>NW_024080622.1:5448243-6001689 GCF_014754425.2 Oryx dammah
CCAATCCCTCCCACCCCCGTCTGGGTCCTTGGAGAGTAAGAGGCCCCGCCCCCTGGCCTCGCCCACTGAGCTTACGTGAGATGGTCCAGTTCAGCAGGGGTCTGAGCTCTCTCTGTGAGCACAGCAGGCCAGTGGATGATTATTCACCAGCTTTCCTGGTAGGACCGCCCCCACACCTCACCTCCTCCTCTGGGGTGGGGTCTGAGTCATGGGGACCACGGTGAGTAGGACTGATGGCTCGAAATGGTGCAAGTCCCAGCAAGTGAGGGGAATGAGGGCCCTGTGGGAACAGAACGTGAGATTTCCTGCCCCTGAGTCTTTGCACTAGCTGTTCCTTCTGCCTGGACGGCCCTGCCCTCTCTTGTGTCTTCCCCAGCTTTAGGTTTTGATGCCCCCAGGGCAGAAGACTTGTTCTTCTTACCTTTGGGAGCAACTTAGTCTAAAGTGCTTGGCCCAGGGCACGAAACAGACTGTGGACAGAGACTGGGCAGGGAATAGTGTATGCAGGCGGGCCTGGGGACGCGGGGTGGAGGAGAGAAGGAGTGACTGTTGGCGGGCAACCCCACACTTAGCACAGCACCAGCAACATCGTCCATATGACTCCACATGTCTCGCTGTATGTTAATTAGGAGCTAATTCTGGAAAATTTTAATATATAGATGTCCTGTATATAATAAGAGCTCAAAACTATTTGGTATTGTTGCTGTTGAGTGCCAGCTTTGTGTCAAGCCTGTTACATACTCATTCATTTAATGACACCCTTATTGTCTCCACTGGCCCAGGACGCGACCTCACTGGAGTGGCCTGGCTAGAATTTGAACCCAGTTCTGCAGAATCCCTCATTTGTTTCCAGCAGCCCGCAGAAAGAAGGCACGCAAGTCAGTGGGGCCCCAGTGACTCAGAGCTGGCGGGTCCCCGGCCCGCCCTTTCCTCCTGACTCAGCCCAGGCAGTTCAGCGGGCCTTTCTCTGGAATTCAGGGCCCCCAGGCAACGTTCCTGAGTGGCTGTCTCCTCTGGGATACACTCCCTGGAGAGCTGGCGGATGGCTGTGTTCCCATGGAAGCCTTTGCTGTGTCCTGCATCCCCCTTGGGGTCTCCATCTTCTCTCAGGAGGGTGGTCAGTGACTTGCTGGGGTCGACATCTCCCTCCCAATTTCCCTGTGATGCAGAGGGGCAAACCGAGGCAGAGGGGACCCGTGGTGTGGCTGGGTGATACAGCCGTGGTTGAGGGTAGGGATGGGAGTAGGAGAAGCTCATATTCAATTTCTGGCTGCTTTTTTCTGTGTTTGCCCAACCCAGGACCCCTGAACGGGACCCTTCAGCCCAGCCCAGCTCCCAGCCCTGGAGAGGCGAAGGTCAGGCACGCACAGACCTCTGTAACTGACCTGAATGGGGGCAAGCGTGAGTTGCCTTTCTACTCCGCTGCTGCCAAGAGAAAGTAGGGACATGGCTACCTCTTCTCCTTCTGGTCCCCCTAGAGTCTCCAGCTCAATAATGTGATGCTGGAACACGGTTCCTGCCAGCCATTCCCTGCAGCCATTCTGCCTCAGGTTGCCCTGCGATCACTGTCTTCTAGAACCCAGGCTTACCCAGACTACCAAAGCCTTGGCCCTCAGTTACCCCAATTTCTATAAAATGGTAGTCTTATTTCCTCAGTTTCATTCAGATATAATTTGGGGAGAGAGGGGAGGAATCAAGCCATTTTATTGAGGGAGGGGTGAAAGGCTGGGAGGACAGTGAGATCTGATATCCTTCTGGGAGGGATCTCCCCCAGCCTCACAGTAGCTGAAAGTTCTTTCAGATATAATTGGTATACAACACTGTATTAGTTGAAGGTGTGCAACACAATGATTTGATACATGTATAAATTGTGAAAAGATTGCCACAATAAGTTTAGTTCACATCCATCACCTCCCATTGCTGCAAAATGCTTTTTTCTTCCAAAGAGGACTTCAAAGATCTACTCTGGAAGCAACTTTCAGCTATACAAAAGAGTATTGTTAGCTATAATCACCGTGTTGTATATTTCATCCCCAGCGCTTATTTATCTTTCTAACTGGAAGTTTGTACATCTTGACTCCCTTCACTCATTTTTCTCTGCCCCCAGCCCCCACTCTTGGCAACCACCAGTCTGTTCTGTTTCCATGAGTTCAGTTATTTTGGTTTCCACATACAAGCGAAATCACACAGTACTTGTCTTTGTCTGACTTATTTCATTTGATGTAATGCCCCCAGGTCCATCCATGTTGTTGCAAATGGTAGGATTTCCTTCTTTTTTTTACAGCTAATGTAAGGTGATAGTTTTAAATACCCTTCTGGCCCAGATTCCTGTGATTGGTCAGAAAAGACTCCCCAGCCTCCTCCTTCCTTCCCCATCTCAGGGAAGCAGGGCCCCTCTGGCCTTCTGCACAGAGCGACCCTAGGGGGATCCTGGGCACTGGGAGAGGAAGAGACATTGTTAGATGAATTCAACTGAGCATGTACATTAAGGTCCCTCAGATGAAGCGTACAGAAAAGTTAGATTGTGACTTGCCTAGAATCACTAGCATGTGTTATACTGGAATTGAAGCCCAGGCAGTCTGGCTCTTGTGTCTTGAAGCCCATCAGAAGGAATTCTCCCTTTGCCAGGTCCATTCATCAGTCTCCTACTGAGTACTTGCAGTGTGCCAGGTCCCCTGCTGAGTGCTGCCACGTATGCATTGATGCGACCTAGGCCTGCGCTTGGTGAAGAGATGGCCAGACAAGGTAAGATCAGTCTGGGGGGGGGGGGCGGGGAGCCCGGGTCCACCGCACGTGCACATTTCCTGTCTAGCAGGCAAGAGAAATCAAGGCTCCAATTCCTGGAGTGCAATCAGAGGCTGCCTAAGAGGAATGGAGAAGGTGTGGGGCTGGGGCCCTTCCTGAAGGAGTGAATGAAAAAGTGCATGCTCACTTCTGTGGGCTTTGAGGCTGATTTGAGGGAGACGATAATAATCTAGTACAGCTGATCTTTGAACAACATTGGGGTTAGGGGCACTCACCCCTTTGCAGTTGAAAATCCTCTTAGAACTTGATAGCCAGCCCTCCATATCCTAGGTTCTGCATTCTTGGATTCAACCAACAAAGGATGATATACTACTGTAGTAAATACTTACTGAAGAAAATCTGCATATACGTGGACCTGTGCCAGTTCAAACCCATGTTGTTCAAAGGCCCACTGAATTACTACAGATAAAAGGGAACGTCTTGACAGTCTCCTGAACGGCCTTCTGCCATATATCTTTCCCCCACTCCCTGCCTTCTCTGATCTCCTCTCCTGTCCTTCTCCACTTCTCATTCTCACTGTTCTTGGAACTTTCCAGTGTACTCCTGCTGACCAAGACATTTCTGTTCTTGGAGCAGAAGCAGGCAACAAACAGGTAAAGTCACCCAGGAATGGGGAGATGTCTGATGGAGAAAACAAGCAGAGTGGCTTGAGGGGGTACATAGGAGCCATGCAGGGTGAGCTCCCTGTGTGCCTGTGTGCTCCTGTGCCAAGGGAGGTGACCTTTGATCCAAGACTTGAATAATGAAAAGGAGCCCTCTGCATGAGGAGCTGAGGGACAAGCATTTCAGGCAGAGGAAACAGGCTGAACAGAAGCCCTGAGGTGAGAAGAGCTTACCAGTTCCAGGAACAGAATGAGGCTAGTGAGGGAGGGAGGCAGATGGAAGAGATGGGGTGGGGCAGCTGGCAATGTCTAGGAGCAATTTACATTATATTCCAGTTTGGTAGGAAAACCTCTGGAGAGTATCGACTGTTTTTAAAGTGATCCCTCTGGCTACAGAGTAGACTATAGTCTAGCACCCCATGGGTGGGCAGGTTAGCGGCTTGGACCATCAGCAGCGTCAGAGGTGGTGGGACATTGAATTGGTTTGCAATATGGAGACTTTGCTAGGAAGCAGGAAGAGCACTGATTGCCCAGTGCCCATTTCACAAATGAAGGATCTGTAGCTTAGAGGCAGTCTTTGCATAGGGGGAACCATTGTGTCCACTGTACACATGTAGAAATTGAGAGGGAAAGGAATTTGCTCAAAGAGACATAATTAAAGTCAAATGTAGGCCCTTGGGCAATTTCTCTGCTCCTAAACAGTCTTGCTCTCTAGGTGTGGCTGGAATTACTCACCACCTGCCTTCTGCAGACAAGGAAATTGAGGCTCAGAAGAACAGCACTCATGACAGTAAGCCTGGGTTAAGACCCAGGGCCCCTAATGTGAGGTCTAGACCCTCTGTCTCCCTACTGCAGTTCCTGCCTTCCTGGTGTGACTGTAGTGAAATGAATGTAGCAAAACCACCAAGGACCTATCAGGAGGTGATGTTGAATTGCACACTTCCACTCCCAGTGCTGGGGATGCCCAGGGACAGATGAATGAGGGGGCTTTGCCTTGTGGGGAGGGCAGCTGTGTGCCTTCTTGTCTCCCACTCAGCTGGAGGCCCACTGTGGGCACGTGCATGTGTGTCGATGAGTGTGTGTAACTGTATGTGAGTATGACTGTGGTGCCCACAGCAACAACAGCCTCTCTGGGACTGCTGGGCATCCAGCAACCTCCTGCTGGTTACTTCTTTGTACACTTACTTGCAGGCCTCTTGGTTTCTATGTCTTATCTCCAGGCTCTGCTTAGGCTTCTTAATGAGGAAATAATTAACCACGGAAGCATTTTCTAAGACTTTCATCCCATTCTCCTGGTCAAGTTAAAAAGTATTCACAATGAACAGGGTTGCTAGTGGGAGGATGACAGGAAGCCAAGGGCCCCTGGGGCCACTGGGAGGAAGGCCTGGTGTGTGCCTGGGCTCAGAGCCTGGGGCTGGGTCCTGGCCTGGTCCCACTGCTTCCTCACTGTGTAAATTTGGTCAAGTTCCTTGCCCAACTGGGCCTTTGCTTCCTCCTCTGTGAACTGAAGAATTTGCACTAGAATCCAGTACTTCCAACTCATTTCCGACCTCCCCTCCCGCCCCCGATGAAAACCGGTGATCTCCAAACAAAAAAACAAAAATTGGTTAAGTTTGGGAAACAACACTAGGGTATGTAAAGGTAAGCCAGTTTCTTGACCACGTTTTTTGGCCTTCATTTGTTGAAAACTTTTATTTCTTTGGAGACACAGCACAAATGCACGTGGCATTAAATTCAGAGAGCATGGAAGGAGTTTGGGGAGCTCACAGCTCTTTCCTGCCCCTCTGCTCCTCACTTTCAGCAGGCCCCACTGGCAGTATCTGACCCATGGAGAGATGGTATCGCCATGGCAGCTGATGTGGGTGTTCACTTTATTGTGGTAAGTGACTACCACAAGGGGGTTGGGGAGTGTAGATTCCTTGCTTGGACTACAGCAACACTCCCAAGTGTTTCTGGGTCTAGCGTCTAGAGGAACACCCTTTGGGAAGTGGGTCTCTGGATCTTCATGTTCGCCAGTGAAACTATGTAGGAGGGACCTGGCTGGTGCCCAGAGAGTTCCGACTCTGATCTCTGAGAAGGCAGCCATAACTCCTGTCTTTTGCTGCCCACCCAGGGGCAGCCCTTTAGCTTAAGAGGAGGTGCCAGAACTGACAATCTATTTGGGGACACAGAGACAAGGGTAGGTTGGAAGCTGGACTGGGATCCGGATCTCCTGCTCCCGGAGCAGTGCTCTCCCAGCTGAGCCCAGCCACAGAAGTCCTCAGGGCCTGGGAGAGACCCTGGGGACGGGGGTGGCCTGGCTCCACACTGCACGGTCATTTCCTGAGACGAGCAGATAGAATTGCACTGGGTGTGTGGCATCTGCACGGGGCTGGGCTGATGTGCAGGCTGTGTGGGACATTTTAACTCCGAGCACACGGTTTGCTAATGTGCCATATGCCGGAGTGACTGCTCTGCCCTGTGGCCGCCGCGTACGCTGCGAGCCAAAGTCAGCGAGCGCCAGGTGCCAGGTGCGAGCGGCGGACTGGGCGCTGAGGAGCCGACGCCGTGTGCCCAGTGCCCCGTGCGCGCGGGAAAAGGTGTGTGGCAGCGCGCTGGAGGGTGTGCGTTTGCGTGTCCCGCCGGCGCCGCCCCGCCCCGAGGCCGGGCAGGTGTGGGCGGGCCGCCCGGACCCTGCCGAGCCAGGGCCGGGAGAGCCGGCGGGAAACAGGAAGCGGGGGGAGGCGCGCGGCGGCCGGACGGCAGGGAACCGGGCTTGCGGGCGGACGTGCGGGTCGCTGGCCGTCCGGACGCTTGGCCCGGACCCGGGCGGCGATGTGGGGAGGTCCGGGCAGCCCGGGCGGTGGCGGGGCCGGGGGCGGGGCCGGGGGCGCCGCCGACCCCGCCCCCCTGCGCCGGAGGAGCCGCCGCCCGAGCGCCGACCCGGGAGTGCGAGGCGGCTCTGGCGTGCGGGGTGAGTCCCGGGGTTTCGGGGGCCGGGCATCCTCTGGGCGGACGGGGAGCGGGAAGCCGGGAGAAAGTCGAGGGGATACGAGGGGTCCTGCGGACGACGCCCGGAGCTGGGATCGGTCGGCGCACCCCGCCCCCGGCGTCCGCGCTGACCCTCGCGCGCCTCTGGCCCGCAGACCCCGAGGACGCGGCCATGCCGGGCGGAGCCGAGGCTGGAGAGGCCGAGGAGGAGGCTGGGGCCGGCTCCGGGTCCGAGGCGGAGGAGGACGCGCTGTGGGAGCGGATCGAGGGCGTCCGGCACCGGCTGACGCGCACCCTCAACCCAGCCAAGCTCACGCCGTATCTGCGCCAATGCCGGGTCATCGACGAGCAGGACGAGGAGGAGGTGCTGAGCACCTACCGCTTCCCGTGCCGTGTCAACCGCACCGGTGAGCCGTGGGGGGCGCGGGGTCGGGCCTGAGCGGGCGGGGCCGGCCTTCCCTGGCGCCTTCTTGGGGCCGACCAGCCAAGGGCTCTGATCCCCGGGACCTCGGTGTCCACACCGGTAGGGCGGGATGGTTGCTGTGTCCGCCATCCTGCCTCCTTTAGCGTGTCCGCGTGTCCACACCGCGCCTGGATTTCTCGCCCGCCTCCTCGGCCCACCTTAGAGTAAGGGGTTGGCTGTAGTTGCGGTTCAGGCCGGGCTTGGGACCTCCCTGTCCCAGCTGGTGGACTTGGCCTCGTTCCTGTGACCTTTGCTTTCATAGGTTCTCCCTGTCCCCCGCTTTCTGTGTGTCACATACTTCTCGGAGAGTTATTCTTTATTTTTCCATCCCAGTTTTTTGAGGGTGCCTTCTCCCGTAGGTTGTGCCTGAATGGAGCTGGCAAAGCAGTGAGGGTCTGATGGTGGGATTTCAGGCACTGGTCAACGATTTGATATTTTGGTTTGCCTTTGAGGATGGAGGGGGCTTTTCTGTGCCGTTGTAAAGGCAGGCTCTGTTTGCTGGCCCTGTATCTGTGTGGAGGGCAGGCAGGGGCTTGGGGTGCTGTTGAAACACAGTTGCCACTGGTGATGGTGGGCAAGTGGGTCCTGATTCTTCTGGCTGCAGCAGACAGGCTATCTCCTCTGATGTGTTGAGTCAGGCCCCAGTGTGTGTCACTGGTTCAGAGATCTGGGGAATGTGGGCCCTGGAGTAGTCGGGATGGGGGGCGGGGAGCAGATGGGAGAAAGCAGCTAGGCGCTGGGGGCCACCCTCACCTTGACCCTTGGACACCCACCCCCCATTCTCCAGGGCGCCTGATGGACATCTTGCGCTGCCGGGGGAAGAGGGGCTATGAGGCCTTCCTGGAAGCCCTGGAGTTCTACTACCCCGAGCACTTCACACTGCTCACTGGCCGAGAGCCTGCCCAGCGCTGCTCCATGATCCTCGGTGAGTGGGTCTGCAGTGGGTGCTAGCGCCATGGGTGCCAGCGCAAATTCCTTACCCCCTCCCTGTGAGGGGGCACTCCCATTGTGGCCATTGAACAGGCAGGGAAACTGAGGCATAGAGAGAGCTGAAACTGTCTGCCCAAGGCCTCCCCAGCCGGCTGAGTGTGGGGCTGGGTTTGTAATGCAGTTAGAGTCTAAATTCAGAGCCCATACACTTAACATAGCTCTTTCCCCCTGAAATTGTTCTCAGACATGTATGTGGCCAACATGTACCAGTTGGCAGTTTCTTCTGTAAAAAATTCAAACATGCCATGAGACGAGAATAAACAGCAAAGATCTTTACTTCTTCTGTCAGCTCGTCTCTGCTGGTAACACTTTGGCAATTATGCACACACGCACACACATACACGGGATCATCTTACATGTCTTGTTCTGTATTTCATTTTTTCTTGGAACAACTGATTTTTGTGATTCATTCCCCCACCACCACCAGTGTGATTCTGTTATGCTTGTTCTTAATGACTGCATCGTGTTTGTTAGTGATGTGCCATAGTCATTTTAACATATCCTCTACTGATGTGTTATTTGCAAATATTACAGTGCTGGGAACATCCTTCTAGATGCATCTTTGTGCACATGTGTGTCTCAGAAGTTCTGAGAAGTCATATTTCTTAGAGAATGTGTAGCTTCCCTGGTGACTCAGTCTGTAAAGAATCTGCCTGCAGTGCAGGAGACCTGGGTTCCATCCCTGTGTTGGGAAGATCCCCTGGAGATGGGAATGGCAACCCACCTTCAGCATTCTTGCCTGGAGAATCCCATGGACAGAGGAACCTGGTGGGCTACAGCCCATGGGCTCGCCTAGAGTCGGACATGACTGAGCGACTAACACACACACAACATGGGTCCCTCCAGCAGTGTATGAGCACCCTTTTTCTTGTACCCTCATTCATCCTGGGGATCATTTTAAAATATTTTTTGTGTGGTTAGATATGTGAAAAATAATATGTTGTTGTTTTAAGTTTGCACTTTGTTGAGAGATGTACTCAGCTTACTCAACAGGTTAGTTAGCCTTGGGCAAATGGCTTGACATTTCTGTGCCTGGATTTGTCTGTCTTTAAAATGGGTGCAATAAATAGTACCTACCTTAAGTGTTGTGAAGATAACATAAATTAATATACATATGTAGCACTCTTGCCTGGAAAATCCCATGGATGGAGGAGCCTGGTAGGCTGCGGTCCATAGGGTCGCTAAGAGTAAGACACGACTGAGCGACTTCACATTCACTTTTCACTTTCATGCACTGGAGAAGGAAATGGCAACCCACTCCAGTGTTCTTGGCTGGAGAATCCCAGGGATGGCGGAGCCTGGTGGGCTGCCGTCTATGGGGTCACACAGAGTCGGACACGACTGAATCAACTTAGCAGCAGCAGCAGCAGCAGCAGCAGACCATGGAGTGGGACAGACCAGAGTGGGACACAACTGAGTGAGTAAGTACAGCTCAGCACAAACATAGGAAAATATGTTTCTCATTGCATATCTGCATACATACATGCTCAGTTGTGTCCAACTCTTTGTGACCCCATGGGCTGTAGCCCACCAGTCTCCTCTGTCCATGGGGATTCTCCAGGCAAGAATACTAGAGTGGAGGACTTCCCTGGTGGTCTACTGGTTAGGACTTTGCCTTCCAATGCTGGGGCTGTGGGTTCGATCCCCCTTCAGGGAACTGAGATCCTGCATGCCTCACGGTCAAAAAACCAAAACATAAAACAGAAACAGTATTGTAATAAATTCAATAAAGACTTTAAAAAAAAAAAAAGAGTACTAGAGTGGGTTGCCATTCCCTTCTCCAGGGGATCTTCCCAACCCAGGAATCAAACCCAGGTCTCCTGCATTGCAGGTGGATTCTTTACTGTCTGAGCCACCAGGGAAGCCCATGAATACTGGAATGGGTAGCCTATCCCTTTTCCAGGGGATCTTCTCTACCCAGGAATTGAATTGGGCTCTCCTGCATTGCAGGTGGATTCTTTATCAGCTGACCTATCAGGGAAGCCCTTTCCTATGTTTACCAGTCGTTTTTTGCTTGGAAATTTGCAATTTGATAGTTTCTGGCCATATTTTTATTTTGTTGTTTGCTGTTGATTTGTAGGAGCTCTTTATATAGTGTGACTCTGTGTCATGTGTTGGATTTTCTCCCACTCTGTTACTTGTCTTTTAACTTTGCTTCTTACATCTGTCATCATTCAGAAATCTCTTACAGTTTTTTTTATTTTTGCCTTGTAGGAAGCCTTTCCCTGTCCTCATATTGTAAAAATGGGTTCCAGTATTTCCTTCTAGTGTTTTTCCAGTTTGGGTTTTTCTGTGTGGTCTGCCATCTTGCTGGATTTTATTTGCCTGACCCGACTTTTCTCTGCCCTGTCCTTGGCAGATGAGGAAGGGCCTGAGGGCCTGACCCAGTTCCTGATGACAGAGGTGCGGCGGCTGAGGGAGGCTCGAAAGAGTCAGCTGCAGCGGGAGCAGCAGCTGCAGGCCCGGGGCCGGGTGCTGGAGGAGGAGCGAGCAGGGCTGGAGCAGCGGCTTCGGGAGCAACAGCAGGCTCAGGAGCGCTGCCAACGGCTGCGGGAGGACTGGGAGGCCGGGAGCCTGGAGCTTCTACGGCTTAAGGATGAGAATTACATGATCGCCATGCGCCTGGCACAGCTCAGCGAGGAGAAGAACTCAGCCGTGCTGCGCAGCAGGGACTTGCAGCTGGCGGTAGGCCCTGGGGAGGTTGGGGTGGGGTGTGCCATGGGAAAGGGGCAGCTTTGCAAAAAATGATGGTAATATGGTAGCCGGCTGGTGTCCCAGAGCCACCATCTGCTGGCTACTGGACCATGGGCAAGTCCCTTTTCCACCCTGTGCCTCAGTTTTCTCATCTGTAACATGGGGATATTGATAGTGCTTATTTCATTGAGTTATGACTGTGGTTCTCAACTGGGGTTGAATTTGCTCCCCCTGCCCCTAGCAACTTTTAGCCATGTCTGGGAACACTTTTGGTCATCACAACCAGGAGTGTGTTACTGGTGTCTAGTGAGTAGAGGCCGGGGATACTGCTAAACGTCCTTGGAGCCCAGGAGAGCTCCACAATCAAGAACTGTCCAGTCCAAAAGGTCTGCAAGTGCTGAGGCAGAGAGACCTTGAGGTAGAAGTATTTCTCAGATTTAAGATACAGAACTTAAGACATGTACAGGTCCTGGTGCAGGGTTAGTGCTCAAAACCTGGATTATGGTCAGCCATTGTTATTGATATTATTAAGTATGACTCTATGCTATGTAGGTTACACGCATCACATCATGTAATCTCAAACATACCATGTACCACGTTCTCGTTTTGAAGTACAGACACAGGTGTAGATTGTAAAGGGACTTGCTTAAGGTCACAGAGCAGCAAGTGGCACAGCCTGGATGTGAACCAGGTCTGCCTGGTGCCCCTGCTAGCTTCTGCTTCATGATGCTGTTCCTCTTGCTCCCATCCAGATGAAATCTCACCCAGTTCTCCCTATAAGTGAATGAGGCCATGCCTCTTACAAGCTGAGAAACTGAGCCTCTCTTTCTTGGTGTCTTATTGGGTCTTCACATGGGGATAAAGCTGGGATTTTACTGCTGCAGAGAGTTGTCTCAAGGATTTGACAGTGCCTGCGGCCAAGGCAAGAGATGCAGGGTTTGCTCCCTGGGTGGGGAAGATCCCCTGAAGGAGAAAATGACAACCCACTCCAGTATTCTTGCCTGGAGAACCCCATGGACAGAGGAACCTGGTGGGCTACGAGTAAAGTGACTGAGCACACAGGTGGCACACAGTAGGCTGTCCTTGGCAGTACTTCACAAGGTTCCATTGGGGGATTTTGATGGTGGGATCTGAAGCCCCCTGACCCCATGAGCCTCAACTGTGGCTGGGGCACCCCAGGGGGTGAGAGGTGGCCGTGGACAGTGGGTCGCATGTCCACAATGAGCCTGTAAGTGTGAGAGCACTGGTGTTCTGGAGCCTGTGACTGTGGGTGCCATTGCGGGTTGGGGGAGACATCTGGGGAAAGGAGTCCTGACTGGGGGTTGTTGAGGCCACAGGTTCATGGACCCAGGCTGCCAGGCCCACTTGAGCCTCAGGTTCCTCATCCTTGAAGTGGGAGGTCACGGTGCAGTGACATCATAGCAATATAGCATCGCCAGTGTAGTAGGCATGGTCCTCCGGGCTTGATGTCCATCAACTCCTGTAATTTCCTGGGAACTCCACTGGAATGGGGGTCAGGTAGAGCCTGTTATTATCCCCATGTATGAATGAAGAAACTGAGGCACAGACAGGTTGGTTGAAGTACTTCCCCAGGGTTCCAAGATGGAGAATTTCTGACTCTACTCTGGGCACTGCTGGGAGTGGGGCAAGGTGGGGAAGGAGCCTGGTGGGGAGAGCCTGCTCAGAGAGGACAGTGTGATGGCCACTGGTCCCTGGGTGCTGGGAGGGGCTGTGGCCAGCACAGTTTGTCTCGCCTTTGGGTTGCATGTGATTGTAAGTTGGGTCTGCTGAAGTGGTGGACATGTGCATGTGACTGGGTGGGGGGTGCCTTGTGTGTGTGTGCACCTGTCTGGAGCCTCCTGGGGTTGGGTAGAGGGATGAGGTGTGGAGGTTCCCTGTGTGTCAGCATTTCAGCTCTAGGTGCTGAAATGTGCACAGGATGTGTGTGCTTAGTCACTCACTTGTGTCCAACTCTTTTGCTACCCCATGGACTGTAGCCTGCTAGGCTCCTCTGTCCATGGAATTTTCCAAGCAAGAATACTGGAGTGGGTTGCCATTTCCCTTCTCAAGGGGATCTTCCTGACCCAGGGACCAAACCCACGTCTCCTGCGTCCCCTGCACTGCAGGCGGATTCTTTACCGCTGAGCCACTGGGGAAGGTCCAGGATGGCCCTAGGGGTAAAGAAATCTGCCAGTGGGCAGAGAACAGCTGCTTTTTTCCGGTTTAGCTGGTGGAGGGTAAGGGATGAAATTCAATTAAATAGATAAGCTTTTCTTTAAATGTAGCTACTGTACACTTGCCTTAATTTACTGGAGCTTTTCTGCAATTAACAAAGGCTTTGCAGGTGGAAATGAACAGAGCAGCTGATCATGCTTTTTCCTGGCAGCTTGGGTTCCCTCCCCCCGGACAGGTGTGTGGTGGCTGTTATTTAATACTGTATTTTATAAGGTGCAAATTTAATGAGCTGTTATTTCTAAGCAACATAAACTTAAAGGAATGAACGCTATAATTTTGTGCTAAGTGAGTTTGTACACCAGGATTAAATGCATCTGTTATTTCCTGGTGTTTGGCGGAGACTCCCAGGTGCCCTGTCTCCTGAGCTCATCTGGGAAGCCTGCCGGCCTCGGGTCAGGCAGGAGGTCGGGGTGTGTGGCTGTAGTTTGCTGGAGAGGGTGTGACCACATTTGCCCTTGTAACTAGCTGTCTTTCTCCAGCGGCTCACAAAGCGGGTTTTGTGAGGGGAAAGGAATGTAAGAGTCATGAATTTCTTTCTGAGTCCTCTGCGGAGGAGGAGTGGGCTGTTAATTCATGGAACTGCCTGACCCAGTCTCCAGATCCTTGCGTGTGTGGGGTTCGGCGGGGGGGGGTGGTTGGAGAATGCTATGCCAGGCTCTAGAGGCTGGGAGGCTGGGAGTCCTTTCCAAGGAAGGCCAGGGTGCTCCTAGGGCACCAGACGTCAGCATGCCTGAGTGTAGCCCCAGAGGTCACTGTGTCTTTTTCCAACAATGACTTCATTTTGTGGCCTGCCACCTGCTGCTCCTCGCGTCGCTGCCTAGCCACCTCAGACCCCACATGAATTTGGAAAATCACTTGGGCTGAGTACACTCATAATCCAGCCAGCTGCTCATACATCTCTGCCGTGGCCACCACTCAGCCACCCACACAGCCCCCTTGATCAGTTTCTGGCTGCCCACACTGAACTGGTAACAGTGAGGGGAGGGATTTTATTCAAAGCTGTAAAAATAGCCACTGTTACACCCCCAGCAGTTCTGTAGTTTAAAGGCGTCTGTCCACCTGCTATCTTGTTTGATGCCTGCAATGACTTTGGGAGGCAGATGGTGGAGCAGGAGCAGGGGGATTGAATAGGCCCATTTTACTGATGGGGAAACTGAGGCCCAGAGGAGGTAAGTGAGTTGCTCAGGATGATGGAGGGTAAAATGGTACAATTGAAACCTGGACCCCAGATTTGGAATTTGTGTTGGGAGTGAACCAATAGCATAACCATCCCTCATGGAGGCTCTGGGAGGAATATCTCTAAGGGAGGATTGGACTCATGGCTGTTCTGTGCATGTATGTTGTGCAAGGAAGCTTTCTGAGGGGGGACATCCTGGCTCTCGGGCTGGGTGAGACCCTCAAAACTGTCTTCCTCCTTATTCCCCTGGGAGATGAGGAGACTGAGGCACAGAGAGAGGCCATGACTTGCCCAAGGCCACACAGAGTTAGAGGCCGAGCTGGGCCCAGCCCCTGGGTCCTCCTGTTCTTGGTGCAGCCCTCCTTCCTGTCCATTATGCTGGTGCTGGGCTCAGTTGCCTGTGCTCAATGTCAGAACTGCAGGACAGACAAGTGTGTTGTGATCTGGCCCATCCACCCACAAGTCCCTGAGGCAGATTCCCCTGGGAGGGTGGTTTGGCCTTGTCTTATTGGTCTAGCCTGTTGCTTCTTTGTAGACATGTCCAGGGAGGATGCCTGCTTGGGCCCCTCTGGGAATGGGGGAGGCACCCTGGACTGCAGGAGCGGGACCTCTGTCTCCCCTCTGGCCTGGCTGGTGCTCCCTCCCTGAGCTGACCCGTGTCCTGGGCCCCAGGTGGATCAGCTCAAGCTCAAGGTGAGCCGGCTGGAGGAAGAGTGCACGCAGCTGCGAAGGGCCAGGGGGCCAGTCCCTGGAGCTGAGGAGAAAGAGAAAGAGCCTGACGGTGCGGACCTGGTCTTGGAGCTCCGCGCTGAGAACCAGCGGCTGGTGGCCTCACTGCAGGAGCTGCAGGAAGGCCTGCAGCAGGTACGGGGGGAGGGGAGACCCTCCTGCTCACTTGTCCCCCTGAGGCCTGGAAAATGAGCATTCTAGATCCGGGGATCTGAGATCTGGCTGGCCTCCTAAGATCTGAGTGGAGGCCCTCGGCTCTTCCTGGGTGTTGAGTCTGGGGTCTGGGGCTGGGGGAGGGGGGACTCAGGAAGCCTCTGAACTCGAAACTGTGCATCTGATTTTGTGTGTGAGCATTTTTCTGGGCAGTGGGCCCCCAGTTTTCCTTGGATTTGTAAAGGAGTCTGACTGTGGAAAGGTTGAGACCTCTGAGGTCTGGGTGGCCCCAGGGCTTGCTCAGTGTCCTGTGGCAGGTCAGGGACAGCATGGGCCTGCCACCTGGCCATCACTCCTCACAGGAAGTGGGGGAGGAAGCTAGGGCTCTGGTGTATTTTATAGGGTTGGGGGTGCCTAGCTAGGGTATGGGTCTGGGGACTGGATCTTCGGCCCATGATCTACCTGCCTGGGCCAGGCTCAGACCCTGTCTTGTCAGGCCAGAGGAGGGGGGTAGAAATAGGTCTTGGAAATATTACCCATCTCCTGTCCTGGCTATTGGGTGGGGGCCAGAGCAAGAGAGAACAGGCCTGGTTCTTGTTGAGGAATAAGATCCTGGTCCAACTTGTCCAAGCACGCCCTCATCCCCTTACCTCATTTGTACCCCAGATGCTCCCTGGAGGGTGGGCAGAGCTGCTGGGGCCACACCCACTCAGCAGAAGAGGAAGCCGGGGTTCAGAGAGGCCAAGGCTCTCAGCCAAGGAGGCAGAGCTAGTGGGCTGGGGCTGAGGGCTATGTGTCCCCCCTCACCCTACACTCAGGATGAGCCCAGAGCCAGGGCTGAGGCAGCACTGAGCTCTGACACCCGCCCCCGCAGGAGGCAAGCCGGCCAGGGGCCCCAGGCTCCGAGCGCATCCTCCTAGACATCCTGGAGCATGACTGGCGTGAGGCGCAGGACAGCCGGCAGGAGCTGTGCCAGAAGCTGCATGCTGTGCAGGGGGAGCTGCAGTGGGCCGAGGAGCTGCGGGACAAGGTGATGTCCACGTTCCCCATACACCCCCTTCCTTGCCCCCACTTGCCTTTTTGCTCACAGCCTGGGGAAGCTCCTGGGGAGTGGGGGAGGGGGGGTGGGCATCACCCGTTTACTTCAGCCAGCTTTCCCCGAGCATCTGCTGTGTGCCAGGTCCCGTGCCAAGAGCTGTGCATTCCTTTGTTCTCAAATACGTGTTGAGATCCATCTGTGAACAAAACAAAGGTCCCTTCTCCTGGGGGGACAGATTCTAGCAGGGGAGACAAACAAGACACTTTATGCATAATCCACAGTCCCTCACTTCACGTCATGGAGGGTGATGAGGGCTGTGGAGGAAGCAGAGTGGGTTAAGGGAGCAGACTGCAGTTGAAATGAGGAGGCCCAGGTGGGTTGGGATGGGTTGTTGTCCCCATTTTACAGATCAGGCAGCTGAGGCCCCGTGAGGAGATGTCAGTTAGCAGCCCAGGCCACCCAGCTGAGGAGGTGGGCATTCATTACTGGGGCTCAGGCCTTTCCCTGGACCTGCTGGGCTCCTGCCCATGGTCCCCAGCCCTGGAGTCTGACCCGGGTGTGTCCCATCCCTCTCCACCCTGCTGCACCCACAGTATCTGCAGGAGATGGAGGACCTGCGGCTGAAGCACCGTACGCTGCAGAAGGACTGTGACCTGTACAAGCACCGCATGGCCACCGTCCTGGCCCAGCTGGAGGAGATCGAGAAGGAGCGGGACCAGGTGAGCCCCGCCTGCTGTGTGCCCAGTCCTCGTTCCCATCCAGGGCAAGATGGGGAGAGGCAGGTGGGACTGGAACCGCAGACAAACAGTATACTCGTCAGTTTAGGATGGGGCAAGTAGGCCACGAGAAACAGACAGGGGACCTGAGCGCTGAGGTATGCCAGCCCTGCCCTCTCAACACATCTGCCTCGCTGGGCTCCTGGGACAGGTATGAAGCTGGTGTGGGTGGCCTTTGCATCTGAATCCTTGTTCTCCCCGCATCAAGAGTGAGGCTTTCAAATGTTTGTTGGTGAAGAGATTCTCAAAAGGTCTGGCTCCCAGGCCCTGGGTACCATTCCTTCAGCTCCTGAGGGGTGGGCCAAGGCCCCCAGCCCTCCTTGTCTGAGCTCCCCATGCAGCGGGGAGGGCAGCAGGTTTTGTCCTTGTTCGAATCCCTGGAATCCCTGAAGCAGTTGGCATCTACATGTGACTGTAGGCCTTGGGGGGCCTGGTGAAAACGTAGATTTCGGGTTTCAACCCCGGTCTGGGGTGGGCCCAGGAATCTGCACTTCACCTGATTGCTCCTAGCCCCTGAGACTCTCACCCCTGCTCCCTCTGAGACAATGGGTGGTAGGTCCCCGTGGGCATGGACCCAGCTCTTGGGCACCCTGGTCTACATTGTGTGGAAAAGTTCTTTGGGTGCACTGGGCTGGGTTTTGAGCCCTGGAGGCTGGGAATAAAGTCCCCCATACACAGTGTGTCCCATAGAAGAGTTTTGAGTTGTTTCTGGGAAATGGTACGAGCCTGGACTCTGCAGCTGTGTCCCTGCTGGCTTGGTGTCCCTGCCTGTAAAATGAAAATAAGGAGGCTCTCTAACTTGAAGAGTTATTGTGAAGATTAAATGAGCCAATATGTAGCACAGGGCACAAGCGTCCAGGAAGTTCTTAATAAACATTAGTTGCCGGTCCTTATGCTACCCACTCCGCCCCCCCACCCCTGGCCTGATCTGAGAGGTCAGAGGCCAGGACAACTAAGCCAGCATGTCACTTTCGGCTCCTGGCCCCAGTTCCCTCCTTGCCCACTCTTGCCAGGCCATCCAGAGCCGAGACCGTATTCAGCTGCAGTACTCGCAGAGCCTCATTGAGAAGGACCAGTACCGGAAGCAGGTCCGAGGCCTGGAGGTGGAGCGGGATGAGCTGCTGACGGCGCTCACCAGCCTGGAGGGTGCCAAGGCCCTGCTGGAGGTGCAGCTACAGCGGGTCCAGGGGGGGCCCCATCTCAAGGTGAGCAGGGTCAGGAGTCCAAGCTGGAACTCTCGGCCAGAGTGAGACCTGGTGAGAGACCTCAACCGGGGGTGGGGACATGGGGGACTCACTGGGGGTCCTCACCTGGGCCTGGGAAGATGCAGGCTCTGGGAGGAAACATGTGGGTCCTGGCTGGAGTCATCATTCGAGGTCAAGAACATGCCAGTCTTGGAGGGGGCTGTTGGCCAAGGTGGACAAAATGCAGCTCGGATGGGTGGGGGTTGGTATATCAGGGAACAGGACAGGAATGTAGGGGCCTCTGGGTTTCTGAGGTTATACCTGGGGCGCGAAAAACAGTTTGAAGCTTATCTTATCATACACTTGGAGAACCCCAGCTCCCTGAGGGCTGGTGAGCATCTTAGAATGCAAAATGTGTGCCCTAGAAGTTCCTCAGAGACTGACTAGTACAGTTGCCTCATTGCACAGGGCCCAGAGAGGGTCAGAGGCTTGCCCAGGATCACATAGCCATCCAACAGTGGAGCTGAGCCCCCAGATCCCTTAGAAATCAGACATTGGCTCTCAGATCTCTGTCAAGGTAGGAAAAGAAAGGCTTTTCCTATTTTGTGTGTGTGCTTAGTTGCTCAGTTATATCTGACTCTTGGTGACCCTTTGGACTGTAGCCCACCAGGCTCCTCTTTTCATGGAATTTTTCAAGCAAGAATGCTGGAGTTGGTTGCCATTTTCCTCCTCCAGGGGATCTTCCTGACCCAGCGATTGAACCCACATCTCCTGTGTCTTCTGCATCGCAGGCAAATTCTTTACCCACTGAGCCATCGGGGAAGCCTCTTTCCTATCTTGGGTTCGCTTAAAGAGGATCAGTCCACCAGGAGTGTACTACCTAAAGAAACAGAACAAAAGAAGCATAAATCTGTGATTTTTGACTTTTAAATATCCTCAGTGGCTTACTTTGCCCTAGAAGTCCTACAGGGTGGTTCCCTTAGTTGTCTACCTCGAGCCTGGTTCTCTCAGTCTCAACTTTTTTTTTTTTATTAAACTTTTTGTTTTGTATTGGCATATAGCCAGTTAATAATATTGTGATGTTTTCAGGTGGACAGCAAAGGGACTCAGCCATACATATATGTGTATCCGTTCTCCCCCATCCTTCCCTCCTCTCCAAGATGCTACAGGACATTGAGCAGAATTCCATATACTGTACAGTAGGACCTTATTGGTTATCTATTTAAAATATAGCAGTGTGTACATTGTTGATCCCACACTATCCCTTCCCCCAATCTCAGCTTTTTAATTCCTAGAATGTGTCAGTCCTGCCTCAGGCCCTTTGCTCTGACTGTTCCATCTGCCTCCCCGACTTTAACACCTACTTATCCTTGAGTTCTCAGTTCCAACCACACTTTCCCTGGAAAACACTCTGATGGCCCCCTGGCCGGGTGGGACCTTTGAGTGCCTTTCCCACCCCGGGTACCTTCCTTCCCAGCTCTTTTGGAAGCTGAGCCTTAATTCCTTCATCTGCCTGCTTGTTTCTAGTTTGTCTCCTCCACTAGGCTGTGAGCTCCATGAGGGCAGGAATGCAGCTTCCTCCTTCCCGACCTCATCCCTGTTTCCAGCACTTGGGTGTTGAGCAAATGGTGGTGGCTGGCCCCGGCCCAACGCTGCTGACCGCTCCCTCTCCTTTTCCTCTCCAGGCCTGCGCCTCTTCCCATTCCCTGTGCTCCAACCTCAGCAGCACCTGGAGCCTCAGCGAGTTCCCATCCCCGCTGGGAGGCCCAGAAGCAGCAGGGGAGGTGGCTGTCGTGGGAGGGCCCGAGCCCCACACCTCGGTAAGACGCCTGCCCTAGCCCAGATGTGGGGGGTACAATGGCCATCATATTATTACTGACACACAGGGGGCTCTCCAGTTTGCTGACCATTCCATTTCCCGTGAAAGGAAATTGAGGCCCACAAAAGCTAAGTGCCTTGTTGAAACTCCCAAAGAAGCTGGCTCAGTGCTGGGCCTAGGCTCAGGCGCCAGGAGACCTGGGGAGCCATTCACATACCAAAACTTTGCAGAGCCCACCTGTCCACTCTGGGCTCAAGTTCCTGTCTGTGAAATGAGCACAAACTTGGCACAGTGAGCTGTGGGCGGGTGCTGTGGGGGTGACCAGGCCCTGCTGTGACTTTGCAGGAGGAGGCCATGGACAACGAGAAGGAGATCAATCGCCTCTCCATCCTGCCCTTTCCACCCAGTGCTGGCTCCATCCTCCGCCGGCAGCGAGAGGAGGACCCTGCGCCCCCTAAGAGGTAAAGGGAGAGGCTCGGAGTGGGGGGTTACTACTCTTGCCTCCCAGAATCCCTGATGCCAGGGTCAGGTCTAGGCTGTCACCTCCCTTTGCTGCCCTTAAATGACTGGAGCTATGGAAACCCAGGTCCCAGGAGTCACATGTGTAACCAAGGGGTTAAGACAAGGTCAGAGGGCAGAGTGGGCTCAGTCCCTGATGAGTACCCTGACATAAGAGTCACTGGAGGTTAAGCCTCAAATAGCCTTAATCCAGGGAGAAGCCTGAATGTTCAGGACTAGGAGACACCGAGGAGGTTCTCAGGAGTCAAGGATCTCAGGCAAGAAAGGCTGCAGGTTAAGGCAGCAGCAGAAAATGGGGGCCAGATAAACTGAGCCATATGATTGGTGCCAGGACTGAGGCCGGGAGATAGCCTGCCACCTGGCATGTGTCCCCCGTCATTGGCTTAATGTAATGAGTGAACCCGCCATGATGAGTGTGCGATGGGAAGGTCATGGTGTGGGAGGCAGACACTGGAGCTACAGATGACAGTAGAAAGTAGAGTTGGGATGAGGCATGAGAGGTCAGGGCAGGCTTCCTAGAGAGAGAGGCATTGCAGACCAGAAGGGGTGGCCTTCTAGGTGGAGGGATATGGGCACAGGTGCACGGTCAGAATATTAGCTTCTTGCCCTGTGACTTTAGGAGTCTAGCGTGCATGTGCTTGGGGGTTGCCAGACACTGGGGCAGCACGGGGACAGGAGCAGGGGGTGGGGCTGAATGCCCACCATGCTCAGTGCTGGCCCCTCCCACCCTCTCTCTGCCCAGGTCCTTCAGCAGCATGTCAGACATCACAGGTAAAGGCCCCGGGGCTCCCGGGGGAGGGCTCGTCTGGGAACCCACCTGAGGCCGGTGCTACCTATGCTGCCCTTGGCCTGCACCCCCTCCCTGAGGTTCTGCTGTCCCCTAAGCAGGGAGGCTCTGCTCAGGAGGCCCTGTGGGAGTTGATTCCCACCTCTCATCCTGAGCCCATCCTGGTCCTCTCTCCTGGTCTCAGCTGTGCTCTGTGGAGCTACTCAGTTCCAGCCCGCCCTCCACCTTCTTCCAGGAAACTGAAGGGTCACCCTGCTCGACCCAGGCCCAGCCCTGAGCCCTGTGAGTCCAGTGTGTTCCCAGGGCCTCCAACCTGCCAAGGTCTCTGGGCCCTGAGCCATCTCTGGGCTCAAGGGGCTCAACCCCTTCTCATGGACCCAGCCCTCCCTCACTGGTCTGCTGGCGCCCCTGAACCTCACCCCTCCTCTCCAGGGAGTGTGACGCTCAAGCCCTGGTCCCCGGGCCTCTCCTCATCCTCGTCCTCCGACAGCGTGTGGCCTTTGGGAAAGCCGGACAGCCTTCTGGCCAGAGGCTGTGGCCTGGATCTCTTCAACAGGTACCGCAGTCACCTGGGGCGGGCTGGAGCTGGGGGGCTGGTCCAGATCCCCAGAGAAGGGTGAGCAGGGGTAAGGTGGGAGGGAGCAGCAGAGAAGCCCTTGCTCATGCCTCTGTCAGACTGTTGGGTTTTTGCACAGAGGCAGACGTTGAATTCATATGCTGTCACCATTGTCTGGGAGGCTTGGGCTGGTTATTTCACCTTTCTGGGCCTCAGTTTCCTCATCGGGGTAAAGGGCACAGCAGTGTCTTCTGCAGGTGGTGCTTGGAGGCTTAGGACTTGTGGCAGCCAAGCACCCCGCTTTGCCAGGCGTGTGGTGGGTGCTTGGTAGGTGGCAACTGTTACTTGTACTGCTTGCCTGTCCCTGCTCAGATCTCCCAGCAGGACTGAGCCTCCCAGCAGACTTTGTGCTGAGGGTGGGGTGGGGTGGTGGTAGTTTGTCATTTGTGGCTCCCTGCAGCTGAGCTGGCCCCATGCCCATGACTGGAGACACGAGCCTTGGCGGCTCCCAGCATGCTGCAGGCCATGTGCTCTGTGTGTTTTGGTGGTTGCATGGCTTTCCTGGTCCGTGATCTCAGGAGGACAGGCGATGGAAGAGGCTGATCTGAGTATGTGGCCTTTGAACGCAGCCAGGAGAGAGCAGGCCAGGAGGGCAGCTGGGTGATATGGAAAGGAGAGAACAGAGGCTGTCCAGGGACAGGCCTGGCGTCCGGTGGTGACTGGAGCGTGAGGGCAGGGAAGGGGGAAGGGGGAAAGATGAAGGTCGAGGCTAGGGCAGGCTTTGTGAGTCAGGCTGGAGAAGTATGGTGCTGTGCACCCTGGGAAACCTGGGCGGCACGGGGAGGGGGAGATGGTGCTTAGCTATTACTAAACGCAAGGCCGGCTCCTGGCTGCTTCACAACATTCCCTCTGTCCTGGGAGGCAGGCTCTATTATGATTACCCCTTTTTTATAGAGGAAGAAACCGAGGCTCAGAGAGGTTAAGCGACTTGCCCGAGGTCACACAGCTGGGACGTGCCAGGGCCAAGCTCCAGAGTGGCCTGACCAGATTTGGGTTTTGGGGAGGGCATAGGAAGCACTGAATGTCAGAGCTGGAATGTGGGGATGCTGGTTACAGAGGACAGGTCGCTCGAGAAATCAGGGCAGAGCAGCACCGGGAGCCTCCTGCCTCCTGGAAGCAGCTTGGCCAGGCCCCTGCCCCCACTCTCACGGTTCGGCACAGGGCCCAGTGTGACATTGTTTCTCACTGTGCAGGACGTGCTTCTGGGGGAAGGGGCGGAGGCGCCTCCCTTCCTGCCTGCCTCGGCCCTTCCTCCTCTCAGGCCTGCAGCAGGGGTCCTGGCTGCTATCCAAGGGCCTCCACCATAGAAGGAGCTGGAGGTTCTGGCCCATGTGATCATGGGACCACCTCTGATGCCCACACAGTTCCTGGGGAGGAGGGAGATGGGAGAGGAACACATATTGAGGGGTTGGGGCAGGGTTGGTGGACTAAGAGAGAAGGGGGTGGGCTGATGGGAGTTCAAGGATGTGAGAGCCCTAGTGGACTGGGAGGCACTGTTGGCACACGTCCTGGGCTGGAGGCGGGGTTACAGGTCAGAGCACAGGCGGGATCCAAACAGACTTGTGAGCCAGCTGAAATCCTGGCTCTGTCACTTGCTACTGTGGGACCTTGAGCAACTCGTTTAATTTCTCATTACCTCAGTTTTCTGCTCTGTAAAATGGGATTGCAGTAGTACCTGTCCCTTGGGGTCATTGTGGAGGTTCTAATATTCTTACTAGAGTGCTAAATGCAGTGCCTGGCTCGCAGTGAGTGGGAAGTTAGCTCTTAGCTATTATTGGTGCTGTTGTGGCTTAATCCTCACAGTAGCCCTGCAAGCCCCATATACAGATGATAATGAGGCTCAGAGTCAGGAATGTGTCCCATGGCCACTTGGTGGTGGAGCTGGGGATTCCAGAGTCCCTTCCTCTCGTCACAGCTACTTGAGTTTTTTTTTAAACTTTTATTTGTTTTTGACTGTGCTGGATATTCATTGCTGCACACAGGCTTTCTCTAGTTGCAGCAAGAGGGAGCTATTCTCTGCTTTTGGTGTGCAGGCTTCTCATTGTGGTGCCCCCCTCTTGGAGCTCAGGCTCAGTAGTTGCGCACAGGCTTCGTTGCCTCATGGCGTGTGGATTCTTCCCAGAACAGGGATCAAATCCGTGTCCCCTGCCTTATCAGGCAGATTCTTAACCACTGTACTACCAGGGAAGTCCCCACTGAAGCTGCTTTAACCTCCACCTGTGTTGAGTGCTCCCTGTGTGTTGGGCGTTGTAGCTCTTCGCTCTCCCCTGCTCCTCTTGGCTCCCAGAGCCTTGGGCCAGGGCGGAGGATGGTCAGGCAGGTGGAAAAGAGTGAAAGTGAGATGTTGGGTGGGGAGGACACTGGGAGAGTATTGGGGTGCTATCTCCTGGGAAGGGCCATACCTGCCTGCTCTTGTCACAAAGACAGGATCTCCGGCATTGGCCGACCTCACACAGGGAAGGTTTGGGTAGGTCATTGTCTAACTCCACCACCCACCAGCTGTGTAACCCTTGGCAATTGTAACTTCCCCTGGCTTCAGTTTGCCTCTTCTCTTATGTTGGGGGAATAACAGATGGCTTCCGTAGGGTGGTTGGGAGGATTCAGTGAGGTAATCTGTGTGACATGCTTACATCTCAGCTTCATAGGTCCCTGACCCATGAACCTAGGGATCTTCCCACAGTGCCCCAGGGTGTAGGGCAACACTCATCCAAGCCACCTAACTCATGATGTTCAGGGTTGGCAGAGTGAAGGACTTGGCCCAGTTCCTGTTGTTCCCCTGTGACTTGACTCCTGAGCTGACGCTGGGGGATAGGATTGGGAGCCCTCTCCTGGTGGATGGGGACCCCCATCCTTCCCACAGGCAGGACTGGGATCAATCAGATCTTGTTGCCAGAAACCTAAGAGCTCCTGAGAGGTTGGAGCAGGCAGCCCCTGCCCTCCACCATGTTCCTTTTTCTTCCCCACCCGCTTGTCTGCTGAGGTCTGAGTCTGAGAGACCTGATCTGGATCCTGCCCTGAGCCCCCAGGTAGTAGCCTGGGGCTGTGGAGGCTCAGAGAAGTCACTTGGTCCCTCAGGAAGGTGGGCAAGGGCATTCTGAAGGAGAGGATGCCCAAGCTGGGTCTCTGAGCCTGAAAAGGTGGAACGGCTGAGGAATTGCCCTGATGCTGGAATTGCAGGGAGGGGGCGTGGCATGCAGGCAGGGGTAGGGATTGAGCAGATGGACCTGGAGGGCCTGAATGCAGTCTTCTCGCTGGGCCCTCAACTGGAGAAGCCAACAGTGGTCATCTGTCTGTGGGTTTGAAATTGGGTGGGGGGAAGCTGGACCACAAAGAGCTGACTTGTCCTGAATCACAACTGGTGATAGTGAATGTCTAGTTGTTATCAGGCACTATTCAGCAACATCCAGTGTTTAAACTTACTGAGTTGTACAACGAGGTAGATAGACACAGGTGGGACTGCTGAGAACCAGAGGCCTCCTGGCCCCAGAGTTCCTGCTGGTGCCCTCCACACCACTTTTCTCAAACTCTTCTTATGGTATCCCGCTGCAGGAGAAACCCAGTACAAGTGCCTGGAACAAAAGGGTCACAGGAAGATAGTTGGATTTACTTGAAGGGAGGCAGGCTTGTATTTTCTATTCCATTCCATTCAAAAACAGTGCTGGTCATGACCCAGTGAATTTCATAACTCATTTAGTTGGAAAGCCCTGAAGCCCTCTGGTTTCCACCTCTACCTGCATTATCTCTATATTTGTCTAAGCCTCACACCCACGGTGGGAAATGAGTGTCATCATTGTCCTTGCTTTATGGATGTGGAGATAAAATCAAGTGGCCAGCTCGCTTACAAAGGCTAGAGCACAGTTAGTACTGGGGTTGCAGCTGATAGCTATGGCTTTAGCCATTGGGCAGCATAGCCAGGCCCATCCTCAGGCCTCCCATCTCTGTCCAGGCCTTTCTGTGCCCAATCGATGTGGCCAGGACAGTCCCGAGGCTGAAGGAGCCTGTAAAGGCAGCCCAGATGTCCCCAGCACCCATGTCTATCCCCAGCCCCTGGGTCTTGGTCCTCTATTTTGACTGAGGGGGCAGGAGCCAGGCTAGACTCCCAAGGGCCAGGGTCTTCCCCTGCATGGGTACTGATTGGGTTAAGGTCTTTGCAGCCTTGCCCACCCTGGGCAGGCAGCAGGGGGCAGTATGGCTGTGTGGCTGAAGCTGCCAGGGTGGATGGGGAGGTGAGTGAATGCCCAGGCTTTTCCTGGGCTCTCTCTCTATTTGGGGCACACCCACAGAGCCTGACCTCTCCCCTTCCCTAGAACTATGGAGGAGGGGTCATGGGGAGACTTGTGGTCAGTTCTCTCTGAGTCTGGCCACAGGGCTTCACCACTTCTCATCCAGGGATAGGCAGAGTCCTCCTATGAATGGGATTTGGTGACTCTGTCCTGACTGTCAGTGGTACCCACTGACCACCAGAAGAAGGTCAGATACCTTCATTCCTTGCCCTCCATAGGCTGGCTCCAGCTTGCCTTTCCTGGGAGCTGTTTCCCAGAATGTTAAATTAGTTAATTAGGGCAAGGAGTTTAGCATGGTGTCTAGTACATGGGAAGCACCCAGTAAGTGTTTGATGCTACTGTTATTATTGTTGTTGTTAAATTCTTCTGCATTGTATCCTATTCTCCACACGTCTGCCTATACCAGCTCTTTGGTCTGGAACCATACGGTTCTGTCTGTTCCAGAAGTACTTCTGTTCTTCACCCTCATATAGCCTAGCTGCTGCTTCCTCTGGGAAGCCCCTCCCTTTATGCTTCTACTGCCAGCAGTAACCATCCTTGATCTGTTATGATTTAAGGGTGACCTCCTGCCCTAGACTATGAGCATAACAAGCTTTTATTAGTCATCTGCCAGATGTGCCAGATACTTGTGATTGGTGGTAGGGATCCAGAGCCAAACATGATAGAGGGCTGATTCTCAAGGCATTTTATTGAGGGAGGAAACCAAGGGGAAAATAGATAAACGGGGTGCTCCAGCAAGAAGCTTCACCTCACTGTGTGCAGGGGTTTGAGGGTTTTGGGAAGGAGAGGTTGCTTTTGACCTGAACAATGAAGGATAAGCAGAATTTGCCAGGCAAAATAGAAGGGAAAGAGCATTCCAGCAGGTGCAGTGGCCTGGGGTGGCAGTCTTGGCATCTTTGGGACATCACTATAGTTCTCCAAGGATATTGAACTGAATCAACATACTGACTAAACGCTAATTCCATCTCCTTTCTCTCTGCTCAGGTCTCTGGCTATCCGAGTGTCTGGCTGGAGTCCCCCGGGGGGACCTGAGCCCCAGGACAAGGGTCCAGATAGCCTGTCATTCCTCGGGGATAGCTGGTCTGGGGCTGTTGTGCGGAGGGTTCTCTCTGGGCCAGGGTCGGCCAGGGTAGAACCAAGAGAGGTGAGGCCCCGCCCCTCTGAGCTGGGGGCGGAATCGGTACATTAGCTGGAGCTGGTGCCCTCTGATTGGTGGATCTAGGTCATTGGGCGGAGTTTCTGGAGATTGGTCGAAGCAGAGGTGGGCTCATCGGTTAGCCCCGCCTCAGCCAGCATTAAGTGAAATCTGATTGGGCAGGGGCTGGGAGGTGGGGTAGAGTGATAGCACCTGGACAGATCGCCACCCTTACACGTGGAAAAGACCA
Source organism: Oryx dammah (assembly GCF_014754425.2). Taxonomy (NCBI): domain Eukaryota; kingdom Metazoa; phylum Chordata; class Mammalia; order Artiodactyla; family Bovidae; genus Oryx; species Oryx dammah. The sequence continues at coordinate 5,475,470 of NW_024080622.1, forward strand.
GACTGAGCCACGCTGGGTGGGGAGGCCAGTTGCAGGGAGCAGGGTCTGGCTGGGCACGCACCCTGTAAGGCGGGAGCATCAGAATTTTGAGACATGGTCACCCCCACACGCGGTGTTCTTCGGCCCCAGGGCTGTCCTGGGAAGCCCTGGGAAGCTAGCTCAGTTCCCTCCCTGTCTGGGTTTTCTCCCAGCCAAGGGCAGAGGCTGCTGGTTTGGAGGGGGCAGGGCTGGAAGGCGAGGCCCAGCAGAGAACCTTGCCCCGGAAACAGACGTCCACGCTCCCACTGATGGACTTCAAGGGTAAACCTGGCCTGGGGCGGGCAGGCACTGAGGGCTTAGGAGTCCTGGAAGGTCAGAACTGAGGGCTCACGAGAAGGCTCCTCCAGTCCATAGTGTGGGTGGGACAGCTGCGGCCTGGAAGGGGGATGCCTCGCCTCCTGACTCCTTTACTGCTCTTTCCTTCTACACTGCTGTCCCCTTGCTAGTTGTCTCTTCTTATGCTCTTCCTCTGTCTTGTCCTCAGTAAGCAACTTACAGTGAAAGGAGCTCTGGATAGGAGTCCAGGAACCTGGGTTTGGGTCCTGGTTCTGTCCCCAGTGGGCTTGGTGGCTTGGGGCCAATCCCTTCCCTCCCTGGGCCTTAGACTCTCATTTTAAGAAGGGGAAGGTATGGCCTCTCTGAGGTTAATGCTTGACTTTCTCTTTCCCTTGTCCTTATTGCTGACCCCTGCCTTGTCCACACTCAGCCTGCCAGTCCTTCCACGAGGCCCTGGACACCTGGGTGAAGGAGCCAGGAGCTGAGCCCTTCTACATTCGAGCCAACCTCACCCTGCCTGAGCGGGCTGACCCCCACGCCCTGTGTGTGAGAGCTCAGGAGATACTGCGGCTGGTGGACCCGGCATATAAGCGACGGCAGGAGTGGTTCTGCGCGCGGGTTGACCCCCTCACCCTGCGAGACCTGGACCGGGGCACCGTGCCCAACTATCAGAGGTGACACAGCCCGTGGCCCTGGGAGCCGGGACTGGGATGGGGGACTCTCGGCCCCCTCCTGCAGTCCCTCGCCATCCTCTGGGACAGGATTGGGGGAGGGGGCTGGAGGAGAGAAAGTGAGGAACTCCCCACCTCCCTGCAAACTCATGACATGACCTCCCTTTTCCCCCACCCCCTCCCGCCAGAGCCCAGCAGCTCCTGGAAGTTCAGGAGAAATGCCTGCTATCCAGCCGACACCGGGGCCCCCGCAGTAATGTAAGCTGGGCTGCGGAGGACAGGGTGAGGGCTTTGGGAGGGGGAGCCAAAAGGGAGAGGTCAGGCTCCATTCTCTGGAAGCTGGGGGAGGAGACCCCAGCCACTTGGTTGCTCATCTTCTCGGTGAGCATTTTGGTTGTGTCTTCACCCAGACTTGGTTGATCCTATTCCCAGCGTGTCCATCAAAGAGAATAGCAATAGGGCTCCAGTCCAGGTAGTTGACGGGGAAGTGAGGCATTGTGCCCGGTGCTCAGGAGTATGGGTGGCATGTGGTGAGCACTTAACAGAACAATAGTCACACTCCCTTCTCTGATCCCTGTACCATGCGCCTAGGCAGAGCAAGGCTCAGAGAGGTTAAATATTTCAAGAGACCATGGTACTAAAGAGAAGGTGGAGAACCTGGGCTTTAGAGCCAGGCCTCCGGAGTTTGCATCCCAGCTCTGCTGCTTCTTTGCTGTATGACCTTGGCTGACCACCTGACCCTCTCTTGAGGCTCTGTTTCATCATCTGTAAAATGGGGAACCCGTGCCTGTCTTGTGGGTTCATGCATGTGGGATCTAGTTAGCGTTTGTCCCGTTGTCACATTATTTGACACCTGTCAACTCTTGATATCCATGGGGTCGCAAAGAGTCAGATATGACTGAGCAGCTGAACAACAACAACCACAATTGTTATAATTAGCAGTGTCGATTTTGGTTTTTCTATATTCGTCCTACACTGCTGACTAATTGGAAGAGACCACAGAGTTTGTCTCTTACATCTTATTAGGTCCTTCTTGGCCTCGATTTCTGATCTGTAATGTGGGGGCAGACCTAAGGCTCCTCTAACTCTAACTAGCTCTAGCAGCCTTACTTCCCTGGATTCCTAGTAATGGTCACCCGCCTCTGTCTCGGGGGCTGTACTGGGTCAGGTGGGGGCAGGGGACAGCCAGATAGAGAGGGGGTTCTTGTGCTGACCTGCCCTTTCTCCCTGAGGATGGGACAGAGCTGAGCTCTCAGGTGCCCCTCTTTTTCTACTCCCTCACCAGCTAAAGAAGCGCGCCCTGGACCAGCTGCGACTGGTGAAGCCCAAGCATGTGGGGAGTCCTCCTGGGGACTCCCCAGAGCAGCTGCTGCTGGAGCCCTGCTCAGGTGCGTGCCTAGGTGCAAAGGTGCAGCCATTGCCTACGGGCTCCAGGAATGTGCCCATCTCGGTGTCCTTTGGCCTTGGTGTTCCCTTTGGCCTTGAAGGGCTTGTGGGAGGGTTCCAGTTGGGGGCAGGGTGCAGGCCAGGGACCTGGTGGGAGATGGGCCACGAGGATGGAGGGAGCTGGTGTGTGTCCAGGTGTGACCAGGGGTGAGGCACGGGCAAGCATGGGCCTGTTTTTGTCTGGCACAGCATGCACAGCTGTGCCTTTTGCCTGTGTATGGTGGCAGGTGCCATGATGACCCCAGAGAGAGTTCCTGGAGGAAGGAGGATGGGGGGTTAGGGGAGCCCAGAGGAACGAATAGCAATTCTGAGGGTAAGGCTGGTTAGCAAAGGTTTCCTAGAAGGGAGATTGTTTGAACTGGGGCTTTCAAGGATGAAGACTCCATGCTAGGCAGAAGGCAAAGACTCAGAGGCATGGCTATGTGTCATATGCTTGGAGGACACGGAGTACAGCAGGCACATAACTCTTGTCATGCATTGTGCCAGAGGGGAGGGGGGAGGTAGGAGGGGTCCCTGCCCACCTGGGAGCGTGGGAAGGCATGACCTGGGCTCTGACAGGAGAGTTAACTGGGCCACCAGGGTATGCAGAGGTCCTGTGATTACAGCTGCTGATCTGTGAGGTCGGAATAGAGCTTGTAGTGAGGGGATCTGTGGCCTGCTGCCTCCCCAGCTCCGGCAGGGCTGGGTCACCCACGTGGAGGATGTGGCCTTCTTCCTGAGAGTTGTGGGAAGTCACTGGTGCATTGAACACAGGGGAGTTACAGGATCTGACTTCAGCATTGAAGCCTGCCTCAGCTGCCTAGAGGAGAATGGCCTATAGGGGGCACGGGTGAGGCCTGGGATGGGGAGGAGGACAGTCCCAGTGAAGTCCAGCAGCGGGTGTTAGGAAGGGAAAGAAGATAGGGACCTTGAGAGGAGGCACTGGGGTTCTGAGTATTGAGGGGGCTGGCCATCCCAGCAGCGAGGAGCTGGGGCCCTGCCTGCACCCTCATCTCGTCTACATCCTGTCCCCTCCCATGCCCAGAGCCAGAGCGGAGCCTCAAACCCTACAGCCTGGTGCGGCCCCTGCTGGTGTCTGCCCTGCGGCCCGTGGTGCTCTTGCCTGAGTGCCTGGCGCCCCGGCTCATCCGCAACCTCCTAGACCTGCCCAGCTCCCGGCTGGACTTCCAAGTGTGCCCAGCAGGTGAGCCTGCACACTTGAAGATGGGAGGGCAAGGTGGTACCGTGGGGCAGTCAAGCCCACTGGCCCTTCATTTGTGCCTTTCTGTGCTTTGCAGAAAGCCTCTCTGGAGAGGAACAGTGCACACTGTCAGCACCCGGAGCCCCCAAGGCCCAGCCTGCTGCCCCTGGTCTGGGCAGCAGGATCCGTGCCATCCAGGAGTCTGTCGGGAAGGTAGGTGCTTAGGGTGGAGCATGGGGGTGGTGCCCTCTGGGCCCAGGAGCAGAGGGTGACCCTGGGCAAGCCCCTTCCCTTCCATGGGTGTCTTCGCACCTGTGAAATGGGTAGCCTGGGGCACTCTGCCTCAAGTGGCCCACCCTGGAGAGTTTGGCTGATACATCTGATCTGTTCCTCCTTGTCTCAGACTTGCTGCTCCCCTGGGAGCCACCTGGGGCTGCCAAGGGTGGGGTCAGCGCCCTCTGCAGATCAAGGTCTAGGGAAAGTGACTTATTTCCCTGGGTCTTGGGCTTTCCTTTCCAGTTCTTTCCTTATTGCCAAGGTGGATGGGGAAGCTGGACCCTGTAGGGGGCTGTGTTATGGGGGCCCAGTCAGGGGGCAGGGAGGCTAGGGTCTCTGGCTTGGGAGTAAAATGTAGCCTTGACCACTCCTACCCCGAGAAGAAGCACTGCCTGTTGGAGCTGGGTGCTCGGGGCGTGCGGGAGCTGGTCCAGAACGAGATCTACCCCATCGTCATCCACGTGGAGGTGACCGAGAAGAATGTCCGGGAGGTCAGGTGAGTTGGGCCGGGAGGAGGGGTAGGGACCCTGCGCTTCCTCCTGTTTGGATGCCTTGCTCTCTCTCTCTCTCCATCTCTTCGTTTGCCTTCTGTCTGTCACTCTGACTGCCTCTGTCCGTCCTCTCTCTCTGACTCTCCATGTCTTAGTCCATTCCTTTCTCTCTGTCTCACTGTCCGTCTTCATCCCCCGCTCTGACCATGGCCTGCTGTCCTCTCTCGGCAGGAGTCTGCTGGGCCGGCCGGGCTGGCGGGACTCCGAGCTGCTGCGGCAGTGCCGGAGCTCGGAGCATGTGCTCTGGGGGCTGCCCTGCTCCTGGGTGCAGGTGCCCGCCCACGAGTGGGGCCACTCAGAGGAGCTGGCCAAGGTGGTGCGGGGACGCATCCTGCAGGAGCAGGCCCGCCTCGTGTGGGTGGAGCGTGGCAGCACCAGAGGTGGTGGCAGCAGCAGCAGCAGCGAGGCCTGAGGGCCCCCTTGGAATGCCTGCACCTTCCTCACTCACTCCAGAAGCCACCAGCAGGGACCCTGGTATCTGCAGTGGAGCAGTGTCCTCCCATCCTGAGCCTTCCTCAACCCTGGGACTGTTGACGCGGGGCCCTCGGCTCTGGGCTCTGTCACCCACAGGAGCCCCTGGCCAGAGCTCCCTCCCACCCCTGGACTTGCTGCTCTGGGCCTTCCCCTGGCCTTGTGTCTCCACGGACCCTTCTCGTGGGTCTCAAACACACATCTGTGTCCTGTCCCTCCTGGCGCTCCTCAGAGCATCTGCATTCTCAGTCCTGTGCGTTGGTTTGCACACCCAAGATCCCACAGGGTGGACTCGAGTCTGCCCCTCCCCTCGGCTCACAAGGTCTCCTGGCTCCACAGCCTCTTCTTTTTTTTTTTGGCCTCACTGTGTGGCATGCAGGATCTTTGTTCCCTGACCAGGGACTGAACCTGTGCTCTGTGCAGTGGAAGCACAGAGTCTTCGTCGCTGGACCACTAGGGAAGTCCTCCACATCCTCTTCTGTTCACAGGAGCCCCCGAGCCTGTCGTGTGTGACACCCACTCATCCAGCTGACATTTCTTGTGTTTACCTCCACGGGGGCGTTGTGGCCTCCCCAGTCCACCGTCACCTGTGACCCTTGTGTCTTCCAGTCACATGTGTGTCTGTGGTTCTCCCCTGTGTAAATGTCATGCCCCTACCCCCGTGACCCTTAGGCACTAACCCGCGTGTGTTCCTGGTGAGCACACCCGAGGACCATGTTCTCACAGCACCTGCGCCCCTCTCTGCCCTGCCTCTCAGAGGGATGGATGGGGAAGGGGCCAGCCGCTCCATTACCAGAATGTACAGCTTGTGGATTTTTAATGGGCTTTTTTCCCCTCAGAAGCTGCACATTATGGAACATTAAACAGTTTGTCATAGAAGCTGGTGGGCTTTTGCTTGCTTGCCTCCCTGGCTTGGGCCCCCTTCCCCTTGTCCCACTTGTTGCCACCCCCAGCTCAGGTTGATACCACCTTTCAGGTTCCTGCTCGCTCATGGGGAGGGTCAGATTTCTCTCCTGACTCATCCTGGAGCTGCCTACCATCTGTGCTGGCATCACCTTACCTGCCCCCAAATGACCAGAGGAGGGCCCCACAGATGGGCCACCCCTGCACCCAGCCCTGCCTGTGTCTGATCATCAAAGAGATGTCTCCTGGAGCGGGGATACCTAGCCAGCATGGTCTGTTCTTAGGCTAAGGGGCTCGGCCACTGAATCCAGAAGACTAAGAGCAAACCGTCAGTCAGTGTACTACCAAGCCCATGAGACTGCTTCACTGTGGAGAGGATGAGAACTTCCAATGGGAGAAATCTAGGCAGGCTTACTGGAGAAGGTGCTGCTTGAGCTTGGGGTGTGGGATTCCTTTCTTCAGGAAGCACGTAAGGGACTCACATGCCTATGTTGTTCCTGGTCCTCCTAGGACTCTCCTCAGTCACAGTGATGAACTTGGGCAGGCTCCTGGGAGTTGGGGGGAGTGGATAGACTAGGTGGAGGGAACCTCAAGAGCAACGGCTCAGTGGCAGGAAATGGGTTGAGATTGGCCACTGGGGAGTGGTAGGAAATGAAGCTAAGAGGTCCAAGTCCAGGGGTTGGGGGCTGCTTACATTTGAAGTCTGGCTCAGATATCATTTCCACAAAGCCTCCTGAGTTTCCCAGGCCTTGGGAATTCTGGGCCATGCCATGCTCTGCTTTATGGCCAGATGGTGGGTCTCTATGGGTGGCTGTTGGCTCCCTGGCCATGGAGACTGGATTATGCTCACTGGGGTAAACACACCGCCCCCTTCTTGGCCCAGCGCTTGGTCTGTGGACATACGAGCCTGGGTGAAGTTGCAGGAGGCCAGCGGCTGGTCCCACGTTAGGTGCCCTTTGCATGGGGCTGGAGAAGCCCACCGACCCCAAGTCTCAAATGAAAGTGAAGCTCAGAGAGGTGAAGTGACTTGTGCAGAGTCACACAGCTAGGGATTTGAACCCTGGTCTGCATGGCATGAAGCATGGGTTTATCCCTTGGAGATGCCATCATGAGAAGATGGACTGTGAGGGTGCCTGGCACAGGGCTGGGCCATAGAAGGATGATTCAGAAGGGTTAGTTTTCCTTTTCTCTCACTCTATAGTGCTAATACAATTCTCCACAAATCTGGTATTTCCTGTGTTTAACAAGAAAAGTTTGAGTGCCTACCATGTTTGAGTGCCAGGTCCTGTTCTAGGTACTAGGAATTCAGTGAATAAAAAGAAATCCCTGCCCTGATATTCTCATGAGGAAGACAGACAATAAATATATAGGATGTTGGAGGATGAAAAGTACTTTTGGAGAGAACAGTGCAGAAAAGGGGCCCTGGGAAAGAGCCTGGAAAGTTGGGAAGGAGGGGGGAGGAGCTGCAATTTAAATAAAAGTAGTCTGGGAAGGCTTCATGTAGAAGATATTTGTGTAGACTTGAGGGAGGTAGGGTGATGGGAGAGTTAGATCTCTGGATCTCTAGACCTGGCAACCTGGGTAGAACTAATTATTTTGAGAGTCCACAGAGTTGGGTCACTGATTTTATTAACTTCCAGTGAATCTCATTTTTCATTTTTAAAAATCCTAATTATTTTGATCCCTTCTTTACAAAGAGGTAAAAATCACTTTAAAATACTTAGTAGTAGTATAGTATGAATTTATTGTCTCAAGGTCAGTGATTTTCTATATAATCATGAAACTGTAGCTTAAAGAGAACTGTCTCTTCCATCTAGTCTGAGATATGAATGCTAAGGCTTTCAGGTTTTTTGGTAGCATGTTGGTAGAACCAGTTGATTTGTTTCTCCAGACCAATATCACAGGTGGCTCAGTGGTAAAGAATCTGCCTGCGGTGCAGGAGACGCAGGAGACAGGTTTGATCCCTGGGTTGGGAAGACCCTCTGGAGAAGAAAATGGCAACCCACCCCAGTATTCTTGCCTGGGCAATCATCCATGGACAGAGAACCCTGGCAGGCTACATTCCATGGGGCCGCAGGGTTGGACACAACTTAGCGACTAAACAGAGAGAGGCCCAGGCAGGAACCATGGGCAAAGGTCCTGAGGTGGACGTGTCCCTGAACTGGTCAGCCCACTGGGTCTGGAGTGAGGAAGCAAAAGAAGAGTAGGAGCTGGGACTGGAGGTAACAGGGGCCACCCTTACAGGGTCTGCAGGTGTTGATCCTTGGCGTTTGTGAAGCCATCAGGGTTCTAGCAGAGGGAGGACAAGACATGAATGACCTTGTACCAAACAAGGTGGAGGGATTTCTTTGGTGGTCCAGTGGTTAAGAATTCACCTTGTAACACAGAGGACACGGACTCGATTCCTGACCTAGGAAGATCCCACATGCCAAGGAGCAACTAAGCCCATGAGCCGCAACCACGGAGCCTGCGCTCTAGAGCCTACTAGCCGAAAGGAGAGAAACCCCTGCTCACTGCAACTAGAGAAAGCCTGAGCACCACAATGAACACCCAGCACAGTCAAAAATAATAAATTAATTTAAAAAAAACCCAAGACAGAGGTGGTAGCTGCAGAAAGCCCTCTGTCCACTGGGCTGGCTGGGAGAGTAAGTAAGTAAAGTCACTCAGTCGTGTCTGACTCTTTGTGACCCCGTGGACTGCAGCCCACCAGGCTCCTCAGTCCATGGGATTCTCCAGGCAAGAATACTGGAGTGGGTTGCCATTTCCTGCTCCAAGGGATCTTCCCGACCCAGGGATCGAACCCGGGTCTCCCGCATTGGAGGCAGACGCTTTAACCTCTGAGCCACCAGGGAAGCAGGAAGCAGTAATGACTGCCAAGCAAGATGGACTGCAGTGGGTCACAGCAGGACAGGGACCCTCAGGGGCCTTCTGTGGGCCAGACAAGGGCCACAGACCTGGGTTCACCGGCTCTGTGGCTGAGCTGCTGGCTTAGCTTGGATCATTCTGAGCTTCATATGTTCGGCTATGAACTGGAAATAAGTTTAGCACTGTTGTGAAGATGGAAGAAACTGAGCTAACCACTGTAGGGGCCCCAGAGGCTGGGAGACTTCCTGGAGGAGGGCCACTTGAGCCTAAGCCTTAAATGGATAAAGACCTACTGTAGAGCACAGGGAACTCTGTTATGTGCCAGCCCACAGGGGAGGGGAGTTTGGGGGAGAATGGGTACACATGTATATGTATGGCTGAGTCCCTTCGCTGTCCACATGAGTCTATAAGATCTTGTTAATGGGCTATGTGCTTAGTTGCTCAGCCGTGCCCGACTCTTTGTGATCCCATGGACTGTATCCCGCCAGGCTCCTCTGTCCACGGGATTTTCCAGGTAAGAATACTGGAGTGGGTTGTCATTTCCTCCTCCAGGAGATCTTCCTAACCCAGGAATCAAACCTGCATCTCCTGTGTCTCCTGCATTGCAGGCAGATTCTTTACCCACTGAGCCATTGGGGAAGCCCTTAAAAGGCAAATAAAATTCAGCCCGGTAGACGAAACGTGGGTGAGGATGGCCAGGGCTAGCAGAGGGAGGGGTGCACCCAGGAGGAGGAGCTGTGTGAAGCCAAACCTGGGAGGCTGGCCACCGAAGATACTGGGTGTTGAATGAGCTAAGCCCAAGGTTTCTGGGGAGTGGGAAGGCTGGAGGGCCCCTCCCTTCCATCTGGCACGGAGGGGTTGTTGTTGCCCCCACCCCCACCGCAGCAGCTGGCAGAGCCAGGGGCTGTGCCTTCTGCGGGTGCCTTTTCCAGCCACCTCTGGGCTCCCCTGGGCCGGCCCCGCCCCTGGGCTGCGCTGGAAGCAGGGGCGGGGCCAGGCGCCCCAGAGCCGCGGGCGGGAGGGCTGGGGAGCAAGCAGGTGGAGGGCTGGCGGCGGCGGGGCTACGGTGGCTCGGCCTGCGGGTCCGGAGCTCCGACTCCCACTTCTCTCCTCCCGGCCTGCCCGCCATGCCTGCCAGCCCTTTGCCTTTGCCGGGGCTCCCTCCTGACCAGCCTCCCCTCCCCGTCTGGTTGGGATTTGGGAGCTGAGCCGTCTGGGTCCCTAGGGCCAATGCAGTGCCGGCTCCTCCGGGGCCTGGCCGGAGTCCTCCTCACCCTTCTGTGTATGGGGCTCCTCTCCCTACGGTACCGCTCAAGCCCGTCCCCGCAGCGTGTGGCCGACACCCCCGAGCTGAGCCCGCCAAGCCCTCGGCCCTCCGAGCTGCAGCTCCACGATGTCTTCATCGCAGTCAAGACGACCCAGGCCTTCCACCACTCCCGCCTAGAGCTGCTGCTCAACACGTGGGTCTCCAGGACCAGGGAACAGGTGACAAGCGGGGGATTGCGGGTCCCAGGAGTGGCCCCTGGTCTGAGTGCTCACAGAGGCCTTTCTACCACCGACCTGGGGGTTCTCTGGCAGCCCCACGGGAGAAGCTGCCCTCCCACCTGCCCTGCCTGGACTGTGTTCCCGCTCCTCCTTCCTCCCAGGATGGGGGTCTTCTGCAGCTGTGAGTCCCTCACTAGCCCAGGAGCCAGGCACTCCTCAGGCCCACTGCTTGGTCTTTTGGGGGCCAGGCTACTCTGGGCTCCTACGTCCTTTCTGGGGGTCCCTTCATTCCCTGGTTGTTCTGGAGCAGGCTTAGTGCCTGCCCACCCTGGCCTTGGGGGCAATGGTGGGTGTTGGGCAGCTGGACAGAGGCCTCTGCGAGGTCCTGACTTTTGACAAGAGCCCTGGCCAGGCTGCCCCCAGGCCAGGCCCTGGGTGCTGTCCTTTGCCCTGGCTGAGGGTGGAGCACAAGGGCTGAGCCTCTGAGGATGGGATGGTCTGGGTGGGGCCTGTTTGGGGAGAGGGGTGGGGGGCATCCTTTCAGAATTCCTGACAGCCCCTGCCCCCGTCCTCTGCTGCCAAGGGTGTGCCCCGGGGCAGTGGCATCTCACCTCCTGTGCTCCACTTCCTGTGGGGCAGTTTCTGAAGGATGGACGAAGTGGGTGTGTGCTGTGGTGAAAGCAGTGATGAGCGAGCAGCCTGCCTGGCATGTATGGTGGGGATGTGTATGTGTGCTCACACGCATGTGTGCTCACACGCGTGGAGCCAGTGTGAGTGTCAGACGTGCCATGACAAGAGGCGTGTGTGTGATGGAGTGTGGCTTTCTGGGGAGGCAGCTCTGAGTCCCCTCTGGCTCTTCCAGCCCCACACCCAGTGCCCTCAGGCAAAGTCAGTGATTTGGGGTGTTGAGAGTCATCTCTAGTGGGGTAGAGGGGCAGATTGGCGCGCGCACGCACACACACACACACACACTCATACACTGTCCCTACTTTGGCGGCTGGCTCAGTGGGAGGAAGTGACGAGCCTTTGGGGGGGCGGTGGTTGGAGGCTCCTGGAGACCAAGGAGGGGGGAGGTGGTGCTGGAAGAGGCCAAGGCCCACTGGGGAGGGGGCACCTTTACCCTGATTTCCTCATCCTGATATCCCGGCACCCTGGATTAACCTTTTCCTTGCTGGAACCCCCAACACCCCTCAGACTCTTCCCTGGGACGCTGCACAGCTTCTCATCTTAGGGAGATTCTAGTTCCGCTTGCGGAAGCCACCAAACCTGGCCCTCCCTGCAGACCTTCCTGTTTATGGTGCTGTGTCTGTGTGTACCCGGGAGCATGGCCTCACGTGGTCGGAGTCCCTTTCCTGTTTCGTCTTGATCGCTACGATGATGCCCTTGCTCCGGATGAGGATACCGAGGCCAGAGAGGAGGAAGAGCTTGCCAGCATCACCCCAAAGGCCCAAGAGGGCAGAGCTCAGTGGGCCCACCTCTAGGCTGAGGTCCCTCCTTCTCTGCTGAGACTGGGGACCACAGGGCTGCCTGGTCACTTGGGCTTTTAGCCTGAGTATTCAGGCCTGGCAGGACTAGGCTGACAGCGGAGAGGCATGCAGACACCCTCTCTGTGCTCTGAGCTCAATCCCAGATGCTAACCAGGCCGCCAGAGTGAGTACCTGGCAATTGCTCCGCATCTAAGGGACAGCATGTCGGTGCATCACTCTACTGAACCCTCACAATAACCTGAGTGGTAGGTATTGATATTCCCATTTTTCAGAGGGGGAAACTTAAAAATTCCCATTTGTAAGCAGAGGTAGGAGATGTATTCACTCAGCTGGACATTCCCACTTCCTCCTCCCCGGTCCTGAGCAGAAGGGGGAGACTCTAGAAATCTTGTCCTTTAAGGCAGATCTGAAAAAAAAAGGCAAGACACTCAAACTGAGGAAGAAGAGAGGAGACAGGGAAACCCACCCTCATCACTACATCTGGGCCCCCTTCATTTCCACCCTTTGGCTCATCTCTCCCTGTGACCTCGGCCATGGCCGTCCCATTTTCAACCCTCAGTTTCCCCAGCCACACAGGGCAGGAAAGTATTAGAGCCTCTCTCAGCTCTGCCATCAGGAGCAGGCCTGAGCTGGTTAACTCCAGGGCTGGGCACCCGCTCCAGCTGGTTAAGGGCAGCCGGGTGGCAGGTGGGCCTTTGTGGCAGCGGGCTGGGGCTCATGTGTGGCCTTTGTCCCAGGCACAGGGGGCGGGCTTGGGGGAAGCATGTTTTGAGATGCAGAGGAGCCTTTCTCTTCCTCACATTCCTCGAGGGCAGGGGTGGGGGTAGCAACGAGAGCCCCACATCTCCCCTCCTCTGCAGCAGATGGCCCCGGGCACCCCCTCCCCCGACCCCAGCAGGCTGTCTGTCCTTTTGTTTTCCTGCAAGGTTTTAACCATTGTCAGGATCCCTCCTAGAAACAATCAAATGCAACCCTCTGCTCAGAGAAAACTCTGCCCACTGCTCTGTGCCAACCTCAGAATTCCCGGGGACTGAAACACCAGCCTCAGGAGCCCTGCTCAGCCCCCAGACCGTGCTGCGGGAACCCCTCCTTCCCCCTCTCCCCACTAATTCATTCCCAGGCCTTCCCTGGCCCATTTGGCCCACACTCCAGACTGGAGAGAGCTCCACTATCTGGTGACTGTTTGGTGGCACAAGTTTGCCTGAGAGCAGGGCAAGAAAAGTCTGACTTACTTTACAGGCTCCCCCGGGGGCTGTGTTGAAAACAGCCTGGAGAGGAGCAGGACGGAGCAGAGAGAACAGGGAAAAGGTGACTGCAGCAAAGCAGGCAGGAGGTGACAAGGAGGGAATGGACCGTGGGCTGACCGTGGAGGCTGTACCCCAGGGAGAGGGTGTACCCCAAGCAGTTTGAAAGTTCAGTCAGTTCAGTTCAGTCACTCAGTTGTGTCCGACTATTTGTGACCCCATGGACTGCAGCATGCCAGGCTTCCCTGTCCATCACCAACTCCCAGAGTTTACTCAAGCTCATATCCATTGAGTCGGTGATGCCATAAAACCATCTCATCCTCTGTCTTCCCCTTCTCCTCCTGCCTTCAATCTTTCCCACCATCAGGGTCTTTTCCAATGAGTCAGTTCTTTGCATCAGGTGGCCAAAGTATTGGAGTTTCAGCTTCAGCTTCAGTCTTTCCAATGAATATTCAGGACTGATTTCCTTTAGGATGGACTGGTTGTATCTCCTTGATGTTCAAGGGAATCTCAAGAGTCTTCTCCAACACCATGGTTCAAAAGTATCAATTCTTCGGTATTTGGCTTTCTTTATGGCCCAACTCTCACATCCATACATGACTACAAAGTAATGTCTCTGCTTTTTAATATGCTGTCTAGGTTGGTCATAACTTTTCTTCCAAGGAGCAAGCGTCTTTTAATTTCATGGCTACAATCACCATCTGCAGTGATTTTGGAGCCCAAAAAAATAAAGTCTGACACTGTTTCCCCATCTATTTTCCATCAAGTGATGGGACCAGATGCCATGATCTTAGTTTTCTGAATGTTGAGTTTTAAGCCAACTTTTTCACTCTCCTCTTTCACTTTCATCAAGAGGCTCTTTAGTTCTTTAGTTTGAAAGTTGGGTGGATAGAATTTGCTGACAGACTGGATGTGGGTGTGAGAGAAAGAGAGGAGGCATGGTGACCCCCAGATGTTGGGTCCCAGTAAGATAGGCTAGAGTGAGAAGAGCTCGGTCTGGGGGTGCTCAGGTACTCAGTGTCCTCAGGCTGGGTCTGAGTGCCTGCTGGGTGGGGCTCCTGGGGGGAAGTCTGGCTGTGCTGGGAGCTGAGAGTGGGGAGAGGTCCTTACCTCTTGCCAACCACACAGCCTTGTTTCATCACTTAGCCTTCATTTTGCCATCTGCAAATCACAACACCTGTCTGGAGAGTCAGTGAAGTCATGGGGGACCAGACATGTAAAAGCTGTGGGTGGGGCACCTCTTCAGTCTGGGAGGTATGTGAGGGCCCTAACACTTGCACACAGAGTTGGGTGACTATGAAAGTTGTGACTGTCTCCCTAAGTGGTTTGGTGTCCCAGCGTGTGCATCCGTCTACTGACACACACGTGTATACGTGATTGTGGAGTGGCCAAGTGGGACTGCGATGTGCGTGTGGTTGAAGAAGGTGTGATTCTACCAAGGCTGTGCGACTCTGGTCTGGTGGGTGTTGGTCTGTAAGGGGGCTGAATGTGAGACTGATGGGCTGATGTACAACTTGAAGTTGTGTGTCTACAAAAGCTGGGTTATGTGTGTTGTATGGGGGAGGGGGGTGGGTAGCTGAGAAAGTCCTGTTGTCCTAAAGGAGTGTGTGACTGTGACAGGGGTGTATTTTCATCACTGAAGGAAGACAGAGGTCTGCTGTGTGTGTATCCACTTGGACTTGGCTGTGGGCTGACCCCTGCCCTGACTCTTTTCTCATTCTTAGACATTCATCTTCACTGACAGCCCGGATGAAGGCCTCCAGGAGAGACTGGGTAACTCTGGGTGGGATGGCGACCCCTCAGTTGTTGTCAGGGAAAGCTGGGGTGGCTGCCTGGGGGTTCCCAGGAAACACGACTGTCTACCCTTGGTACACAGGGATTCCCCCTTTGCCCAGGAGGGGAGCAGGAGTCTCCCCTGGAAATGGAAGGCCATGAACATCTGGGTCCCAGCTCAGGGTGCTGTCCATTAGTTTCAGGATTCTGGGCAGGCCAGCCCTCCCTGACTTCAGGTTCCCCTGTGTAAAATGGGAGTGGGTGGACTGCTCCAGGCTCTTTGAGGCCCTCTCTTGCTCTGCTTCTCACACTGTGCAGGGCTGTGGGGAGGAGCTGGGCTGACTTGTCCTTACTTCTCTAGGGTCCCACCTTGTGGTCACCAACTGCTCTGCGGAGCACAGCCACCCTGCCCTGTCCTGCAAGATGGCCGCTGAATTTGATGCCTTCTTGGCCAGTGGGCTGAGGTGAGTCTACCTTGGTCTTCACCTTGGTCTTAGGGGGCAGGCGCGACCTTTGCCTCAGGCCACTCAAAACATCCCATATCTAAATGGAATGTCTTGTCAAAAAAGTAAAGTTCTGGATCCTGTGAACTGAATCACATGTAGATAGGGCCTTCTGGGATCTGCCTCTGGTCAGGCCATCTGGGTTCAAATCCTGCCGTTCTGGCTGTGTGACCTAGGGCAAGTGTCTTAACCTTCCTGAGTCTTGGTTCCCACCTGAGAAATGGGCACAACTTCCTCATGAGCTTACAGGAGATGCTGCCTGGCACAGAACTAGGCCTTAAGTGTTAAGCCCACTCCAGCCCATATCTGTTTGTTGACTGACTGTGAGGGTGCAGGGGGAGTCTGGCTGACAGGCAGCTCATGGGAACCCCTTCCAAGTTCAAGGTCCCCCATTCCATCCCCACAGATGGTTCTGCCATGTGGATGACGACAACTATCTGAACCCGAGGGCGCTGCTGAAGTTGCTGAAAACCTTCCCCCAGACCCGCGACGTCTATGTAGGCCGCCCTAGCCTGAATAGGCCAATTCATGCTTCGGAGCCGCAACCTCACAACCGCACAGTGGGTCCCTCGCTGCCTCCTTTGTGAACTGGCCGCTGGGTGGCGGGGCAGGGCCCTTCGCGGGGCGGGGTCAGGGGGCGGAGCCCTGAAGGGGCGGGGTTTTGCAGGGGGCGGGTGGATTTTCTGGGTTTCAGAATTGACTGCATCACTGTGTATCTGGGCTGGTGGCTTCTCCTCTGAATCCTGTCTCCTCCTTTATGAGACTGAGAGAGGAGAGAGAGGAGATTGACATAATGCAAGGAAAGCAAAGACTGGCACTGAGTATGGCCTCAGTTACTGAGGAGCAGTGGCTTCTCCTGGTCATACCGTGAGCATAGTGGGGTGAGCTGAGGTCTCCAGGCTCCACAATCAGGCTTCTAAGCCACCTCGTATCACCATGTAGTTGGATGGATTGTTAAAATGCTGAATCTGTTGGGCCAGGTGGCAAATTGCAGCTGCCGGGAGCCCCTGAACCCTCCCTTCCCCTAGACAGCGTTCCTCTCTTCAGATTTCACTAATCACCCACAAAGGTATTGGCACCTGGCACAAGAGGGTCCCCAGCACCCGCTTCAGCTCCAGACCTGAATGGACAGATTTAGGCTGCCAGATTTAGGAAGCAAATAAAAGCCCAGGATATTCATTAAATTTGACTTTTGGAGAAATAAGAATTTTTTAGTATACGTATATCGCATGTTTTTCCCCCGGTCCCCAGAACCCACCTGGATTCCAGTTTCAGGGTGACCCAGGCCCCTAGGGCACCCTTCGCCTCCATGAACAGGAAAGCCATGGGTCCCCCTCTCTAGAGGTCTGTAGTGGGAGCTGGGCCCACTATGGGGCTTTCTCCCTCTCAGGGTCACCATCTGCTTCTCGAGAGAAACCAAGAGCAGGAAACACAAAACCTTAATTATCTGCAGCTCATCAGCCTCTGAGCCCTAATTAAATCCTTCTGGGCCCTGAGGGGTGGTGTGCATGAGCAAGCTGATGTCAGGTGAGCCGAGGGGTCCCCTAGGTTCCCATACCACCTCTCCCTCACCTAAAGATTTGAGAGCTTTGCTCTGAAACCTGACTCCCAGAGCTCATTCCCTAGCCCCGCTCCCTCCTGGCTTTGTGACACTGACTGAAGTCACCTCGCCTCTCTGTGCCTCAGTTTCCTCATCTGTAGAATCAGTGAAAACAGTCACTACCTCATAGAGCGGATGTGAGCAAAAGAATTAAATGAGGCCACCTATTCAAGGGCCAGGATCTCCTGAAGAAGGAAATGGCAGCCCACTCCAGTATTCTTGCCTGGAGAGTCCCATGGACAGAGGAGCTTGGTGGGCTACAGTCCATGGGGTTGCAAAGAGTCAGACATGACTGAGCAACTAAGCACACACACAAACATTCAAGGACTTGGAATGGGATCTGGCACATGGTAGATACTAGTGAGTGTTTTCCACCAGTACCCGATTCAGCGCCATGGGATTCTGAAGAGTCAGACATGACTTGGCGCCTGAGCACGAGCACCTGACTCAGCCCAGCCTCACCTCTGAGCAGTGTTTTTCCTGTGCTAGGCACAGGACCCTGCTGGCACACCCACTCCTCAAGCCCACAATGTGCACCAATGCCCTCCTTGTCAGACACCCCACCAGCAGGATCTCAGGACTGCTCCAGAGTGTCCTGGCCAGTTCAGAATGTGGGTGTCCCCCCAGAGTAGGATGGCAAAGGGGGCAGGAGGTTTGGCTTGGGGTCAGTCCCAGCTCTGGGACCTCGGCAGGTGACCTTAGTTCTGTGTACCTCAGTCACCTGATCAGTGCTTGGGGCGAGGCGCTCGCATAGTCACTGCTGATGTTACTGCGGTTACTCTGGAGTGGAAGCCCCGCTCTCATTAATTCATTAAGCAAGCATTTATTGGGTGCTTCCTGTTAGGTCCCAAAGAACCCATTCATTCTGCCTAGTTGAGGCCTGACTTCTCTCTCAGAGGGCAGAGTTTCCAGAAGTAATCTCATAGAGATCTCGGAGGAGGGGGACACCTCTGGGCCTGGGGAACCATTGGATTTCAGAACTGGAGCCAATGTTGTGCTCACAGGTGACGTATCTGAGGTCCAGAGAGGGGCAGGGACTCTTTCAAGGTTACACAGCTGTACAGTGGAGCGGGGAGCCCAGTGTCAGACTTTCCAACTTCCTGTCCAGTGCTCGTCTCACTGCTGAATCATGGGAGATAGCCCAGCCCAAGGCAACATACATCAGTGAAGCACCAACTGTGGACTTGGGAGAAGGTAACCTTAGGGCACTTTGACTAAGAGATGGTACAGTTGAAAAGGTACAGTGTTTCTCAAAAGCCTTGAAGAAATTCCTGGGTGAATTCACAGGTCCTCATAGAGGAGGTAGAAAAGATCTTGGGCCATGGTGGTACTAGGCAAGGGCAGAAAACGGTTTACACCCTAAAAGGGTGGTATTGGTTCGGATGTCAAGGGCTTTACAAGCTGATTGATAAACCCACTAGTGTTTACCATGTGCCGGATCCCATTCCAAGCCCTTGAATGTTTGCCTTCCCTTCTCTTTTTCCTTCATGGGCATAATTTAAGGTTATAACAAGACTCTGCATGCGTACTAAATCGCTTCAGTCATGTCCGACTCTTTGTGACCCTATGGACTTTAGCCCGCCAGTCTCCTTGGTTCATGGGGTTCTCCAGGCAAGAATACTGGAGTGGTTTGCCATGTTCTCCTCGGGGATTTTCCCATCCCAGGAATCAAATCTTCGTCTCTTACGTGTCCTGCATTGGCAGGCGGATTCTTTACCACGAGCGCAATCTGAGAAGCCTCATAGCAAGACTACTAGAGATGTGAAATATAAAGCTTTTGAGCCATGTTGGTTGTGAGTAAGGGGAGGCCTGGCTGTTGCCCCCACCCCTAGGCTCACCCTACACTTTGGCTTTCCCCATCTTCCCCCACAGAGGCTGGTACAGTTCTGGTTTGCCACCGGGGGTGCTGGCTTCTGCATCAACCGCAAACTGGCTTTGAAGATGGCCCCCTGGGCCAGGTAAGCAGAGACCTACAGGCAGATGGGGGAGGTAGAGGTGTGCAGAGAGGAGGAATCGGCTGGTGTGTGGGTGGGGAATTTGTAGCTGAAGGGGCTTGAGCGTGAGCTCAGGAGACACTACCTCTCAATCCCACTGCATCAGAGTCACACAGCTAGTGGTGAGCAAGTCACCTGTTACCTTGCCCTTGGGGGTACACTGCCTAGTGCACCCTGCTACACACAGGCAAGCTGTGTAACCTCTAGGAGCCTCAGGGCCCCGTCTGTAAAATGGACCTGATAATACAGTGGCCAGTGGTCACTGTAAGGGTTAAATGAGAAAGTGCCTGGGCTGGCACCTGGTAGGAGCCCAGTCAATATTAGGTTCTGTTTTCAGCCCTCTTCTGACCAATCACTGTCATAAGGGAGGTGAAGGCCAAGTGGAGGAACACTCAGAGGAGGGAGTAGGGCCTTCTACCTGGGGAGAGGAGGGAAGGCTTCCTGGAAGAGGTGGCATTTGAGCTGGAATGGTCCTAGAAGAGTTGTGCCAGACTGAGGGGGATTGTGAGGGTAGTGGGAGCCCTCAGTACTGGGTAGGAGTACTGGTGTTCTAGAGAGGGCATGACAAAGGCCTCTTGAGGTCTGCTGGGCAGGTGTTACTGTTGTTAACAGCTACATCAGTGTCACCACCTTGGGCTGAGGGTTGACTGAGCCAGGCCTGTACTTTGCTAAGATTATCACAGCCCCCAGGGAGGAAGGGGCGTTGGCCTTATTTCTACTTGGCTGAGAAAACTAAGTTGCTGAGAGGTTAAGTAAGTGATTGGTTCAAGGTCACCCAGGCCCAAGGTCTCCCAGCTGCTGGGTTTGGCTCTAGGGCCTGCGTGATTTGCCTCTGCAGCAACCTGCCCTGCCCTGCCCTGGATGGGGGTGCCCTCAGGAGGAAGCAGGAATGCTGTCCCAAGGTCTGTTGATAGCAGGTGTATACACATGACCAGGGGTCTCCTTGTGACCCGGATACCCCATCTAGGCTTCTGTCCCTCTCTATGGTACATTTGTGTGAATTAGAAAAAAGTACCCCCTCTGGGCAGTGCAGCCCCCAGGCACAGCCTGGGGAAGGTGACAAAGGATGGGATTCTGTACCCATCTCTCTCTCAGGCATCTTGTGCAGCGGGGCAAGCTGCCCAGCCTGGTCTCTAGGGCGTTCGTGGGGTGCACAGTCAGGTGATGCCCTTGCCAGGAACACTGCTCCTCCTCTGCTTGGCACCTGGCTGACTGCAGATCATCCTGTAAGGCTCTGTTTAGAATCTGCTACTGCCATGATTAAATAAAGAGCAAAACAAAAGGCTCCCACCTCCTCTGGGAATCTGCTTTGCCCTCCCTGTGTCCCCAGGCCTCGTGCTTTCCTCTGACTTAGCACCAGTCCTCTGAAATGACCTGCTCATCTGTCTGTCTCCCTCTAGCACAGAGGCTGCTGTTGAGGGCAGGAAGCATTTCTTTCCCATCTCTGTGTCCTCAGCTTCTGTGTCATCAGTGGCTGGCACCAGGTAGATGCTCAAACTGAAAAATGAATGAATGAGTGGATGAATGAATGAATAGAAAGAGAAAAAAGGAAAGGATACATTTATAAAAGGCTTCATTTCACCATTTCACCACTTAATCCTCACAACAGCTCTGGCTATTATCATGCCCATTTTACAGAAGAGAAAACTGAGGCTCTCCGAGGTTCATAACTTGCATGAGGCTACACAGTATGCAGAGGACAGATGCTAGAGCTGCACTCTTCTCTTCCAGCTGGCTGTGGTGGAGGGAGGGTCTTCTGGGAGACAGGAAGGGCTCTAGGTATCAAGGGCCTTAGGCCACCGGCTGCAGCATGGCTCTGTTCCTCAGTGGCTCCCACTTCATGGACACATCTGCCCTCATCCGGCTGCCTGATGACTGCACTGTGGGCTACATCATTGAGTGCAAGCTGGGCGGCCACCTGCAGTCCTGCCCCCTCTTCCACTCCCACCTGGAGACCCTGCAGCTGCTGGAGGCTGCCCAGCTCCCAGAGCAGGTGAGCCAGCCATGGGGCAGGTGGCAACGGGGGAGGTGTGTGGGGGGCGAGGGGGGCTCTCTCCTTTAATGGGAAAACTGAGTCCCAGCATGGCAAAGGACCCCCTTAACGGCACGCAGTGACTCAGTGCTCTCCACCTCTGACCCTTACGGGTTGGCATTTGTGGTGCTAATGTTCTTTGATCTGGTTCCCAAATGCCAGCTGGAGGGACCTGCACAGATGAGAGGAAGCTCATCTTGAGATTCAGACCACTCAGGTCCCTGAACGCTGCATTCTTCCTTCTCACCTCTCTTCAACCTCCCATCCTTACCACACCCTCTGAAGGGGCCAGTCCTGCACTTTTCAATGGCCTCCTCCTTCATCAGAGCCTACCTGGCCACTGCTTACTGCTTTTCCTTCCCACACAGATGTTACTGGGAAAGACCAGGTCTTCAGTAGGGATGACCCATGTGTAATGTCAGGCTGGGGGAGGGGTAGGTGCCCCTCCCATCACCTGGCAGGTAGTGACTCTGCTGAGGTCCAGCTGGCTCTGCCTTCCAGATACTGCCCTCCAACTCATGGGTGTCCAGTCCCATAGGGGGTCCTGGCTGGGAAGACTCCCAGGGAGGTTCTGTCTCATGGTGTGAGTCAGAGCCCTTTTAGCTGCAAGAGACAGAAAGGCAATAGACTAATTAAACAGAAAAGGACATTTATGGGTCCGTGTACCTGAGAAGGTGTGGGTGTGGATGACTTGCTAGATCTGGTGAGATCTGGGTGCTCAGATCCCATCCCCTCTCTCGTGTGTCCTCCCCTATGCTGGCCTCTTTCTTAGACAAGCTCGCTACTTGCGCTGGCAAGATGGCAGCCCCACCCCACCAGTGAGAAGAGAGCTCCTCCTTCTGTCAGACCGCTCGTGCTCACTGGTCACATGGCTCATTTGGGTCACATGACCTGTTTCCTACCAGAGCCTAGAGCTAGTGTTGATTGACCAGACCTACAACTGGGGTGCAGGTTGGTCCCGTTAGAACCACAGCCAGGAAAGAGGGGCAGATTTTGGACTGCCAAAACCAGGGTGTTCCCTAAAGTTTGGGGTTTGAGCCCCTGCTGTGCCAGATACCACACTGGGGGCCTTATCTTTTTTAACTCTCTGGTTCCTCATAACATTCATAGGGGATGGATCTTAACATTATTTCCATTCTACAGATGGAGAAACTGAGTCCCAGAGAGTGGAACTAACTGTGGCCAGTTCAGGACAGAGAGGGACTTGAACCCTGGTGGGTGGCCCCCAAATCCACAGTCTTTAATCACTGTGCTTGACTGTGTTTTGACTGGAGTCATTATCCGCAGCCTCATTGCTTGTGGAATGACCTGAGGAATTGCTAAGGCCCTAGAGTAGGTCTGAGGAAACCTCCATCCAGGTGCACAACTTCCTGGAAAGGCACCTTCCCCTCTTGAGCCTCAGTTTCCCAATCTGTAGATGAGGGGATCATTCCAGCTTCTTTAGTAAATGAGACTGTTGGGGGCACCAATGGGATTATGGGAGAATGGGAGGGGATGGGCACCCCAGTGAAACACCCATTGGTGGAATTTCAGGTGCAGAGACAGGCTTTCTGTGCCACTCAAAATGTCTTAGACACCTTCTCTGTTTCTACTAAAATGCTGCCCCCTTGTGGGGTCCCTGGTGAGACACTCCTCCCCGCTGCCCCACCCTGCTTCATTGCCTTCTCTGCTTCTCTCT
Organism: Oryx dammah; assembly: GCF_014754425.2. Taxonomy (NCBI): domain Eukaryota; kingdom Metazoa; phylum Chordata; class Mammalia; order Artiodactyla; family Bovidae; genus Oryx; species Oryx dammah. The sequence goes on from NW_024080622.1 coordinate 5,497,944, forward strand.
GCGCAGGTCACCCTTAGCTATGGCGTCTTTGAGGGGAAACTCAACGTCATTAAGCTCCATGGCCCCTTCTCGCCTGAGGAGGACCCCTCCAGGTGGGTCTGTGGGCTGATACTGTAGGATGGGAGGACTGGGGCCTGAGGCCAGGGATAGAAAGAAGGGAACCAGGAGTGAGGGAAGTGAGAGAGGCTAGTAGCTGATAGCAGAGCTGGGAGTGGATTCCAGTCCCTGCTCTGCCATTGGCTTACTGTGTGACCTTAGGCAGGTGCCTGCCTTGCCTCTCTGTACCTTAGTTGCCCCATTTGTAGCACAAGGAGGCTGGGCCTCAAGGATCTGAAGGGGATCTCCCAGGCCTGATCCTCTGGGATTCTTCAGGAACCTCTAGAAGACTTAACTGTGTTCACTGAGCAAAGGAGATGCTCTCATGGAGAAACTCCAGGCACCCATTGGAGAAACTCCACACCCAAGGAAATTAAAAAATTTTTTTCTTAGACTCTTCATTTCTTGGATGATACTTTTCCATGGACAAAGGGTTGGAATGAGGGCTAAAAAGCCACCTAGGCACCTCCAGTTTTCCCCCCAAGCACACTACAGGGAAATTAGGGCTGCTCACCTCGGCCCCCTCCATCCCACTCCTAGCCCCGATTGCTGTGGAGACGTTTAGAGCCTGGCCTGTGACATATTGTGGCAGGGGAATAAGACCTACTCAAGGCAGTAGAAGAAGCCAGTGTGACTGGAATATGGGAGAAAAGAGGAAAGTGGCATCAGATTCATTTGGGGAGATGGCATCCCATCCCCTGGGCCTTCTAGGCTCTGTCCAGACTCTGGACCTGCCTGAAGTGCATAACCCATAAGGGAGCACACACTCCTGCCCCTGAAATCCTGCAGAGCCATCTGTTTGGAGGCAGAGGTCTCACCACTATCCCAAGGCTGCCAGGCCCAGGACTGTGTTGAACAAGTTGGATGTTACAAGGAGACAGAATCTGGCTCAATACAGGGGTGGGGGTGTGGCGGGAATTCAAGTTTCAAAACGAAAAGAGCTGCTTTCTAATGGAGTGAGCTTTTCATCAGTAGAGGTGTGCAAGCTATGGCTGTATGTCAAGAGATTTAAAATTGGTGTTAAATTCTCTCAAAGCCTAAAGATTCTAGAATCCACAGGTTCCTGCTTGATGGGGATTCAGGTCACTCAAGAGGCTATGGCCTCAGCTGTTCATGGTTTCTCTGGCTTTTGAAGTCTTTACCCATCAGTGATTCTCAACCAGGGACCATTTTGCACCCCTGCCAAGGGACACTTGGTAGTGTGTGGGGACATTTTTGATTGTTAAGACTCAGCGGGGACTTCCCTGTGGATCCAGTGGCTAAGACTCTGCGCTCCCAGTGCAGGGGGCCCGGGTTTGATCCCTGGTCAGGGATCTAGATCTCACATGCTGCTACTAAAGATCCTGCATGTTGCAATGAAGATAGAAGGTCCTGAGTGCCACAGCTGAGACCCAGCACAGCCAAATAAATAAATTAGATAAATAAATTAAAAAAAAAAAAAAGCTCAGAGGATGCTGCTGGCATCTGGCGAGCAAAGTACAGGGCTACTGCTAAGCACCCAGAAGGCCCAGGACAGTCCCCACAACAGAATTATATCTGGCTCCTAATATTCATCACGTGCCAAGGTGGAAAAACCTTGCTCTAAACCATCTCTGTGACATGCTCCCCCAGGAGCCTGTGGGGGTGACTGTCTTGTCCATTTCTGGTCTCTCCACAGGTTTCACTCCCTCCATTGTCTCCTCTACCCGGATACTCCCTGGTGCCCGCAGCTGGTGGCCTGATGAACCCTGAACCTCTGGGCAAAGACTGGGCTGAGGCTCTCTGGTTGTCCTTTGCCTCCCAGGCAGCCTAAGGGCCTGTGGCAGGTCTTGTGTGTGTGTAAGGGGGCAGTCCCTGGCAGGGCCTCTGAGAGATGAGCAAGACCAGGATTGGATGATGACTGGTGCTGAATGCATCTCAAGCCCCCGGGGGGAGGTGTGTTGCACAGCCCAGGACTGGGGGCACCAAGTAAGGGCCAGAGAGGCCTCAATGGCTGGGCCTCCATGGGCCCTGGGTGGCTGAACTGAATGAGGATGGAAGGTCCTTAAGCTACTTGGGCTCAGGAATCCTAACCCTCAAGAGAATTACCTGGGCCCCTGGGTGTACAGAGCCAGCAGCTCTGGTCTCTCAATTCCTCTCCTGGGATCAAGCACTGGGCCACTTACTCCTGGCTTCCTTAGCTGGATCCTCAAGCACTGAAGGGACCCAAGTGGAAGAAGGGCAGAATCCACAGAGTCTGTGACAGATAATGTTGTTGCTGACCAGTCTCCAGCCCCTGCTCCCCACCTGATGTTGTTTGGAGCATCAGCATGTCCAGACCCAGATGATGAATCAGAATGGGTCCCAGCCCATCATGATGTTCCTGTTGCTCACTTTCCCAGCTTCCCTTGCTATTAGGAGCTACTACATGGCCCAGCTATGGCCAGAGCCAGATCTCTGTTAGTGCAACTTAAGCAAAGCCAATAGAGAGGCTTCTGGGTAAAGTTTTGTAGCCCTATACCCCATCTTCCTACTGCAAATGTGGGTGTGATGTCTGGGTCTAGGGCAGCCACCTTGCTGCCATGAAGGGAATGCCAAGACAATCATTTCCACAGCTGCTTCTTCCAACATCTGATTCTGTAAGAAGATTAAACCTTTATTTGTTTAAGCCTTGCTTGGTTCAGTTTTCTGTTACATGCAGTCAAAGTCATTCCTGAGCAGGATGAGAGGATCTTTCATCTGTCTGTCTCAGAGATGTTGATTTTGGGTCCCCGACCTAGACAGCCCTGCCCTGCTCTTGCTGGCTGTGTGACCTGGGGGAATCTGCTTGGCCTCTCTGGCTTGTTTGCTCATTTTATAGATGAGAAAAGCAGTACTTCACGGGTTGTAGGTGAAATGATGCAGGGTTTGTAGGGCATAGCACAGAGTCTGGTATGGAGAAAGGAACTGCCTGTGAGCAGTGATGGCTAGTAGTGTGTGCTGTGTCATGGCGCGCTAGGATGTGTAAGGATGTGCCCGTGTACCTTTCTATGCTTGTCTGTGCCTAACGATGTGTGTGGGATGTATAGATGTGTGTGTACCTCTGTCACGCCTCTGTGTGAGTGATACGCATGTGGGTGAATATGTGTGTGTCATGAGGTGCTGGTTTACTGAGGACAATACTTCCTTTTGTCTGCCTTCAGGGCCTGGGTTGAGGTGGCTAGAGAATCAGGGAAGGCAGAATGGAGCTGAGGGATTCAGCCTCTGCTATCAGATAAAGGGGCACTTTGACAGCCCAGGTAGGAGCTAGGTAAAGGTAAGTGCCCTTAAAATTTTACATCCCAAAGAATTTGCATGACTGAATGAAAGTGATCATGGTGAAATTTCAGGCCTGGTGGTGTCTGTGGGGAGGGCTAGGAAGAGGATGTGTCTGCTTGCAGCCCACATCATGCTCAGAGATGCTGGGGGTTGGGGGTCACAGAGGAGCTCAGGGCAGAGGGGAGGAGGGAGCAGAGGTCCAGAGGGACAGAGGGGCTTTGATCCAGGCAGCCAGGGCTGGGGGCTTCTTTGAGGCATGTCCTCCAGCCCTCAAACGACCTTGTCCCTGCCGCAACTCTGGGCAGACGGAACCGCTGAACACTGAAGCCTTGACCCCTTCTTTTCCAAGGAGGAGTCTGACCCCAAGAGGAGCCGCCCTGTGCTTGTCAGGTGTGGGGCTTCCTTTCTTTCTGAGTTGACCTAATGCTGGGTGTGTGGGCTGCGAGCCGAGTGGGGCGGCCTCTGGGCTCACAGCCTGTAGGGATGGGATGGTGTACTCTACAGCCGCCATCCTCTCCACCCCGTGCATGGAGGGCTGCCGGCTGGCCCGCTTTTAGAAGCAACAGCAGATTTGCGGGTTGTTCCCAGATCCTGAGGGTCGGGTGGAGGGAACAGGACTCGGGCCATCTGCTGCCCCCATTGTCTCAGAATAGCTACGTAGGGCGGGGAGCAGAGTCAGCAAGGATCAGAACTGGGATGGAGGAAGGAGGGAGCCTGGGATTAACCCCTTGTGAGTCTGTGTGGGAAGGGGGAAGCTGCCTGTAGGCTGTGCTAGGGTGACCTGCACGGGCCCCACAGGCAGGGGCTGGGAGTACGGTGGGGAGGCAAGGTTGAACCACCTTGTCTTAGCCTTGCTGTACCCCTCAGGCAAGTATTACTCCCATTTTACAGGTTAGGAAACTGAGGCACTGAGAGGGAGAAGGCCCTTGGTCCAGATCATGGGGCTTTTAGGAGCCAGGGCCAAGGTTTGAGACTCCACAGTGGTCATCAGTGCGGGACAACTGTGGAGGGTGGGAGAGCCTCAGGCTGGGCTCGACCCTCCTTTCTTCTTCTGCCTTAGCCCTTGGGCACCTGACTTCGCCATTCACTGGCCTCACCTGTGAAATAGAGTGACTACGTAGCCTGCAGGTGTGGTTTTGAGATGCTGCACAAAAAGCTCCTAGGGCAGGTGGTTCCTCAGTAACCACTGTCTCCCAGCTCTCCCCAACTCAGTGTTCTCAGCTGTAAAAGGGAGTGAGAAGAGTGTTACCAGAGCAGCCTCCTCGCTGGCCTCACCTGAGAGCCCCCCTCCGCCTTGCTCCTCATTACTCCTCGTGGGTCCACAGTTTCTCTGTCTGCCCCAGCTCTCCCTGGAATGGTCCCCCAACTCTGCATTGCTGGATAGCTCTTGCCAAGCCCCAACATCCTCTCCTAAGGAGGCTTTCCTTGATCACCCACCACAAAGTGGCTGCCTGACTGCCATCATTTCGCCCTGGGGTAGCTCCCCAGGTGGCTCTGAACCTTGCAGGCACGTCTCTTGTTGGTGCATCTGCTTGCTCGTGTATTTGTTGCTCACCCCTGTCTGACTGTTATCTCTGCGATCCCAGGGATCGTGTTGGTTTTGCTCACTGCTACTTGCTACCTGGCACACACTCAACGAATATTTGTGGGATGAGTTGAAAAATGGGTGAGTGAGCTTCTCAGAGCTCTTCCAGCTTGTCAGTTTTAAGATTCTATGAAAGGTGCTAAAATCCCTTGGGGACAAGATGATGGGGAAGCTTTATAATGGAAAGATCAAATTGGTAACATTGACCATTTTTTTTAGTATCATGCACAAAGGAAAAAATTTGACCTTAAGTGCTCCTGATATGGTGCACTAGGAAGGACACAGTTCACCCAGGAAGTGTGCTTGCCAAAGTAACTGACCCCGCATATCAACCCTCTCAATCTAAATATCAGTCTCCAGGAAATGGCTGGAGGCCACAGTAGAACATGTTAAATGACACCATGAGGGTTCAACCAAGCAAATCAACAATGGGGACAATTCTACAGACAAAGACCTGGTTTCTTCAACAACTAAAATACCATAAAAAAGGAAGGAGGAAGGAATGTTAGACATTAAAAGAGATTTAGGAGTCATAGCAGCAAAATACAGTGCCTGGATCTTGTTAAGATCCTGGTTCAAATAAATGGATCCTAAAAAGACATTTTTTGAGAAAAATAAGGAAATTTGAAAATGGACTTCGTATTAGATTGTCTTAAGAAATTGTTAGTTTTATTAGCTGTGATAATGAGGTCACTTTTTCAGACATATTCTAATATGTGAGAGATGTATTCTGAAATATATTTGGGTGAAATGATATATTGTCCATAATTTTTTTTAAAGAGATGCTTGGGGGCAAGGAATGAAATAAGGATGTTAAAGTGGGGATAGTTGTTGAAGTAGGATGGTGGGCACGTGGGGGTTCACTCTTGCTATTTCCTTTACTTGGGTGTATGTTTGAAATTTTCCATCATAAAAAGTAAAATTAAATAAATAAGAGTGCCGTGGATATTCTATTTTGCTGGCTATGGCCCTCCCCGTTCCCTTTTTTAACTTTCTCCCTCCCCTCCCCCTTCTTCCATGCCCCACATTCAGGCCCAGAGAACATCTGTTCTCATCAGACACTGCTGTCCTGACTCTACTTCCTGTTCTCCCCAAACACCAGAGAAAGGAGAGGCAGACCTTGACTGGAAGCTGGTCCCTTCCTGATTTGCATTTTGCATGTTTCCTGGTTTCTCTGAGGCCCATCCTGATTTCTTTTGGTTCTGAGCACTGGTCCCAGCTGCTTCATAACCCAGCAGCACTTTCCTTGGGCAGTCACAGTGACAGTCACAGCTATCACTTACCACTCCCCCTAGTCATCCATCCAATAAGAGTTTACTGCTCAGCTCCTCTGGTGGGGGTGTCTAGGATGCCTGTGTTAGAGATTACACAGGAGAGTCAGGTGTAAGCCCTACTCTCAAAAGGGAGCTCAAATCCCAGTTGGAGCAGTATTAAAAACATGGCTTATCATGTAATTGATGATGAAATGTGACCATAGGGCAGAAGAAGGACTCAATTCTAGGGGCAGCAGGAATCAGGAAGGTCTCCGTCTGGAGCCAGGAAGACGTCAGACTGAATGAAATGTGTCACATCCTGCCTTGCATTTAAGTCTAGGGAGACCCGAAGGAAAGTGGAAATGTTAGTTGTGGTTGTGAGTACTACTGTCTTCATGTGCCTACTTATCTCACCTTGCAGGGTAAAGGTGAATGAAGTATGTATGTACCTAGCACTGTGTCCACATGAAACACAGGGAGTTCTCACCCTCGTTCCCTCCCTATATCTCCTCCTGAGTGACTGTGTAAATTCTCCCAGGGCAGAGACCTGGCACAATGCATCTCTGTGCCTCATATTATCTGGCACAGTGCTGGGCACATAGCAGGCACTTCACGCAGACCAAAGACTAGTTGAGTGAGTCAACCTCAGGCTAGTAACAAACTGGTTGAATTAGAATCACAGGTTCTTGGTAAAAACAGATTCCAAGGACACATCTTAGATCCTCAGAACTCACATCTCCAAAGAAGGGGCCAAGGAATCTGTGTTTTTACCTGGTTCCCAAGTAGTTCCTGGCTTAGCAAACAAGGTGGGAGTTGAGGTGAGTTCAGCACCATGGACAGAACCTCACACAGCTGCCCCTATCTCCTCTCTTTCCTGGGACCAGCTGGGGCAAGGACATTCTATGTTATGTGACAGGAGTTAATGATGTAACCCTGATGGGGGCCATGAGACATCTGTGGCCTTGGCCCTCATGTGACACGGCCCTCTTCTGTGCTTCAGGAGCGAGTTTCGGGGTGGGCACTGGTCCTGCTGTGGGAGACAGCTCTGACTGCACAGGGAGAGACAGGATAATGAATATCCCCTCTATTTCTCTTACAAGTTATAAGCGACCCTCATACTGTGCAAGCAGCAAAGCATGAAGCCTGAGCCAGTGTGAACAAATTAATCCCCCAAAGGTGGTTTGAGCACCTACTGTGTTCAAGGGCTGTGCTGGTAGCCAGGGGGCACCTAAGGATGAGCAAGATACAGCTGCCTCCCCAAGGAACCCACAGCTTGTCAAATATGGTTCATTGACTGTTAGAAAGGATAGCAGCCTTGAAGATAACCAGACCCAGAGTCAGCGAGTGTGCTTACTGGAGAGGCAGCCTGGGGAGTGGAGAGAATAGACATGTGGCAGAAAAGGCTTTTGAGATTTGGGACCTTGTTCTAGCACTAACTAGATGTGTGGCCTTGTGCCTGCTGTTTAGCTTTCAGAGCCTTAGTTTCCTAATCTGAGAAGTGGGAGTGATTATATCCTTCTATCAGCCCGGTTCCAGGGGCACAGCCCCAGCACCATTCATTCACATTACATTTATGCCAGGTGAGCTGACAATCACTGTGAAGGTTATTGAGAGTCAAGGTGCTTGAGAGATGGCATGCAAGGGGTGTAAACTGAGGTGGAGGGTAATACTCCTGGCCTCCAGTGAGATGACATTTCCAGCCTCCCTTATAGTGAGAGGCTGGCCATATGACTGAGTTCTGGCTGATGGATGTGTCCCACTTGCAGGCCTGGCCCATAAAATTCTCCCCTACGAGATGATCTCTCTCTGTCCTCATCGCTGGCTGGATGGAGAGGACTTTGGGTTATAGGAGCCTGGAGATGGGAGGAGCCCAGGTCCCAGAATCTCTTTGTGGAAGTCCGTCCACCAAACAGCTGCACTGAATTGTTAGAAGAACCAGAAACAAACTGGTGTTGAGTTGGGGTCTTGGGGTGTTTGTCACCACACTTAGCCTGTCTGTACTCTCTGTCTGTGCTCGGTAATGTCTGACTCTTTGTGGCCTGCCAGGCTCCTTTGTCCATGGGATTTTTTTCAGGCAAGAATACTGGATCCTCCTCCAGAGGATCTTCCCGACCCAGGGATCGAAACCACGTCTCTCACATCTCCTGCATTACAGGTGAAGCCATCCAGGAAGCCCCAGCCTACCCTGACTAATACTAATACAGGGAGATACAGCAAGCAGGTAAATGAATAAACAGGAGTTCTAGAAACTGATGGAGTGATGAGGGCCACATGCAGGAAGGAGTCAGTGGGGCATCTTTGGAGGACACATTATGGATTTATTTTTAAATTCTTCTAAGCTTAACAAGTAAACTTTTAGCCTCTCAATGGTCCTGGTCTAAAATTCTCTAGCTTTGTCTGGATAACCTCCTTCTCAAGCCTTCTGAAACCCCATCTTGCGTAATCTATGTCACTCTTAACTCTGCCTTCTGGATTTTATTTCAAGGACCTGCTGTTTGTTTGTCTTTAATTTTTATCTTTAATTTGGCCCTGCTGGGTCAGAAACCTGTCCCTTCATGCTACATAGCTCCAGTGACCTTTCTCTCTCCCACCCATATCCTGGTCTTCTTGGAAAAGTCTCCAGATGGATCTGTGTTCCCCTCTCTCCAGCCCATTGACCCTCCCCCACCTCAGCTTTGTTCAGTATTTGAGTGTGAGTAGATCTGCATCTTTAATGATTTTATAGAAGCAGGATACAGACCGTGAGACTGAAAACATCCAATTTACCAGTTGGTTTGCAAGAGATATTTATGTAGTTCAAATCTGTTTTATTTATATCTGATTATTTTTAAATTAAATCAAAATAAATTCTAATGCATTAGTAGGTTTACTGTGCTATTTACCAATTGCTGCATAACAAACTACCCCAAAATGTAGTGGCTTAAATCAGTGACACCACTTATTTTGCTCATGCATCTGTGATTTGGGCGGGTTTGGTAGGAAAGTTCATCTCTGCTCTGCTTGGTGTCCACTGGGATGGCTCCGGCTGGGGCTGGATCATCTGAAGGCTCTGACATCTGATGCCTGGGTGGGAAAGACTCCAACTGCTATTGTTATTTTCTCTATGAGGTCTCTCTGTTATGATGTTGCAGGGTAGCTGGACTTCTTACATGCTGGCTCAGGGCTTCCAGCCAAGAGAGTAAGCTGGGTTGCCTCTTATGATCTGGCTTAGGAAGTCTAGCAACATCAACCATGGCCAGCTCATATTCAACGAGAGGGCTGACCCTACCCTTGCCTTTAAGAAATTACATTATTAATTTTAAAAAATGTGTAAAATATATAACATGAAATTTCCATTGTAACCATGTAAGTGTACTTCAGTGATATTAATTACATTTACAATGTTGTACAAACATCACCAAAGCTTTTTTGTAACGGTCGTCCATGTTGTAGCATGTACCAGAACTCCATTCCTTTTCACAGCTGCATAATATTCCATTGCCTATATATGTCACATTTTGTTTATCCCTTCATCCATCCATGGACACTTGGGTTGCTTCCATCTTTTGACTATTGTGAACAATGCAGCTGTGAATGATGGTGTACAAATATCTGTTTGCATGTCTGCTTTGAATTCTTTTGGGAATGTAGCCAGGAGGGCAATTCCTGAATCATATGGTCATTCTGTGTACCTTTTTTTCTGAAGAACTGACATACTGTTTTCCACAGCAGCCACCCCATTTTACATTCCCACCAGCAAAGTACAGGGTTCAAATTTCTCCATATCCTCACCAGCATGTTTTCTCTGTGTGTGTGTGTGTGTGTGTGTGTATGTGTGTTTAAGTAACAGTCACCCTAATGAGTATGAAGTCTCGTCAATGGGTATGAACCATCTCCCTGTGGTTAAGGTCTGTCTAGTCAAGGCTATGGTTTTTCCTGTGGTCATGTATGGTTGTGAGAGTTGGACTGTGAAGAAGGCTGAGCGCCGAAGAATTGATGCTTTTGAACTGTGGTGTTGGAGAAGACTCTTGAGAGTCCCTTGGACTGCAAGGAGATCCAACCAGTCCATTCTGCAGGAGATCAACCCTGGGATTTCTTTGGAAGGAATGATGCTAAAGCTGAAGCTCCAGTACTTTGGCCACCTCATGCGAAGAGTTGACTCATTGGAAAAGACTCTGATGCTGGGAGGGATTGTGGGCAGGAGAAGAAGGGGATGACCGAGGATGAGATGACTGGATGGCATCACGGACTCAATGGACGTGAGTCTGAGTGAACTCCGGGAGATGGTGATGGACAGGGAGGCGTGGCGTGCTGCGATTCATGGGGTTGCAAAGAGTCGGACACAACTGAGCGACTGAAATGAACTGAACTGAACTGAATGGCTAGTGATTTTAAGCATCTTTTAATATGCCTATTGCCATTTGTATATCTTCTTTGGGGAAATGTCTTTTCAAGTCCTTTGCCCACTTTTTAATTGGGTTGTTTTTTGTTGTTGTTCTTGTTGATGAGATCTCATTCTTTTTTGCAGTCATGTAGTATTTCAAAGAAGAGTTATACAGTTCTTTTACTAACCAGTCCTCTATTGATGGCTATTCAGGTTGTTTCCAATCATATGTTGTTCAAGCAATGCAATACAGAATTTTCTCCTACACATGTTATCATGCTCAGGTGTGAGTATATTGGAAGAGAAATCCTTGCAGTAGGATTGGTGAATTAAAGAAAAGTTGCATGTGTCAGTTTGGTGGATGCTGTCCAATTGCTCTTGAGAGAGTATGCACCAGTTTATACTCCCTGTAGCTATGTAAGAGAGCAAGGTGCCGCTTTAAAACTAACACTAAGTTTTCAGCATTATGCCAAAGATTTCTTCTTCCTTGGGGATGCTAATCTGACATTTCCTAATACCGATTAAAATGTTTGCCTAACACTGCCCTCTGTTAAGGGATTTGCAACTTAATTGCATTTGTTCATAAAATGGAATTAATATCAAATAACTTGCCATCAACAGTGATTTTTGACCCTGTGCTATGACAAATCTATTCATGTTTTATGTTTTTAAAATCTATTCAAAGTTAAAAAACTGCTTCTTAATACTATTAAAATAATATTTAAAAAATCAGACTCAATCTCAATATGTATGCCAATCTTTCCAAATAGGATACAATTTATTTTTATCCATTTTCCCCCCAGAGGTACAGCCATGAAAATTCATTCCTGGAAACTCTTTTCTGTTATCAGTGGTATCTAACAAGATCATGGAACAACTCGCACATCAAATATTAACTCAACCTGCACTTTTTAGGTGACATGTGGATTTAGAAGCAAACAGCACACTTTCCATAGCCAATGCCAAACCCCTCACTCCTCTGGCTTCTAATTAAGAAAGTAACTGAAAGTTGTTGTGATCAAGCCAGGATCCAATTAAAACAGATAAACAGACTGTGGCCACATTAACATATATTAATTATATATATTAATATATTAATAATATATTAATATATATTCGTAATTAACTAGACACAGTTTTCAAGAAGAAGGGGACTTTTTTCAGAGGTGAAAACGCCTGTAAATGAAGAACTAACATGTATTAATAAATCAACTCAGGACACAAATTCTATATGCTCTTCATGGCAACTAGTGTAATATTTATATTAACTGATAATAAAGATATATGTCAAATAAGACTTGATGTGCAGGGTGAGTAAATGAGAAATAGTATGTTAAAACCATAGTAAATACACAATTCACTTTGTACTGTGTGTTAATGTAGAAACTAGGTTACATAAACAATAACTCACTTCTCTTTCCTTGCATGATGCCTTCAAGTTCATCCAGTCCAACCTCTTACCCAACAAAGGAACCCCGGATCACCCAAGCACTGCTGATTCCTCCAATGATGACAGTTGCATTATCTCAAATGGCAGCAAAGCCATGATGCATCTTAGAAGTCACCTAAATTGGGTGCTTTGGGCCTTTCCCTCCTCTGGGAGCTGTCTAGAACACACTGGCTTCTTCCTCAGCCACCTGAGATTCAGACACATAACTGCCCAGAGATTTAAAAAAAAAAAAAAAAAAACCTTCCCAGGAAATTTCAGTTTACAGCAAAGTTTGGGATCATCTGTTTCTACTTTACAAAGACCATCGTCACCTGCTGGTCATCTCCTCATTCATTTGTCACACGAATTTTTATTGAATCTTTTTTGAACTTTTATTGAACCTTGTATGCTAGGTCCTGAGGATACCCATATGTTACTTGCCTAATTTTTTTTGCACCTTTTGGGGTGAATTAAAAAAAAATTTTTTAATGTGGACCATTTTAAAAGTCTTTCTTGAATGTGTTACAATATTGCTTCCGTTTTATGTTTTGGTTTTTTGGTCACAAGGGATGTGAGATCTCAGCTCGCAGACCAGGGATTGAACCCTCACCCCTGCATTGGAAGGGGAAATCCCAGACCACTGGCCTGCCAGGGAAGTCCCAAGACATTTGTTTTAAACAGAATGTTTATATAATGGATTTGACCGGCCAGATCTAGTAAATCTATCATACTTCAACATAGGCACATAATTCTTAAAATAAATAAGAATTACCTAAAAGGTACACTACTATCTAAGAAGTAAACTACAGACTAAAAGGTCCGTTGTATATTACTTGTGATATTCATACCACCTTTTAGGAAACAATTCACTTCTGTATCTGTTCACTCATTCTTTCATCCATCCATCCCATATTTCCTGAGCTCCTCTGATGGGCCATGCTTGATACTGGGCATCCTCCTCTGCCTTCTTGCTTGACTATGCCTAGTGTCCATCAGTCACCCAGGAGCCTCCCACGCTCCCTGCTGCTGGAACCAGAATGGAGCCGTCCTCACCCAAATCAGTCAGGCCCTGACTGCTGACCTTAGTGTAGGCTGTCACCACCAGGGGGCACTCCTGCCTCACTGCTGGCTTCTCACCCAGGCCAGGGCCAGGGCAACGTGGGCCTAGCTGGAAGGGGAGGATGGCTGGCATGCTGCTGAGGGGCACCAGGCTAGGCTTTTGAAGAGCCTCAGGGGGCTGAGCGACTTCACTTTCACCTTTCACTTTCATGCATTGGAGAAGGAAATGGCAACCCACTCCAGTGTTCTTGCCTAGAGAATCCCAGGGACGAGGGAGCCTGGTGGCCTGCTGTCTATGGGGTCGCACAGAGTCGGACACGACTGAAGTGACTTAGCAGCAGCAGCAGCATGGGATAAGGAGGCATGGAAATGGGGCCCCGGCACTCAGATTCTAGGAAACTTTCCCTCTTCCCTGACAGGGGAAAAGAGCACACAGTACATCTATTTACTGGAGCAGCTGGCGACAGCAGCCCTCGATGAAACCATCCTGTCATTTGGTGAAAGCCAAGGCCACCCCGTGCGCAGATACTGAGCCACCATAAGCACCAGACCGTGTACCTACAGCTGATCGGGAACCTGTGCTCTACCTCAACCCTCTGTGATTCTTTCCAGGGCGAGGAGAGGGCTGATGGGGGCCAAGGGGGCCGCTCCTGGGGACTGGGGCCACCCTGATCCCCACCTACAGCCAGGAAGACCAGTCCAAGTGGATGGGGCCTTCTACAACTGTTCTTCCCCTGGGCCTCAGTTTTCCCTTCTATCAAATGGAGCTGAAATAATTTCTGCCCTACCTGCCTCTCTTGGGAGTGTGGCTGTGAAAACTGCTGCAAACAGCAAATAATAGATTTGAAGAGAAACAGGAAGATCAAAAATGGAACTTGGAGCCCCTCCTCTCTGCTCCTTCATGCTTTGGAATTTGCTCCGATTTGTAATCTGTGTGAGTAAGTCAGTGCTTCACCACGCCTTGCTGGAGCTGGCAATCAGGTGCGGTGGTGGCTTCTTCCTTGCCCTGCAATGAGTTTTCTCTAATTGCTTTAATCTGTTTTTTCACGCACTCACTGGAAAAAGAAGAGCCGCCAGCTCCACGGAGGAGGGGAGCTGAGGCGTGAACCCCAGACAAGGGGGAGGAGGAGGCGTGAAGCCGAGCACCTCCTGTCTGCAGCCCCTGGCAGCAGAGGTGTGTGCGAGGGTGACAATTCCTGGGGAGCCCGCGTACCTGGGAAAGGGGAGGCGGGAGGACAGGGAACCCCGATTAAGTCTGTCTCCCAAGGAGAGGAAGACTGAGGGCGGAACACCCGCTGGGCACAGGGCAGAGAGACCCCAGGGAGCAGTCTGTGGGTGAGTGTTTTCTCCGTGTGCGAGTCCCCCTTGTTTCTGGGAGTGTGCAGCTGTGGCTTTCTCTGAGACAGGACGACTCCGTGTGGTCTCACCTGATTTGTCTTGCCTTTGGGAGGACAGCTCAGTATGCATCTGTGTCTGGTGTTTTGTCTCCGACTGTGTGTCTGCATGTGAGTGTGTGTGACAGGGAGAGCGGGTTGCATGTTACCCCCGCTAGCAGCTGGCTCTGTGGGACTTGGCTTCCAGTCGCAGGGCTTTCTTGCTGAGCCTCTGGGAACCCCACCTTGGGCAGAGGTGCTGGTGCAGCTGGGGGCAGGATGGTGCTAGCCCAGATAGCCGCTTAAGCCCCTCCTGCTGGGGTAAAGCGATTATCTGTGTGTTTGTGTGTACTTGTATAGGTGGGTGAGACTGAGCTCACAGCCTTTAGGGGTTGCAGAATCCTCAACTACCCACCAAAAAGGTCCAAAAATTTGCCCATGTTGTTTCCTTCCCTCCCTTCCCTTGCCAGGATTCGCTCCCCCTGGCTGACCTGGATATGTGCATTTACACAAAGACAAAATGCTCTGCTCCTAAATTGCTTCTCCTCCTAGGGGTTCTCTGGTGCTAATGGTGGCATTTCAGTCAGTGTCAGAGGGGAGATGGCTTGGGATGTAGGGCGCTTCCTGGTGCTGCCTTGGTGACATGGGACAAATTGAGATTCTTGACCTTGTGTTTGACAAATGAATTGCGTATAATCACCAGTTAGTTTTACCTGTGTAAGCCTAAGCAAGAGGAAAAGCTTTGGGTTGCTCCTCCTGGTGCCAAGAGACTCTACACAAGATTAATTACAATCAGAAGCAGCAAGTGTGAAGTCCACAGATGAAATGTTCCAAAACTGGTGAGTAAATTCAGTTTCCTATAACAAACACGTGATAAAGAAAGAGAGTTCTCAGCAGAAACATGTCAGCAGTGGCTAATACTTAATATCTCCTCCTATATATCAGGCACCAAGCTCTTCCCAGGTCAGCTCTTGAAACCCTCAAAGCCACCGTATGATGCCCATTTTATTTTATTTTTTGGTTGTGCTGCATGGCATGTGGAATCTTAGTTCCCCGACTAGGGATTGAACCCTCACTCCCTGCATTGGAAGCATGGAGTCTTAACCACTGGACTTCCAGGGTGTCCACTTTAGAGATGAAGAAACTAAGGTACAAAGAGGGTAAAAAATTTGCCTTGAGATCACACAGTTCATGGAGTGGGAATTTGAACCCAGGCTGGCTGGTACCCTTGCCTACTACCCAGCCACTAGGTCATGAGTTGTAGGACAGCCCTATAGGGTGGGCTCAGTGTGGGTTTAATGCTGTTCCTTCTTGCATGGTGGCTCAGATGGTAAAGAATCTGAACGCAATGCGGGAGACCCGGGTTTGATCCCTGGGTCAGGAAGATCCACTGGAGTAGGAAATGGCAACCCACTCCAATATTCTTGCCTGGAGAATTCTGTGGACAGAAGAACCCGATGGGCTACAGTCCATGGGGTCGCAAGGAGTCAGACAAGACTGAGCTACTAACACTTTCTTTCCTCTTGTGGGAGACCCACAAACCTCAGTTTTCACATGGCAAAGACAGGGGAAGACAAGTCTGAAAGAGACTTACCCCATGTGGCTAGTATTCGTTTCGTGTATTTGCTCTTTGTGGTATGCAAATATTCTTTTGCATATTTGCATACCAAATACCAAAGCTTTTCCTTTACTTCTGCAACAGGGATGATGCTCAGCCCAGCACCTTGCTGTCTCACCTGTGCCTGGGTCAACAGCTCCAGCCGCCGTGATCAGCATGGAGCGCCACTGACACTGGTTGGTGAGGCCCCTCCAGTTCAAGCCAAGGCTGATTCACAGTGTCTGGGAGCTGGGGTCTGAGTGCTGGTGTCTTAGAAAATCTGACAGGAGGCTGGGGGTGCCCCTGCAAAATGGGGGTGCAAGAGGTGGAGGTTGCACCGTAAAGTCTACCTCATAAGGCTTTTGTGTTTTAGTTAGGGATTGCTTCGTATTGCCAATCACAGAGACTGGAAATGACGGTGGCTTATACCAGATTGAGGCTTATCTCTCTCTTATATAAAGGATATCAGGAGATAGGCATCCAGGATTGTGGGAAGGGAGGCTCAACTGTGTCTTGAAAGCACCAAGTACTAATTTCCTCATTTCTTTTAACTTAAGAGAAAATTGAGGTATGATTTACATACAGGAAAGGAAATTAAATGCATGGATTCTAAATGTATAGTTTGACGGATATGTGTATCAAACATGCCCAGCATCCCAGAAGGCTCCCTCGTGTGTTCTCTCCCAGTCACCAACCCTTTCTCCCCCAAGGCAATCACTACCCTTCTGTCACTAGAGACTGGTTTTGCCTGTTTTTACCCTTCATTTGAACAAGGTCATAGAGCATGTTTTCTTGCTTTTGGCCTCTTGGACTTAGTGTAATGCCTGTGAGATTCATCCAAGTTGTGGCACATATATCAGCAGCCGATTCTTTTTTATTGCTAAGTAATGTTCTATGGTGGGGAAACACACCACCATTTGCCTATTCTTTCACTTGTTGATGGACATTTGTGCTGTTTTCTGTTCATAGTATAATGAATAAAGCTGCAATGAGAATTTATGTCAAGTTTCTGTGTGGATATGTGCTTTCACTTCTCTTGGGTAAATCCTTTGGAATGGAATGGCAGAATGAGTGTAGCCTTGTGAGAAGTTGCCGAACAGTTTTTCAAACAGGGTGAACCACTGACAGTCCCAATGGCTATGTGAGAGAGTTGATCCTCATCCTTCTGTGCAATACTTGATACTATCAGTCTTTCACATTTTGGCCATTCCTTTGGGTGTGAGTGGAAGTTTACTGTGGTTTCCTTTTGCATATATCTCTGATAGCTGCTAATGTAGAGTATCTTTTTGTGCATGTTGGTCTTTTTGTGAACTGCCTCTTCACATCTTTGCCTACTAAAAAATTGTGATTTTTTTTCTTATTGATTTGTAGAAGTTCTTTATATGTGCTGGATACTAGTCCTTTGTCAGATATAGGCATTGAATTATCTTCTCTGCATCTGTGTATTGGCTTTTCTTTCTCTTAATGGTGTCTTTGGCTGAATATAAGTTCTTAATTATTACAAAGCCCAATTTACAAATTTTTCCTTTATGGTTAATGTTTTTGTGTTATGTTTAAAAACACTTTTCCTCCCCAAGGAGTCTTTCTTCTTAATTTATTTTTTTTAATTGAAGGATAATTGCTTTAAAAATTTTTATTGTTTTCTGTCGAACCTAAACATGAATCAGCCATAGGTATACATATATCCCCTCCCTTTGGAACCTCCCTCCCATCTCCCTCCCCATCCCACCCCTCTAGGTTGATACAGAGCCCCTGTTTGAGTTTCCTGAGCCATACAGCAAATTCTCATTGGTTATCTCTTTTACATATGGTAATGTAACTTTCCATATTACTCTTTCCATACATCTCACCCTCTCCTCCCCTCTCCCCATGTCCATAAGTCTATTCTCTATGTCTGCTTCTCCAGTGATGCCCTGTAAATAAGTTCTTCAGTATCATTCTTCTAGATTCCATATATATGTGTTAGAATACGATATTTCTCTTTCTCTTTCTGACACATTTCACTCTGTGTAATAGGTTCTAGGCTCAACCGCCTCATCAGAATGTGTTCTTTTTTATGGTTGAGTAATATTCCATTGTGTATATGTACCACAACTTCTTTATCCATTAGTCTGTTGATGAATATCTAGGTTGCTTCCATGTTCTAGCTATTGTAAATAGTGCTGCAATAAACAGTGGGATACATGTGTCTTTTTCAACTTTGGTTTCCTCAGGGTATATGCCTAGGAGTAGGCTTGCTGGGTCATATGGTGGTTTTATTCCTACTTTTTTAAGGAATCTCCATACTGTCTTCCATAGTGGCTGTATCAATTTACAATCTCACCAACAGTGCAAGAGTGTTCCCTTTTCTCCACACCCTCTCCAGCATTTATTGTTTATAGACTTTTTGATGATGGCCATTCTGAATGGTGTGAGGTGATAGCTCATTGTAGTTTTGATTTGCGTTTCTCTAATAATGAGTGATGTTGAGCATTTTTTTCATGTGTTTGTTAGCCATCTGTATGTCTTCTTTGGAGAAATGTCTGTTTAGGTCTTTTTCCCATTCTTTGATTGGGTTGTTTGTTTTCCTGGCATTGAGTTGTATGAGCTGCTTGTATATTTTGGAAATTAATCCTTTGTCAGTAGTTTTATTTGCTATTATTTTCTCCCATTCTGAGGGTTGTTTTTTCACCTTGCTTATAGTTTCCTTTGCTGTGCAAAAGCTTTTGAGTTTAATCAGGTCCCACTTTTTTACTTTTATTTTTATTTCCATTGCTCTAGGAGGTGGGTCATGGAGGATCTTGCTTTGATTTACGTCATCGAGTGTTCTGCCTATGTTTACTTCTAAGTTTTATAGTTTCTGGTCTTACATTTAGGTCTTTAATCCATTTTGAGTTTATCTTTGTGTATGGTGTTAGGAAGTGTTCTAATTTCATTCTTTTACATGTAGCTGTCCAGTTTTTCCACACCATTATGGAAGAAGCATCTTTGCCCCATTGTATATTCTTGCCTCCTTTGTCAAAAATAAGGTACTCATAGGTGCAAGGGTTTATTTCTGGACTTTCTATCTTGTTCCATTGGTCTATATTTCTGTTTTTGTGCCAGAACCATACTGTCTTGATGACTATAGCTTTGTAGTATAATCTGAAGTCAGGAGGGTTGATTCCTCCAGCTCCATTCTCCTTTCTCTAGAATGCTTTGGCTATTCAGCTTTTCCTCCCCAAGGAGTCTTTTAACACATGACTCCATCTGGCCTCACCCCTCCTGGCTGCTCTCTCTGCCTCCCCATCCTCTATTAGAAGTGCCTCCCAGGAACAAGAGGTGAGGAAGGCAGAGATGGTATGGCAGGTCTGTGGGGAAGAGCAGGGTTAAAACCTCCCTAGAATACGAGATCTGTGTCCCCCACCCCCTTCCTTCCCTGTGCGGATTTGGGTTTATGCTGGGCTGCAAGATTAAAGCCAAAGAGATTAAAAGATTACCTCTGACAGGGAAGGCAAATTCTGCCTCTTTGCTCCTAGAGCCATGAGGGGGAGGGGTGAGAGTGTTACTGGGGTGCAGGCGGCAGGGTGGTACTGATGGAGCCATCTCCACTACCCGGGCCCTCCCCTTCCTGCTGAGAACTCTGCCTCCTGGAAGGCTGAAGCCTGGGCCACCAGCTCATCTCTCTGAACCTCTGATCCCAAGGTATAAAGGGCATGGGGGGCTGAGCTGGATACTGAGCACCAACATAGGCTTTAGTGGGTCCTCAAAGTATGACCCCCAGACCAGGGGTCCCCGTATTAGAAATACAACCTTCAGGCCACTTCCCAGACCTACTGAGGCAGAAACTTGGGGGATGGAGTGGGGAGAGCAATCTATGTTTTAAAAGCCTTCCAGGGGATTCTGATACGAATATCTGAGCACCAGTGCCTTTAATTATGGTAACAACTGCTAATTTTTAAAGCATTTAACTGTGCTCACCAGTGACTCTTCTAAAGAGTATGCACCCACTCACTTATGGCACTATTACTCACCTTACTTTACACATGAGGAACTGAGATGCAGAGAGGTGAAGCGTTTGCTCAGGGTCACACAGCTACTAGATGACTGAGCCCAGACTTGGACTCCAGGGGGCTGGCTCCAGAGGCTGAATCACTAACCACTGCTCGAAACCGTTTTGAATTCCCAGTGCTGTGCATCCTCGCCTTCTCAGAAGCCCACAGCTTTTGTCAGTGGCTCCAGGGAGTGGTGACTCCAAGAGGCTGACTGCTTCAGGGGCCCCTGGCTTGCAAGGTCCTTTCCCAGCTTCCTCAGGGCTTGCTGACCACACGTTTTCCTGCTTCTTTCCCTGCCTCCTGGGGCGGATGGGAGCCCCCTTGGCCAAGGCTGAGGGAAGCAGATGCTGAGAGCTGACCTCAGCTACACAGTAATCCAGAACCACAGACAGAGACCCACCGCTCCACGTCTCAGAAATTCATTTATGTCTCAGTTCATTCCCTCATTTCAGTGTTTAGTGATCAGAGCAAAGTAGAGGCCAGCAGAAAGCCAGGGCAGAGAGAAGGAAGAGGGAAGAGGAAACCTGTCCGTTAATTTTACGATTCTCCCTGCTAGTCCCCTCCTGTCACTAGGGATGCTGAAAAAGCCCAACCCCAGAAGCTGGAAAGTGATCAAGGAACAGTCAAGGCCGAGATGAGGAGGCTGATTTATGGGGCCAGCGCTGGGGAGCGAGAGTGAGGGCACCAGCTGCAGGAGAAAGCAATTCATCACAGCTCCTGGGGAGAGCGGAGGGCCTTCACAGGTCTAGCCCCCACTGGGCTCCCTGGCCTGCTCTGCTCTCAGGAGGACAGAACTTATCTTTGGGGCTCCCAGTACCCTCTCACTTCTCTTCCCCAGTTCTCCTGGGTCTGTAGCCTCTTTGAACATTTGAGTTGGGGGTGGGATGGGGAGGAACAAAGAATACAGCCCCAGGCAAGTCCCTTCTCTGAGCTTCAGTTTCCCCATTTGTAAAACCAGAGCCTCAGCCTAGCTGGTCAGCCTCACAGGGAGGTTGTGGAGGAAAAAGGCGATGGCCATGAGTTGTAAAGCCCTGTCCCACCCAAGAGATGACAAATGTGAGGTGGGAGTGAGGACCTTGCCTCCTACTGCTGTGGTCCTGGGTTCTTCATGTGGAGGTGTGTGCCAGGCACACAGGGCTGCTGCAGCTGAGGTTCTGTCTGTGCAGGTGCGTCCACCTGTACATAAACATAATGTGTCCAAAGCCACAGCCGAGTGTATGGAGCATGCGCGAGGATGCATGTGCGTGTGCAGACATGCATGTGTACGTGTGTGCAGCTGCACCGACACCTGTGAACTCCAGCTCTCATGTAATCTCTCTACCCCCACCAGCTTGGGAGGACTGCTCTGGAGAGGTGGTGGGGTTGTGGCTGGGTGCTTATTCATGGGCCCCATCCAGCTGGTTATTTATTGATTAATTCTGCTGCCAGCTGATAGATGCCAAGCCTGTGCCAGACGCAGGCCCTGGGCTGATTTACATAATTAAAAACCATCAGTAACAGAGTGGGGCCTCACCCGCCAACTGTTTCCTCTAGCATGACAGGCCAAGCCTCTCTCCTCCCCCCGCCCCTGTCCTCTGCATCCTCCTGGCTCCCTCTCCTTCCAGACTCCCTCACCCTCCTGGCCTGCTCTGTGTCAGTATGCTGGCCTGGGCCCCTCCATGACGTCAGCCGCCGCTCGGTCAGTGATGGAGAGCTCGTAGTGTTCTGGATTCTCCAGTCACTGACTCCGAGATGCTATTAGTGGATGGTTCTAAGGTTCTTCGATGGAAAGCCTCAGATTATAAGATTCAGCTCTGATCCTCGGAGTTGTGATTTTTCAAGAGTCTATTACTCTATGTGACAATGGGGAAACGATATTTGCTCTCAGCAGCTCTGCCTGCGCTCGGGGAGGTGGGGCTGCTCTCTGGAGGGCCTGGCTTTCTGTGGAGGATGCCATAGTGGATGGGGCGGGTCAGGCCCTGCTTTCCAGGAGAAGAGCATCATGGCAGAGGGCTGGGGTGGGGTGGGGGCTGGGCACCGCAGGAATCTGTCAGAAGGAAGGAGGACCCAGGGATACCCGAGGAGGGCTAGAGGGAGGAATCCTTGCTGATGTCCTAGGCGCCAAGAGGGATTTGGAATATACAGGATCCTGTGGAGTGTGTGACATCGGTCCCTTTGCTGGTGTCACCTTCGGTGTCTTCAGAGAAGACTCTGGCATCAAGAGAGACAGTCTGTGGGGAGGAGTGTGGATTATTCTATTTCCCAGCTGTGTAATCCTGAGGAAGCTACTCAGCTTTTCTGAGCTTCAGCTACCTTCTCACCTGTGACATGGGGTTTGTTGTAAGGATTAAGTATTAACTTCTGGAGACTTACCTGGTGATCCAGTTGCTAAGACTCTGTGGTCTCAATGCAGGCAGCCCTGGTGCGATTCTTGGTTGGGGAACTAGATCCCACATGCCTTAGCTAAGAGTTCACACGTCGCAACTAAAGATCTTGCATGCCTCAACTAAAAGACCTGGCGTAGCCAAATAGATAAATAAAATAAGTAACAAATAATTAACTTCTCTAAAGTGCTTGGAATGCAATTGATACCTGCTGAACCCCTAATAACTGGTGGCTATAATTGTGTGGGTCCTTGGGGGAGATGAGTAGGAGGCTGGTCAGATATGGTGAAAGTCCAGACACAGAGGGGTTGGGTTTTCCCATTTTTGCAGGCCAGCTCCCACTGGGGCTGGTGCTTGGAGGATGTTGGTTGAATGAATGAGTGATTCTTCTCTCAGCTCTTCCCAAACACAATGCCAGCCCCAGCCAGCCCTCAGCCAACTTAGGCAGGGTATCTCGGTTCATGGCTTCTCTCAGGCAGGTCCCCAGGACTTGCACTCTCCTCCTCCATCTGTCCCATCTCTGCCTCTTCGGCTCCATTCACACAGCCCAGCTCTGATCCTCAGCAGTAAGGTCTGCCCCTCCCCAAACCACCTCCAAGATTGGTCATAATTTTAAAAATTGAAATAAAGTATGTTTAAAATTAACAACAGAATGTAAGATGGTGCAGCCACTGTGGAACACAGTTTGGCGGGTCTTCAAAAAGTTAAACAGAATTACCATATGATCTAGCAATTCCACTCCTAGGTATACACCCAGAGGAATTTTAAAGTACATCCTCTGAAAAAGCAAAAGCTCAAACAGCTTGTACCCCAGTGTTCATGGTAACATTATTCACAATAGTCAAAAGATAGAAACAACCCAAATGCTTATCTGCAGATGAATGGATAAATAAAGTACAAAACCTTTGCGCTTAGTTGCTTCAGTCATGTCTAACTCTTTGTAACCCAATGGACTGTAGCCTGCCAGGTTCATCTGTCCATGGGATTTTCCCAGCAAGAATACTGGAGTGGGTTGCCATGCCCTCCTCCAGAGGGTCTTCTGGACCCAAGAATTGAACATTCAGCTTCTGTGTCTCCTCCTATTCCTTACCACTAGGTCACTGGGGAAGCCCACAAAACATACATAAAGGTATGAAAAATACAAGTACATAGAATGGAATATTAGTTAGCGTTAACAAAAGAATAAAATTCTGATACATGCCACCACATGGATGAACCTTGAAGACATTATGCTAAGTGAAGAAAACCAGATGCAAAATGACAGATTTGATTTACATTCTTTTTTCAATCAAACTTGCAAATTTGATTCCAGTCAAATTCAATTTTCCATATTATACACTCATGGACATGTATGATTCTACTTATATGAGGTACATAGAAGAGTCAAATTTGTAGAGACAGGAGAAGAGGTTGTCAGGGGCTGGCAGAGGGAGAAATGAGAAGTTAGTGTTTAATGGGTATAGAGTTTCAGTTTGGGAAGATAAAAATATTCAGGGAGTGGATAGCGGTGATGAATGTACTTAATACGATCAAGCATACTTTTTTAAATGGTCAACTTTTTATTGTATATTTTACCACAATAAAAGGTTTCTTTGCAACTGAGGGAGATGATTTTGTTTGTAATCCTTCTTTTTTATTTTTATTTTTTAATGGCCACCATTGATCCTCCAGGCTCCTCTCCTTGTCCCCAGCACATAACAGGACCCTACTCATCTTTTGCTGGATGGATGGAGCGGGCCTCCCATCTGTCCCCACAAGGAGCCTGCTTGACCCGCTACTTGGCCAGGCAGCTGGTTCTCTTTTCTCTGTTTCACCAAACCTGACAGCGCATGAACCAGCCACAGGTTGTTTGGGCTGCGGACCAGTGCCTGGTAGTGATTAGGTGGTTCTGGGCTTTGAGGGTTAGACACGGCCCCGAGGTGACCAAGAAGCGAGTTCTCATGGCGGCCTCTTTTAGCACCCATCAGAAGAGAAGGCACCACCCTCGAGAGCCGGCAACCATGGGATCAAACAGCTTGGCCTAGGCTTTGGTTGCATTTCACACTGGAGAGGATTCCTTCTTGTTCAGCATGAGCTCCTGGATGTGGCTTTTAATATGTTTGTTGCTGTGTCATCGATTTCTCCCCATGAGCAAGTGGAGAAAATCGTCAAGAGCTGGGGCAGAGTCAGGCTCTTGGGGATCAAGAAATGTGCCCCACATCAGGTCTTACAAAACCCTGGTATCTTTCATCAAATATGAACATTATCACATAGCCCCCAGGTGACAGAGTCAGATTATTCAATGCTGACTGTTTAGCCAGGTCATGTTTCTAAAATCAAAGGAGTAGTTTTTACTGGCATCATCATGTTGTAGAGAAAGACGTTCAATCTTGCCTCTCATTTTAAAAAACTTGATGAGCACCTTTATTCAACAGTGAGTGTTGCTCAGGTTGCAAAAGCAGAGTTTTTCTCAGCCCATCCCTTTTAACTGCTGCTGAAAAGACATCTGCTCAGTGGCCTTGGTTTGATTGTGCTTGCTATTTTCTCCATTTCTCTCAACGCTGAATGAAGATCAGGGGGTACATTGTTGCCTGCCAGCTGCTTGGCGAACAAGTGTAAGGGCTAGCATTCCTGAGCTAGTGCCTCCATCCATGGAGCTGTGCCCTTCCCTGCCGCCCATAGGGTAGCTGAATGTCAGTTCTGATCCCTGTGTCCCTTTCCAGTCCACATCGTGACTCACAAAGTTACCATCAACTTAACCCCCAAAGTTCTCTCTTGCAGGATCAATGCTGAGTAATGAACAGGACCCAAATAAATCACAGAGCACATTTCCCTCATATATGTACAATAATCAGACTTCAGGTGATAGAAGAAAATCCAACTGTAAGTACTTTAATAAATAAGGTGCATTCCTGGAAATATAGGGAAAAACCACAGCTTTTTATTTTATTACCTGCCTTCCTCATCCCACAGGTAGCTTCACTATCTGGTTTAAGATGGCTGCTCCAGCTCCTGCTACTGCATCTGCATTCCAGCCTACGAGAAGTATAGAAAAACAAGAGAGGTATACATCTTTCCTTTTGAGGGCATGAGTGGGAAATTGCACAGTTCCTCTCTGTTCTCATTTCATTGGCCAGAATCTAGTCACAGGGCCATTGTCACCCTGCTTATTTAACTTGTATGCAGAGTACATCATGAGAAACGCTGGACTGGATGAAACACAAGCTGGAATCAAGATTGTCAGGAGAAGTATCAATAACCTCAGATATGCAATGACACCACCCTCATGGCAGAAAGTGAAAAAGAACTAAAGAGCCTCTTGGGAAAGTGAAAGAGGAGAGTGAAAAAGTTGGCTTAAAACTCAACATTCAGAAAACTAAGATCAGGGCATCTGGTCCCAAAACTTCATGGCAAATAGATAGGGAGACAGTGAAAACAGTGACAGATTTTATTTTGGGGGGGGTCTCCAAAATCACTGCAGATGGTGACTGCAGCCATGAAATTAAGACACTTGCTTCATGGAAGAAAAGTTATGACGAACCTATTATTATTAAAAGTTATGACGGCATATTAAAAAGCAAAGACATTACTTTGCCAACAAAGGTCCATCTAGTCAAAGCTATGGTTTTTCCAGTAGTCATGTATGGATGTGAGAGTTGGACCATAAAGAAAGCTGAGCGCTGAAGAATTGATGCTTTTGAACTGTGGTGTTGGAAAAGACTCTTGAGAGTCCCTTGGACAGCAAAGAGATCCAACCAGTCCATCCTAAAGGAAATCAGTCCTGAATATTTATCAGAAGGACTGATACTGAAACTGAAACTGCAATACTTTGGCCACCGATGGGAAGAACTGACTCATTGGAAAAGACCCTGATGCTGGGTAAGATTGAAGGCAGGAGGAGAAGGGGATGGCAGAGGATGAGATGGTTGGATGGCATCACTGACACGATGGACATGAGTTTGAGTAGGCTCCTGGAGTTGGTGATGGACAGGGAAGCCTGGTGTGTTGCAGTCCATGAGGTCTCAAGGAGTCAGACATGACTGAGTAAATGAACTGAAGTGGTTTATTTAAAAAATGAAGAGACCACTAGTTGTCCCTCACTATCCCCTCTCCTCTTCTATAGTACTAATAGAAGTTTTGCTGAATATGATGTACATAGCTGCACAGATAAAGACTACATTTCCCAGTTTCAGTTAAGTTCAGAGTCTTCTCCAACACCACAGTTCAAAAGCATCAATTCTTTGGTGCTCAGCTTTCTTTATAGTCCAGCTCTCACATCCATACATGATTACTGGAAAAACCATACCTTTGACTAGACAGATCTTTGTTGGTAAAGTAATGTCTTTGCTTTTTAATATGCCATCTGGGTTGGTCATAGCTTTTCTTCCAAGGAGCAAGCATCTTAGCTATACACTTTAGTCTACTTACTTTATTTTTTTGGTTGTACTGCACAGCATACAAGATGTTAGTTCCCCAACCAGGGATCAAACCCACACCCTCCATAGTGGAAGCATGGAGATTTACAGCCAGACCACCAGGGAAGTCCAGGCAGTCTCTTCATTAATTCAGCATTGACTGCCCATGGGGGTGAAGATGGGACAGTGAACAAAACAGAAAATATTCTATTTCTTCTGGAGCTCACACTAATGTGTGAGAAGAACAAGAGAGGGTCTCAAGGAGGGCGTGGTCAACTGTGCCTAAGGTGGCTGATGGGACAAATCAGAGGTGAGGTCAGGGCCTAGTGACCTAGACAAGGAGTGGAGAGGAGGGGCAGAGACTGACTGAAGGGGCCTCCTGGAGAGGAACTGAATTGGGGTGAGTAAAAACAGACAGTTCTTTGAGTATTTTTTTTTTTTTTAAAAAAAAAAAAAAAAAAAAAAAGAAGTGGGAGTGTGAAGTCAAGACAGGTTTTTTAAAGATGGAGAAATACAGTATGTGTGTAGTAGTGGGAATGATCTCAGGGGAAAATGAAAAATGAAGATGAAAGAGAAAGATGTGGGAAATGCTGGAGGAAGATCCTGGAGGAGATGAGAGGGATTGGGATGAGGGCACATTGGAACTCTGGTCTTAGAAAGAGGGACATGGGTGTTGGTGGAGTCTCTTCTGATTACTCCTGAATCCTCAGTGAAAAAAAGGAAACAAAGTCAACATGTGACAAGAAGCCTCCAGGAGGGACGAGATGGCTGCCACTGTTGTCTCCAGCATCATGCCAGCATTCCAGGCGGGAGGAAAGGGGAAGAAAAGTGAAAGAAAAGAGACATCTTTCCTAGAAACTCACCTGCTGCTTTCTGCTTAGATCTTATTGGTCAGAACTGAATCACATGGCCACCCCTAGCTGCAAGGGAGGCTGGGAAATCAGGACCAGGATTCTCAAGACCAGTTGACAGGAGGTCACACTGCCTCATCGAATGCAGCCAGAGTTTAGCTAAGAGAAGGAAGGGGGCTTGCCTGCCATGCCCTTCCATGCCTGTGCCAAGGTCTGCTGTGCCCTGCCCCCCAGGGGGTTGTGCCTCTCTAAAGAATGCACAGGCAGCCACTGTGCCTGTGTGATCATTACAAGTCTTCTACATCACTGGCCATTAATTCCATGGACCACGGCTCCCAACTCCAATAGTGTTATTTGACAAAAGATAAAATAATCTTGCCAATAGCTTAATCTGTTTGCTCTGACTTGTCACTCACTGTGTGGCTGCCTTTATAAGGGTCCTGGTGATAGAGTGGTTTGTACCTGGCTTTTCTGTGGGGCCAGCCACTTTGAATAATGCCTCTGTGCTTCTGGTCTCTACTCTGCCGTTAGTGATGGGAGCCATCAATTTTGTACTGGAAAGCTTTATTTCGTGCTTGTTCTAGAAACACTCCAGTGGTTTCCCAGAGTGATGCTATGATTGTTTTCTAGGGAAACATGTGAAAACTTCAAAGGCTCCTACCGACCACTAGACAGCGTGACAGAAGAGACCCCGCACTGGTTGTAGCTATGACACAGACCCACTGGCAGGTACATGGGACTGTACTTTCTATTTTTACTCTTTGTCTTTGCTGGTGCAAAAATCATACCTCTTCAAACCAGAGCATTCAAATAAAAAATCCTAGTCACTGATTATGGTTAGGCCTTATTGTAAATTATAGAATTTTAAAAATATTTTCATCCCTAGTTTCATGTTTCAACAAACCATTTTCCATGATCAATCCATTTTGTTCTTTGAAGCTGTAATATGACACAAACATGTTTGAGAGCTTATTACATGCCAGCCACTATACTGAGTGCTTTATATAGATTGTGGCAGTTTTAATACATGCTTCCTTTTTTTTTTTTTTTTTTGACACTCCTCCTGTGAAGAGCTGGAATTTACATCCCCTTCCTTTTAATATGAGCTGGACTTACTGATTCGTTTATCACCAGTACTAGGCAGTGAAAGTAATGCTTTCTGATTTCCAAATTCAGGTGCAAAAATGCCATGCGATTTTGCCTGGTTCTCCTGGGACACTAGTTCTAGAGGAATCCAGGCACCAATTCCCCTGATTCTGCCATGCTAGATGTGGGCACCAGCTCCAGCAGAGCTGCCAGACTCCAGTGGGCACCAGATGCCAGCCATGTGAGTGAGCGATCTTGGACGTCCAAGGCAGCCCAGATGATGCATCAGATGATGGCAGCCGCAGCTAGCATCTGACTGCACCTGCGCGAGAACCCCCAGTGAGAACTGCCCAGCTGAGCCCTTCCAGAATTCCTGACCCACAAAAGTGTGAACAGAATAAAATGGTTGGGTGTGTGTGTGTTTTTTTTTTTTCACCGCTAGAGATTTTCAGCAGCAATAGTAACCAGAAGACATAGAATTCATTTCATCTTGATTTTTCAGATAAAGCAATTGAGCCCCAGAGAGATTAAGCAACTTGCATCTGTTTTCATGGCAAAGATAAGAGATGAGTGCAGGCAGCCTGATTCTAACATTCTGCCTCTTGACAATAAGAGAGGAAAGGAAGCAAAATTAACCAATAAGCAGGAATACACAAAACGTTAAAGTGTGCCAGGCAGGCTACAGCACCTGCAAAAAGTCACAATATTCCACTTCAGAATTGCAAAATGGAAGGGAATGACATTCCTCCAACTTTTCCTCTTTCATCCGAAAACTCACAACTGCCCAGGGAGGTCAGGGTTTTGAGACCACACAAGGGAGGTCCAGACCCCTCGATTCTTAGTATCAGGCACGGGAGTGCTGGAGCTTCCTGGCAAAAAAAAATATTAGAGCCATAAAATTAAAGGAAATCAAATTGAACTGTTGGAAGCACCTTGGAGTTCATCTCATTCAATCTTCCACCCAGAGCAAAGCAAGGAAAAACCACGGGAGAGCAAAGCTCAGTACAATGGCCTGAGTAGCATCCATAGGAGACTTATGATTAATGTTCAAGGAACCGCAGAGGAAATATGGCAGGGTCAGATCAGGGGGTTAGGATGGTCACTGAGGTCTGGGGACTGGGTCAGCTTCATGGGCAGGTAACTTGTGCAGTCACCCTGCGCCCTGTGCCATAAAGGACCCCATATTTCACTGAATGCTCTGCATTGCTGTCTTGAAATTCTTAATACTTTTTGAAAAGGGGGTTCTGCCTTTTCATTTTTTACCAGGTCTCACACATTATAGAGGCTGTGGAGGTCTGAGAGCTGGCTCAGGAATGAGCATTTCAGCAGGGAGAGTGGGACAGGAAAAGCCTGGGGGCTAAAAAGCCCAGAATCAGCTTGGGAAGCAGTCACTTGCTCATGACCATAGTCAGGAAGAGGCAGACAAGGAAGTGGACCTGGTCTCGTCAGAGTCCAAGGCTCACGGTCATAAACACTTCGCTCTTCTGCTTCCTTGGGCACCTGAGCTACCCTCCTGACTGTTCCTACAGTGGTAGTCTTCTCTTCCAGGGAGCCTTCCTGGATTGTCTGGCCCACCATCCTTGGGATTCCCCCTTTCCTTCATCCTTCTTACCTGGCTGAGTCTGTGCCAATCCCAACAGGGCTTTGTCTTCCAAGAAGCCCTGGGCCCAGTGCTCTTGCTGCAGACTTCATGTAGATTTCATGGTGCAACCTTTCTTACTTTCCCATTCCTAGAGCTGGGCTAAAACTCCAAAGAACTGATAATGCGAGTCAGTCTGGTTCACATTCCTCCCACCACTGACTCTGGCACAAGCAGCTTAGTTTCTTCCAGCCTCAGTTTACCAGTTTGTTAAGTGGGTGTAGACCTCACATTAACCACTGGTCATGTACCTCCTCACACACAGCCATATCAAGAACATCAAATCTCTGTGCTCTTCTTCCCTGCTCATGGCCCAGATCAATCATGAGAAAACTTCAGGCACACCTGAATTGAGGGACATCCTCCAAAATACTTGAGTGAAGGTGAAAGTGTCAGTCGCTCAGCTGTGTCTGACTCTTTGTGACACCAAGGACTGTACCCACCAGGTTCCTCTGTCCATGGGATTCACCAGGCAAGAATATTGGATTAGTTTGCCATTTCCCTTCTCCAGGGGATTTCCTTGATCCAGGGATTGAACCTGAGTCTCCCACATTGCATGCAAATTCTTTACCATTTGAACCCCAAATACCTGGGAAATATCCTTTAATTAAAACTTTCAAGGTTTAGAAAAGGAAGGAAAGAATGAGATGCTGTCATAGGCTAGAGGGGACTAAGGAGAAACATGAATGAATGCAATGTGGGATCCTGGATAGGATCCTGGAACATCAGTAGGAAATGGGGGAAACCGAATCTGGAGTTTAGTGCTGGGAAAGATTGAAGGCGGGAGGAGAAGGGGACGACAGAGGACAAGATGGTTGGATGGAATCACCGACTCAATGGACGTGAGTTTGAGCAAGCTCTGGGAGATGGTGAAGCACAGGGAAGGAAGCCTGGTGTGCTGCATTCCACGGGGTCGCAAAGAGTTGAACACAACTGAGCGACTAAACAACAACAGCAATATATCTGTGCTAATTTCGACAAACGTATTGTGGTGATGCGAAATGTTACCATCAGGGGAATTTGTGTGAGCGGTATACAGCTATTCTCTGTGCTATATTTGGAGCTTTTTTAGAAATCTAAAATTGTTCCAAAATAAGATGTTTATATACATAAGAAGAAAAACAAACAAACAAACAACCTCAAGGAACCTGTACTGCTGCTCTTCCTTTGTCTGCTCTGAGTCCCTCCCCATTTCTCCTGCTGACAGGTCCTCCTCTGGCTACAGGGGTGGGGGCACCTGACCCAGCCTGGGCCATTAATCTGCCCTCATCACCCCGGCCACCATGGTTGGTTCAAGAAGTAAACATGTGACCTACAGTGGACCAATGAGAGTCCTCCCCTAGAACTGTGCTGCTTGGAATTGAAGGACCTTCCATTCTTGCCATGAATCTGTCAGGCTGTTAGTCCGGGGTCTCCTGGTTGCACTGAATGGAGACTGTGGCTCAGAAGAATTAGTTGCCGAGAGAGAGAGAGGCAGAGAATGTAGATGGCATTCAAGATGGCCCCTCTTCCTCACTGTCCCTCAGGGAGGCCTTTCCTGCCCTATCCTCTTATGAGAGCCAATATATCCTCCTCTGAGTATGTCAGTTCAAACTGGGCTCGGGTTGGGTTTGTCACTTGCATCCAGCAAGTCCTAATATAACATCCCATCCAGTCATTGTGGAGATTTGATGGGATTTGTATATAATCTGGCTCATGGCAGTCATCCTGTAAATGGTGAGGGATATTTTTTCTCCTCCAGGGAGTCTGGGGCCTGCTGTGAACTTCAGCCTGTTTGGTTACGGCCCTGACACTTGCCTTGCTCCCCTCCCGCCTTGGGCGTACTGCTTAATACCAGCCCAGCTAATACCACACGACTTCTCACCTCTGGCCCTGCTCCTAGCCTCCACCTCTTGGTGCTATGAGCTGTTTTTTTCTTTTCTTTCCTTTTTTTAACTTTTGGCTGTGCTGGGTCTTCATCGCAACGTGTGGCCTCTCTGGTTGTGGCATGCAAGTTTAGTTGCCCCGCTACCTATGAGATCTTAGTTCCCCAACCAGGAATTGAACCCATATCCCCTGCACTGGCAAGCGGATTCTCAACCACTGGATCATCAGAGAAGTTCCTGGGAGCTGAGTTTGAAGCTGAGTTTAGGCTCTGCTCTGCGAAGGGTATCAGGAAGAAGGAAATGGAACTTAACCTCTGGTAGCAAATTTCCTCCTCAGAACTGGACGAGGGGAAATCCTAACACTGGCCTGGCCAGACTGAGTGAAAGCAAGGTGAAGCGGGGTGTTTGAAAGCCACAGTTTGTCTAGTACTTGTTCTGAGAATGAACTGGAGGAACTGTGGAGACTGGAGTTCCACGGGCCCCAAGTGACAGGTGGGCGGGGGAGCAGGAGATGTGAGGGGAGGTTTCAGAGAAACCGCAGGCAGAGCAATCAGAAGGATTTGAGTGAGAAAGGGCAGAAGTCGCTCTTTTATCTCAGGTCTGGGCTGTGGGCCAGGAAGGCAGAGACACCACCAGGGAAATCCAGGGCAGAGTGACTGAGGGCATGCAGCCACCTTGCCCTGGAGCTGGGCTGGGAAGGACCTTGCTCAGCCCGAGGAGGGAGGAGGCAGGTCCTGGCTTGCCGTCCTGAGCCTCAGTTGCCACCAAGTCCTGTTCTGGCCATTTCATGCCTCTCTGGCTTGTTCCTTCCAGGGGCTCTGCCTGCATGTACCTCCCCACCTGTCAGGGCTGACAGCTAGAGCATCTCTCTCTCTCTCTCTCTTTTTGTGTTTTGCAGTAATTAAAAAATTTTTTATGCAGTTTAAATGGTTACTTTCAATTAACAGTTATTACAAAATATTGGCTTTATTCCCTATGTTGAACAACACATCCTCGAGCCTCTCTTATTCACAGTGGTTGTACTTCCCATTCTCACACGTCTCTATCACTACCCCCACCCTCCACTGGTAACCACTAGGTTGTAGTCTATATCTGTGAGTCTGCTTCTTTTGTTATAGTCACTAGTTTGTTGTGTTTTTAAGGTCAGAGCATCTTTTCTTTTGTGAAGTTTTCTTTTTGCCCACCTCCCCACCACCTCCTGCCCTGTGTCCAGGGCAGTACTGACTTCACTTGCCTTTCTGTTCCCATGCATTTTCTTTCCCTATATGCTTACTCTTCCTTCCTTCATCTGTTCACTCAGGCATAAGCTTGATCATTTTATTGAATAAATACTTTTGGAGTGCCGGCTGCATGCCAGATTCTGAGCAAACCGAGGTGAATAGCGAGGACCCTGCCCTTACGTCTGTGGTAGCGACGGGGAGAGAAGGGGCTGGATTTAGGTATATTTTGGAGGCAGAGCTGATAGGAGTTGTCGATGTATCAGTTCTGCAGGGAGCTCAGAAGGTATCAAGGTGGCATCTGGGTTTGGGGCCTGAGTAACATACATCAGCCATTCTGCACAGAGCTTGGGGAACACACAGTTACCCTAATCCTGACCCACCCTCATACCTGGGTTCTAGACTGATAGAACTCTGGGTATAAAGGCAAGGTGCTAGGAAGGATGAGCTACATGGGGGCTAAGAGTGGAGCTACTAGCCTAGACTATCCTAAGAAACCCTTAGTCACAGCACTGTTCCATCAGCAGGAAAAACTGGATGAGCTGCAGTGTTGCCTCTTGCTTGCTGTGTGATCTTGGTCAAATCACTCAGCATCTCTGAGCCACATCAGTAAAACAGGAATAACAACATAAATACCTTGTAAGATTGCTGTCATTTTTCACTGAGACTTTAATTCATGGGGAACACTTGGCATCTGACCTGAAAGAGATAGTAAATGCCTCTGTTTCAAGCTATTCTTATGATTCTAGGTAGAGTGTGGCCAGGTTGCAGAAAACTCCAGATGCCAGCACTTTACCCCGTGGAGTCAGAGCCTGGACATTTTTGAGCAGAGGAAGAACACAAGGAAAGCACCCAGTCAGTGCCTCTCCAGTCCCTGCAGCATCCAAAGCCTTGGAGTCGGCCTCGAGCCAGCAGTGACAGCCCAGCCACAAGGCCAGTGACCTCCAGCTCCCAGAGCCCTCCAGCTGCCCCAGTTCTGGACCCAGGCAGTAGAAGCCAGTTTGACCCCAACCCCCAGCATCCCTCTGGGCAGAGCCAGATAGATGGTTTAATAATGCAGCTGCCTGGCTGACCTCGTGGCCGCTGAGCCAGCTGAGATTCATGCCTGCATCCCACCTCATAAGGATGCATGTGTGCTAAGTTGTTTCAGTCATGTCTGACTATTTGTGACCCTGTGGACTGTAGCCTGCCAGGTTCCTCTGTCTTTGGGATTCTCCAGGCAAGAATATTGGAGTGCGCTGCCATGCCCACCTCCAGGGGAATCTTCCTAACACAGGGATCGAACCTGTATCTCCTGTGGTTCCTGCATTGCAGGTGATTCTTTACCACTGAGCCACCCAGGAAGCCCCCACATAAGGATGAGTGAGTGAAGTCGCTCAGTCGTGTCCGACTCTTTGTGACCCCATGGACTGTAGCCTACCAGGTTCCTCCCTCCATGGGATTCTCCAGGCAAGAGTACTGGAGTGGGTTGCCATTTCCTTCTCCAAGGGGTCTTCTTGACCCAGGGATCGAACCCAGGTCTCCAGCATTCCAGGAAGATGCTTTAACCTCTGAGCCACCAGGGAAGCCCCACATAAGGATGCTTAGCCCCAAATGGCAGACACTCCCACGGTGCAGGGCTCAGAGGCCTTTGGCTAGTGGGCAGCAGATAGCAGAAAGGTATACAGAGCCCCAAGCATTCCCACCACCCTTTCCAACTCTCCCTGGTAGGTCTCAGAGGAGACCTCTGGCTCAGAAGACTGGAGGAGGTGGTCTGTCACAGGGCTGCAGTGCCTGTGGCCTATGCCTGTGTTGGAGCAGTCTTCTGAGTCTGACCCTTCACCAGTGGATGGGGCCACTTATAAGGACCCTCCCCAGCACATGTTGTATCTTGCGAGGGCCTGGGCACCCAGGGCACAGAACAAGTCAGATATTGCGGGGTCTGGGAGTTGTTCACATTCTGGTGGAGGCATCTGGTGTCTAAACAGGGGCACTCACATTCCTTCCCTGCCCCAGGGTATGCTCCAGGCCTGCTCTACCAAGACTGGCAGGGAGGCAGGCTGGCCAACCTCACCCCCCAGCTCCAAGCCATGCATGCTATCAGCAGCCCTAATGAGGTTCCCGGGGGCCCCTCCCATAACTGGATTTCTGGATCAAAAGGTATCCACCTGGACATTACAAAATATCCCCCAGGGTCCGGTCTTGGCCTCTGGCCCTCACAGACACCCTCTCATGGGGGCCACACACCAAGCCACCCTTCATTCTTGCCTGGCTTCATCAGGAATTTTATGAACATTCTTCAAGCTCCATTGACCTTGAGTTGCCCTTGATTCTTGGAGGATGATAGACCCAGACCTAATCTTATGAAATTAGATTCTCCAGCTCCTTTATCCACACCCCCAGTTCTGTTTTCACTCTTGCTAGTCTGAATGCAGAACATGGAACCTCCTCAATTTTCCTAAATACAACTGATCTACCTCAAGCCCACTGTCCTGCCAAGATGGCTCCTGATGCTACCTTCCTCCTAAAATTCACACCTGGGTCGTCCCCTCCCACAGTGAACAGGGCAGACCTGTGTACCCAATAGGAAATGGTCTAAATGACAGTGTATACCTTCTGGGGATAGGTCATGTGAGAATGACGGCTTCCTCCCTGTTCTCACTCTGCGGGAAGCAGCTGCCATGCTGTGAGGACACTCGAGCGTCCTATTGAGACGGCCATGTGACTAGGAACTGAGGCCTCTGGCCAACAGTTGGCACAAACTTGCCAGCCAAATGAATGAACCATCTGGGAAACAGGCCCTCCAGGGCAGTCTTCGGATGAGTGCAGCCCCGGCCAGGCACCTTGACTGCAATCTCATGAGAGATCTCAGGCCAGAATAATACATGCATGCTAAGTTGCTTCAGTCGTGTCCAACTCTCTGCGACCGTATGGACTGTAGACCACCAGGCTCCTCTGTCCATGGGATTCTCTAGGCAAGAATACTGCAGTGGGTTGCCATGCCCTTCCCCAGGGGATCTTCCCAGGCCAGGGATTGAACTCCTGTGGCTCCTGCATTGCAGGCGGGTTCTTTACCACCGAGCCACCAGGAAGCTGAAGCTGAAATCATTCGCTCCCAAATTCCTGACCAGAGGAATTGTGGAATAATAACTATTCTTTTGCTAGTTGAAGCCACTGAGCTTCGAGGTCATCTGTCCCACAGCAATAGATGACTTATATGATGAGCATGTAGACGTTCCTGAGGAAGTGGTGGGGAGAGGTGGGGGGGGGGGATGAAGATGGGGGCGGAGCTTATATTGCTGAAGTTTGTGTGCTCAGTCCCTTAGTCATGGCTGACTCTTTGCAACCTTATGGACTGTAGCCTGCCAGGCTCCTCTGTCATGCATGGGTTTTCCCAGGCAAGAATACTGGAATGGGTTGACTCCTCCAGGGGATCTTCCTGACCCAGGGATTGAACCCATGTCTCCTGTATTGGCAGGTGGATTCTTAACCGCTGAACCCCACCGAGAAGTCCTTATATTGCCAACCTTCCCTCAATTCCCAGCTCCAAATCCTCTCATCCTTTTTATGCCCAGCAGTATTTGCTCCCTAACCTCTACTTTTAACCTGGCACACCCTTACCTGTCACAGTGCCCAGCAAAACAAAATGCCCTCAGCTAAGTGGCCCCACTTTCCCAAGAAGACAGCCCACATCTATCTCTTTATATTCAGTCTGGGACAGTTCCATGGTGGACAAGAGGCGGGGGTTTTAGTAGGGGAATTTTCATGATTTGTCCTCTGGATTCTGAGTCTCATCCCTGGTTCCTGTTCTGAGTGATCATAGCCCTTGGTTCTAGCATTGGAAGCACAGCATAAAATCTGATTTTTGGTCTGGATCCAAAATAAGAATATGACACCCCATACACGGTCAGTGTGTGTGTGTTTCTCTAAAACAATCACTTAACCTAATTGTCTTAGCATCAACTTGAAATGCCATGTAGACTGAATGAAAAAAAAAATCACCTAAGTATAAAGGGTAGATCTTGTTATTCACCTTAAACAGCCCATGAAGCTTTTTTAGCAGTTTATGGGCTCTTCATACTCTCACTCCTCTTTTCTCTAAGCCTGCAGAAAGTAAGATCTTCCAGAAACAGGTTCTTGTGGTGATATGGCCAGGGCAGTGTGGTCATTGACCACATCTGGTCAATTTAGGGCTCTTGCAGGTGGGCTGAGAGGGGCAACTCCCAGGCAGTATGGGAAGATCCCAGGGTCTGGGGCCAGGCAGCTGGAAACGCCTGCACCTCATCCGGCACTGAGGCTTCTGGGATGGTTCTGCTGTGGCTGCTTTTCCCGTCCATACATCTCTCTAGTCACAACTCAGTTAGCCCAGCCTGGAGCTGGGGGAGGC
This sequence comes from Oryx dammah, assembly GCF_014754425.2. Classification (NCBI taxonomy): domain Eukaryota; kingdom Metazoa; phylum Chordata; class Mammalia; order Artiodactyla; family Bovidae; genus Oryx; species Oryx dammah. Next base: position 5,535,748 of record NW_024080622.1, read on the forward strand.
ACCTGGACCCAAATTCCACCAAGACTGTACATGGCAGTGGGGAGAGAAACTTGAAAGTCTCGTGGGAAGGGGGAGAGGTGCTGGGTTCCCAGAACGAAAAATCCCTAATGTTCATCTTATGACCTTTTTTTAAAAAACTTTGTGACTTTTTAATGAGAATCATTTATGTTATGGGCCTTGCACAGTGCCTGGCTCTGAGTGAGCCCCATACAAGCTAGCTACTATGAGAGAGGTGTCGGCGTGAGAAATAATTTGGGGGAGGACACACGCGAGAATGAATAATAATAGGACGTGATGTGTGCTGTCATTAAGGCCTGCACAGACTGTTCTGGGAGCCAGTGGAGGAAGGAGTACCTTGGTCAGCTCAGCTCAGGGGTGGTCAGGGAAGACTTCACTGAGGAGGCAGACTTTGAGCAGTCCCTGATGACAGACTAGAAGTAGACTGGTGGGGAAGGAACAGGAAAGGAGGAAAATCTTCCAAGTTGAGGGAACAACATGCTCAAAAGCACAAAAGTGTGGAGAGGTGAGAGATCCATGGTATGTTCTGGAAAGGGCAGGCACTGGTATCTGGGATCCAGAGCATGTGTAGGATGATACGAGATGACGCTGGAAAGGTAATTAAGGGCTTGACTGCTGAGGGTCTTGTTTGGGCAAGGCAGGAAGTTTGGGTTTTGTTCCTTAGCAGGGAGGGTGTACCATTCATCTCTGTGTCTGCACCCCAGGCAGACATCACCAATCGATCATGACACTGCAAAGAAAGCACCCAGGTAGCTGCTGTCAATCACTCGGCCTCATCATGAAAAAAGGAACACACTTCATCTCTGCATGAGCTACTGGAGGGTTGAAATACGTGGGTGATGAGGGAGGTTGTTGCAGGTGTTCAAGTGAGAGGTGGTAAGTCCTAACCCAGGACAAGGACCATGGCGATGGATTTGTTGCTGCCTGCATTTGTTTCAGCCTTACCTGTCCAGCTAGAGATTGCCAGCAGTGGATTCATCTCTACCCCCAGGCCCGGTCCGGGAGCTCAGGGTCCTGTGTGTGTGTGTGTGTGTGTGTGTGTGTGTATTTATTAGCTCTGTCTGGGCTCCATTGTAGGGAGAAAGGTGCTGTGCTTCTGGACCTGCGCTAATCCACAGGGTTGCCACTAGCCACATATGGCCATTTAAATCTAAATTAATAAAATAAAAATTAAAAATGCAGTTCCTGAGTCCCACTAGCCACAACTTCAAGCACTCAATAGCCACATGTGGTTAGTGGTTACTGTATTGGATGATGCAGATATGTAATCTTTCCACCGCCACAGAAAGTTCTATTGGATGGCGCTGGTCTAGAGAAAGCTTAGTTGGGTGTCCAGATCATGTGAACCACCATGACCCTAGTTAGCCTAGGTCAATTCCATCTTCTACCTGGTGGCAGTGACTAAGTTAAGAGTCTGAAAGTCTTGCCAATTTATGTCTGCCTGCTAAGGACAAAGCCTCTGAAGGGAGAATCTTAGAATGGATTCAGAGCTTAAAGTAATCTCAGAGCTAATCTACCAGACTTGGAGGTTCCAAGGGGAAGGGAGTGCCCTCGTGGTGACTCCCAGCACTGTGCTGGAGACAGGGCTGCTTCTGTTATTCTCATATCACAAAGGAGCAAACTGAGGCTCAGGGGGGCTTCCCAGGTGGCGCTAGTGGTAAAGAACCTGCCTGCCAATGCAGGAGACCTAAGAGATGTGGATGCGATCCCTCGGTGGGGAAGATCCTCCGGAGGGAGACATGGCAGCCCGTTTCAGTATTCTTGCCTGGAGAATCCCATGGACAGAGGGGCCTGGTGGGCTACAGCCATAGGCTCTCACAGTCAGACAACGACCAAAGCCACTTAGCACACCTGGGGGCACGAGGCTGAGAGACAAGTGTGACGTGTTCTTTGGCAGAGGAATAGGAAAGTCACGCAAACTGAACCAGAACAGACTGTTTTGCTGTCTTGTATTCCTTGGAATCATTGCTGAGGTTTTGGGGCTGGAGCAGAATTGGTGGACCTCCTCCAGTGCCCGCCTCTGGCAGGCCTCTGCGCCGCAGAGCCTCAGCCGTAGGGGTAGATTGGGGAGCTTTCGGCTGTTGCTCCCTAGATCCACCAGAGGGCGCAGAGGCTGTTGTGCGTCCGCCTGAGGTGGGCGGTGCGGTGCGCGAGTCCTTCCTTCTAGCAAGGACTCTGGGCTGGGACCCTGCTTCTCGCCCGGCCCTGTGCAGGGCCATATGGTCCATATGGTCCCTGACCTCTAGGAGAGCTCAGTTTAGAGGGCAGAGACAACATAATGGCTTGTTTGGGTCTGCAGCAAGGGGCCTTGAAGGGTGGATAGGAGTGTGCCAGACAGCTTGGAGTGCAGTTGCGGAGGGCAGAAGTTGGACACTCAACACTTTTGCTCCTACTCAGAGAAACCGTGACCTCAGTGACCTAATTTTCAGAGCTTGTCTGCCCTCCTTGCCTCATCCTGGACCTGCTTTTCAGTTCTCAGTTGACAGAATAGAGGGATTTCTGAACAGATTCTTTATGCTCTAGTAACACCTAAACTCCGAGGAGTTCCTGGCACACACCAGGTGGTCTCATGCCTCTGTGCCCTGCACATGACGTTCCCGCAGTCTGGGACACCCTCCTCCACCTTCTTCAGTTGACCAGCTCCTACTCATCTGTTGATTTAGCTCAGGCAATGGCTGTTTCCAGAGAGTCTCTTCCATTCCTGGCCCGGATGAGATGCTTCTTCTGGGAGTTCCTGCAGCCCATTTTGCTGTGCACGACTTGAGGACTGGCATGGGCGCGTGCGGCCCCATAAAAGTGATTGAGACGCCTAAGGCCTGTCCCGAGCGGGGCTTCAGCCAGTAGGTTTGCGGGCCCAGGGGCCAAGGAGGGGCCTGTTTCTTTCTGCACGGGAGGGACATAAGCCAAATCTTCTCACTGGGTGCTTGTTTGCCAAGTGTGTGCGTGTGTGTGTCTGTGTGTGTCTGTGTCTGTGTCTGTGTGTGTGTGTAGGGTGGGGGGTTATAGGGCCCGCATGCCAGAGCTTCTTCCTGCATCTCCTCCCTCTGTGTTTATGTGGGGGACGCTGGCTAGGGAGAGGCTAGGGCTCGAAGGCCTCAGGAAGTATCTCTGGGCTGCAGCAGAGCCCAGTGCGCCCCTGGCCATACTTCGCGAGGGCTGGGGAAAGGTAGTGAGCACCGCCCAGAGTCCTGGTCCAAGGACAGCGAGACCTGGAGTCTAGTAGTACTGTCTCTGCTACCAAGCTGGCTTCTGACCTTGGGGGATTCCCTGCGCTCCTCAAGCCTCAGTTGTCTTGCCTGTAAAATGGGAACGCACCGGCCACACTCCTCCAGTTGCCAGGGGTTGAACACAGGACTGGCGATTGGGGAGTGGGCTGCTGGGGATGGGGTGTGGGGAGGGGGAGGTCCATTGCTGGGGAGGGGGCAGTCCAGGGGCTGCAGGCGTCTTCGGGCGGGCGCTGGGGGGCGCCGCGCACCTAGGGCGGCTCGCCCCTCCGTAAGTTTGCCTCCAGCTGTTGAATGCGCCCGGGGCGGCGGTGGGACCGGGTCCCCGCAGGGTCAGCGGGGCCGCGGGCCAGGGCGTGCTCGGGACTTAGTCGTCTGCGGGGCCTCGGCTGGCAGCGGCGGAGCCTGGCGCGGCCCCGGCCCGGCGGGCGTGTGTCTGTGAGCGTGCGTGTGTCCGCGGCGGCATCGAGCCTGGAGAGGGGGCGGGAGGGGTCTCGCTGCGGCGAGGCCTGCGGAGGGCGCGGGCGCGGGCGCGGGTGGCGAAGGCGGCGGACAGCCCGCGGCCGCGGCCCCTGACGCACGCTGCGCTCCAGCCCCCTCCCGGGCGCGGGCCCCGGCGGGGCAGAGGCGCGAGGCGGGCGGCGGGGTCTGCGCGCACCCGGCGGCGGCTCGCAGACATACCGGCCGCGCCACAGACACACGCCACGCACCGAGCCCGCCGGGCGCCGAGCGCATCGCCCCGCGCCCGCACTCGCACTCACACTCGCACTCGTGCGCAGGCCCCGCAGCCGCCGCGATCGGAGGCGGTGCTCGGCCTGGAGCCCGGCAGGGGCCGGAGGTGAGTGAATTCCTTCGGATCTGAGAGCCCGCGGCCGGCCCAGACGGTGGGAGTGGGCGCTGGGACCGGAGGACACCCGCTCCGCCATGGGGGTGGGGCTTGGAGGAGAACTCAGCCGGGGAAGGTTGAGACGGGGAAAGCCACCCCCGGCGCCTCCTGGGTCGGGGGATCCCCGTGAGACGCCCCCCCTCCTCCGGGAGGACCACCCTGTGCAGGGCTTGGGGTGGTGGACGGAGGCGGGGTGGGAGGACAAGGAGGACGGTCGGTGAGGTGAGCAGTTTCGGGGGGTGGTGCAGAGGTTTGATGGTGGACGGTCGTGCCAGCCAGTACAACAGCGCGCCTCTCTGCCCCCATCTTTGAGATTCGGGGGCCCTCACACCCCTCTTTCAGGGAGTGGTGCGGGGGTCAAGGAATTCATCTTCTAGCTGGTAAGGGGGAGTTGATTGGTGCGGGATGACAGCTGAGGTGGAGGGGTGGGAGCTAGGGTGGGGCTTTACTCCCCTTCCCCGAAGGAGGGCGATGGTTTGGTAAGAGGACCAGAATTGGGGAGTGGGGGCTTCCAGGGGGTGGGGACCTTTGCGAAGGCTTTGCCCCTTCCTCTGATGGCGCTGGTGTGGAGCAAGCAGAAATCGGCAGACTGCAGCTCTGGCAGGGCCAGGGCCAATGCTGGTGTGTGTGTGTGTGTGTGTGTGTGTGTGTCTTCCAACAACTGGCAGAAGAGGGGGGCAAGGGGTGGGTGTGTTGGTTGGTAAGATGATGTGTACACGTGGGGAAGGATGTGTGTTCTGTGTGCGCACACAAGGCTGTGTGCAGAGATGGACTCCTCTCTGTCTGCACACACACACGCGCACACGCACGCGCACACACACACACACACACTCTCTCTCTCTCTCTGTCTGTGGTCCAGCAGAATATTTGGAGGGGAGAAGGCTGTGTGTTTTTCTCTGTGTGCACTGGGGGAGCTTGTGTCCAGAACAGAGGTGGCCAGATTGCGTTGTGTCAGGCGTGCCCAAGAAGGGAGATGACTGGGATGGTGGTGCTGACCCTCGCTGGGTTCAGCTCCAGAGGAACGTGGTACGTGGTACTTGAAGGCACTTTCTGCAGCTCTGGGCTCCCTGCTGTGTCCCTTCCACCTGGACCCCTCCCACCCCAGTGCCTGCCTTTGGAGGGCGCTTGGATCCCCTTGCCGAGACACAGGTGTTGGACTGGAGTGTGTGTGTGTGTGCGTGTGTATGTGTATGTGTGTCTGGGCTGCGGCTGTTGCTGTCAGCAGGCCAGGCTGTCGGAGGAGAGAAGGGGGGAGGAGGGGGTGCTGGCAGCACCTGGAGGGATGTGGTGGAAGCTGCAGGCCCCAGGCTACCAGATTTAGTTACGGAGGAGGGACATTTTCATCTGGGGAGCGGCCTGGCGGGAGAGTATTTGCATGTGCCTACGTGTGTGTGCCTGGCTCACACATCTGTTCTCAGAGCCTGTGGGCACCTGTGGGACGTGTCATGTCTAGGCCATCAGCAGGGCATGTGGGTCCACATATACGTGTAGACATGTGTCCGGGGAGAGTAAACTCTGTGCCTGCACACATGCACACACAGGTGCTGTCTGTAAATGCCTGTCCTGAGTGAGCTGTGTATACCAGCGGGAACTCTGGGCCATCAAACCTGGGGCAGGAAGGAAGCAGAGTAACTGAAGGGGGTCTCAGGGAGAAGTGTGTTTGTATGACGTCAGTGAGGATCTCTGGGTGTGACGTCAGCTCCAGGTTGCCAGTGACGTCACTGGGACAGCGGTGTGAGAGGTCACCCCCAAGGACCGGGATGATATCAATGGGCAGGTGAGGGCGGTGTCACTGTGAGGCTGTGTGGCTCATCGGGGTCACGTCCCTGTGTTTTGAGAGATGAGAAGGGGAGAGGGATGGAGCTTTGGAGTGAGCAATCCTTCCCAAGAAGCCCCATTTCCTGAGTGGATGTGGAACCCATTTCCATAAGGCCTGCCCCCACCAATGGCACATCTCTGCTACCTCCCCCTACCCATGTCCCCTCTCTCCCCTCTGCCTGGGACCCCACCAATCCCTTTTCTCCACTCCATCCTAGTCAGGCCGCACAGACCCTCAGGTAAGTGTGTTCTGGTGGGTGAACGTGTGTGTGTGTGTGTGTGTGTGTCAGTGCAGATGACAACAGAAAACAGCCATAGTGAGGGAACCAGAGGCCTTTGGCTCTCACTCCATGTTGCCGCTCTGTGTTTTGTGATATAGACATTCCTGTCATCTCTCTGGGCCTCCAGTTCTCATCTGTCACCTGGGAGGTGGTTAGGGACTTGAGGGGGGAATTACAGGAGGCAGTGGGCTTCTGGGGGGCCAGATGTCCAGCACATGGTAGAAGTGAGCCCCATCCCTTGGCCTTCTGTCCCCCGCCCCGCCCCACCTAGAGCAACTGTTCCCCTGTTTTGCTTTAAGTCGAACTTTGTCAAGAGCTTTCTTTTCTCTCCTTGGATGCTATGGCAGTCCTTTGAGGCTGGCAGGCCGGCTATTATGTGGCCATTTGCCAGATGAGCAAACTGAGGTCCAGAGAGTAGAGTAAGCTATTGTTTCACTCCTTAGTAAGAACTCCCCTGCTGGTGGGTGTGGGGAGACCCCCATTGGATGGGCAGGGCACCTGCATTTAACAGAGGGACAGAGCTCTCTGCAGTGGGGTGAGGAGTAGGAAGTGGCAGGGTGGGGAGCCCAAGCCTAGGAGCTCAGTGGAGGAAGTGGAGGCCTCCTGACTCCAGTCCAGCACCCGCTTGTTCTGGCGCCCCAGGAGATTCCGAGGTGGCCCGACCGATAGGAACAGCTGCATCCAGCACCAAGCCTCTTGTAGCGGGGTCGGCCTGGGGTGCTCATCGAGGGCTCTGAGCCTGCTCTCCAGGCTGGTTCCCTATCCCCTGAGGTCTGGCAGGGTGCCTGCTGTGGACGCAGTCCTCGTTCCAGTGACACCTCTGCTGTGTCCTCGCCGTGTGTGACGCAGGGATCAGCCTCCCCGTCTGTCTCCGAGGTGGCGGCTGCTTGCCTCCCAGGCTTACTGCTGAGCGGGAGAGAATGGCACCTCCCCGGGCAGTCGGGATAGTACCCATCATAGCTACTCTCACCACTTCAGCTCCAGTGCCCCCAGGCCGGTCCTCCATCCTGCCACCCCCCACCATGTCCCCCGCTCCAAAACTGCTGTGACAGCATGCTGTGCAGACCCGACAGCCAGGAAGCAGATTGCCTTGAACCCCAAGTCTCCTTAACAAGTCAGGCCTCTTTGGGGAAAGCTTTAATAGTCCAGGTTAACTCAATCCTCTGCCTCCTGCTGTCTCAGCCCAATCCCCTATTAAATTTACCTTCTCCTGGCTCAATGAGCACCTGGGGCAGAGGCGCTATCACTAGTACTGGGGATGGTGTCTGGGAAGGATGGAATAATAGAATCCCCACCTCCCCACCGCCCCCAGCTCTGCAGACAGCCCCCAGGGAGGCCCTAGAGAGCCCCTGAGGACTGGGGAGACACCTGGGAAAGTTTACACCCGGGGTACCAGAGGAAGGGCTCTGGCTGCACGGTGCTGCTGACAGCAATAATTATAGTGATAATAATAATGATATTAGCTGATATTCATCGAGCCTGTACTGAGAGCCAGCCCTGGTGGGAAGCTCTTTATAGGCATACTCGTTTAATCCCGCTAAGCCTTCTGCACTACAATTGTTATTATTTCTCATTTCCCGGGCAAGAAACAGAGAGGTTACTGACCAGCTCTGGACCACACAGCAGCAGAACCAGGACTGGAAGACCCATGGGTGTACTCTTTGCATTGTTAACCATTAACTGATGAAGCCTTTTGCTAGGGGACCCGGGGCATCTCGGGGTTCCCCTCTCTCTGAGGGACCTCTCAGGGCCTCACTTTGCTTGTCTGGAAATGGGGGCAGTGATCCTGCTGTAGGGAAGCAGTCGGTGTGGCTGCAGGGACAGAGGCACAATAAGGCCCCTAGGTCTCAGCTCCTGCTCCCCCTCCCTCTGTATTGATCTGTGACATTCTGGAAGGCAGGTCCTTGCCCCCAGATTCTCCCACAGTGCCTAGGACAGTGCTGGCTGCACAGTGGGTGCTCCTTAGGGGCTCCCCTGAGTAGTGGAGGGGATGCTGCTCTAGGATTATCATCTTCCTCAGGCCTGAGGCTGTCGAAGCCTCAGCTGGGGCCTCCTGGACCACTCCTCCTCCCTCTCCCTGTCTGACTTGTGGAAGAGCAGGAACTCAGGGTCCCCATTCTGCCTCTTTGTGTCCTTGATGTGTGTCCCGGGAAAGAGAATTCACTTCCACAAGGTTCTGTCTCTCAATGTAAAGTGGGGGTAGTGGTACTGAATTCTTAACTCGGGTTGGTTACATAAGGGAATGACAAGCATGTAGCATTGTGTCTGGCACATAGTAGGTGTCAATTAGATGATCTCCCTCCCCCTTCCCATCTGTCTCCTTTATTCACTCCTGGTTCCCTGGAATGGGGCTTGGGCTATGTGTGTGTGTGTGTGTGTGTGTGTCCATCCTTCTCTCTTTCAGCCTGTAGTTTCATTCCCTGAAATGCATAGAAATTGTTTTCTAGAGCCAGGCTGGGGTAGCCCGAGGAAGCATGAGAAGAACCTGGGGGCAGCCTACCTCTCAGTGGAGTGTATAGAGGGGAGGGGAGCAGGGCATGTTTGTGTGTGTGTGTGTGTGTGTGCGCACACTGGTCAGGACCTCTCTTGGGCAAGCAGGGAGCCATTCCCAAGGGCCCAGCCTCAAGGCTGACTTAGTTTCCCTCCTTGGCCTCTCTCTATCGCCTCTCTTCCCCTACAGTTCTCCTTGGGTCTGGGGGGAGACACAGGCTGTGGGGTCAGCCTGCCTGCCACCCTCCCTTCCCTGCCCTTGTCATTACCTGGAGCGGGTGCGGGGGGAGGTCTCCTGTTCCCATAGTGTGTCAGCTCCAAACAGGCAGAGACTAGCAAGCCCTCAAAAGGTACTTGTTGAACAACTTTCTTTCATCTACCAGCTACTGAGAATGGGCTAATGTATTTTGTATTCAGTTCACACACACACACATATACACACTATTACAAGGATGTCTCACCAGGTATAACTGCTGTGCCTGGGACTCAGACAGAAACGTCCAGAGATGAGTTCCTGTCCTGAGGAGACACGAGACACCCGGTTTGTCTGCCAGGCGCCTGGCATGAGGCCCTGCACACAGTAGGGCTTGCTTGACAGGCTGTCCCTGTTAGTCTGTGCCCGGCAGGCCAGGGACTGGTGCTGAGCCGGCCTTGGAAGCAGAGCTGGAGAGGTGGTGATGGCTTCCGCTTTGGGCACTGCAGAGTCCCCAGGATTGCACGCCCACTACGAGCCAGGCTCAGGGCAAAACACTGTCTATTATCTTGTTTAATTTTGGCTGGAGGATTGTGGAAGAGGTCCAGCTGGCCTCTAGGGTGGGGCATGCCAGGTGGAGACCATGTGAGCTGAGGTCTGGAGGTAGGAAAGCCCAGAGTGGAATTTGGGACAATGAGTCTGGACATGAAGTTTGGAGATCAACCACACAACAATCTCAATAACCCTAAAATCAGAGCTAAGAAACCCAGCGTTATCCTTTCTGCCAGAGGAGATCAGAGCCTGTGGGTACTTATCAGATGCAGATCCTCAGGCCCTGCTGGCAGAGATTTGGGCTCAGTAGGGTTGATGGGGAGCCCAGGAACCTGCATTTTTTAATGCATTTCCAGAAGATGAATTCACCCTGTTTGTGGGGTGGATGGCAGCTGAGGGGGCTGCTGCCTATTCTGGGGGATCTTCCGGACTCCTCCCACGGCAACCTGGTAGGCATCAAAGCCATATCCGATTTCCAAAGGGGGCCTGAACACAGAGAAGCTAGGCGCCCTCCCTTGGGTGACACAACATTAAGACCCAGGCCGATACTGACTAACACTGACTAATAACCTTCGTGTTCACTGACTGCTGTTCTAATAACCTTCGTGTTCACTGACTGCTCTTCTAAGCCTGCTCAAGGAGTCCTTCGTCAAACCCTCAGAACGACCCTCCGCATCCTCGCTGTTGCACAGAGGAGAGATGGAGGCAGAGTGTGGGTCACGGTTCAAGGCCTCACTGCTGGTAAAGAACTGAAGTGCGGTGGGGTGGGGAGGGGAGGAAGTGAGGCTGGAGAGGGCCTGCCCCAGCATATTGGAAGGAGCGATGCCTTCCCGTCTCCTGCCTTTGGTGCGAGGACGCGGGTGGAGCTGAGCCTGCGGCTGTGCTTGTGAGCAGAGGCCAGAGGCGGGGGTGGAGTGCGGAGCGGAGCAGCCGGGAGGAGGAGGGTGGAGAGCCCGGAAGGCGTCCAGGAGGAGGCGGCGACGCAGAGTCGCGTAGCGGCGGCCCGAGGCTGTTCATCCGGTGGGCACTCTGGCCGAGGCAGGTCCGGGGCCCGGCGGGCGGCGGGGTGTCTCCGCCCAGGGGACGAGTCCCAGGCTGGCCCACGCGGTGTACCCGAGCCCCCTACTGGGCACGTGCGCGGCGGCGGGGCCGGAGCCAAAGCCGGAGGGGCGGGGGAGGAGGACGGAGGGGGCAGGAGAACCCACACGGCCTCCGCCGCCCCGCCGCCGCGGGGTCCCATCCCGGCCGCCCGCCTCTCAGCCGAGCCCCAGCCCCGCGCCGCCGGCCCGGCCTCGTTGGCCGAGTTTCCACCTTACTTCCCTGTGCTTAGAATTTGCAGCCGCATCTCCCGGCGCTCGAAGCCAATTTCACGGCCTCTGGGCTCCGCGCGGTGCGCGCGATCGTAAACCGGCCCGCGCCCACGGAAACCGGGCCAAGGTGGGCGACTGAAACGAGGACCCGCCGAGGCCCCGTGTTTTCGATGGGGTGTGTGGGTCAGGTGGGTGTGGGCCGGATGGGGTGCGCCTCTGAACTGCCCTGGGAGAGATGGGCGGGGATGCAGGTGTGGCTATGCGTGTGCAGAGTGGCCCCCCAGCGTGAGCCAGCTTTGGGATGCACGTATGTGTTGGCCTGTGTGTGCCTACAGGGGCCCCTGTGGGCTTGTTTGTTTGGGTGTGTATGGGCTATGGTCCGCAGTGAGCAGGGGCCGGTGTGTTTCTGTGAGTGTGTTGATCTGTGTCTGTGCAGGGTCTCAGGTGTGTTGAAACATGTGCCAGCCGCCAATAGGGCAGAAGCCCCAGTGTCTGGTTCTGTGGGCAGCTGGGTCCAGTACCTCAGGGTCTGTGTGTACACATGTGTCTGAGGGAGAGTGAAATTCTGGGGGGTTGGTTGCTGTCTGGGTGTGCCCCGTGGGTGCCGGTGTGTGTGTGAGGTTATAGTGTGTAGCCCATCCCTGCAGGGTGTGTCCCATCCCTGCTGGCCACTGGGTGCAGGGTCGTGTGAGCCCGGTAGCTGAGGGAAGAGTGTCCCTCCGGACCTGGAGCTTGAGCTAGCTGGCTGCTTCCTTATCCGCCTGGGCTGGGGGTGGTGGATTTGAGGCATCGCTGGGAGGGCGGATGGGAGGGGGGGGTGGCCGAGTGTGTGTTTCTGTTTCATTGCTGCTGCTGGCTGTCAGCACGCGGTGGGTCTACAATATGTTTGTGAATGGCCGTGTCGAGGGGGCCGAGGTGTGAGCCCCTGCCTGCGGGGGAGGGCCAGGAGTACCATCTGGGCTGATGAGGTGTGGGGCCAGGCAGAGAGGGGCCTCCGCGGGACGGGATGAGTGTATGCATGTGCACGTGTGTGCACAGATGGAGGGCAGATTCGGCATGTCTGTCAGGGGTTTGTGAGTCTCTGCAGGTGGAGGTCAGGCAGGTACGTTGCTCTAAGGGTGTGTGAGCAGTGGGGCAGAGACACTACGCCTGGCAGAGCACAGGTGGGGGCCACAGGGGCGGGTGCTGGTCCTCTCAAAGTTCTGAACAAGAGATGTGCTGGGGTAGGGGAGGAGTGCTTGTTCCCTGCAGCAGAGAGGAAGAGGCCCAGCTGTAGAAGGGGGTGGGCCCAGTCGGTGTTGGGGTGACTAAGAAGAGGGTGGTGTGGTTGGAGGGGTGTGCGTGGGTACCAGGCATCAGGTCAGTGTGGGGTGTGTGTGGCCATCCCCACTTGGATGTGTGTCTGTGATGGGGAGTGATGTGTGGGGCTGGGACTATGACTTGGGAGGACCCTCCAGGCTGTGGGCCCAGCTAGGAGTGAAGGACATGGGAAGGGATGAGGTGGGTGGGAGTGGGGGCCCTTCAGCTCCCAGAAAATCTCTCCATCTGTTGTTTGCACCTCCTGCCCAGGGGCCATGGAGAGATGGGAAGAAGCCTTGTGGCCCCCGCCCCTCCGCTCTTCTCACCCCTGCACCTTGTGGGGTAGGGTGGGGAGTCCCCTTCCTCCGTCTGAGTCTCGAGCCCCTTCCCCTCCCTGTCTCTTGCCCCATCATCTTTCTGTCTCCATCTCTCTGCTCTCATCGCCCCATCTCTCTGCCTCCATCTCTCTCCATCTCTGCCTCCATCTCCTTCCACTCCTTCCCTCCCTCTTCTCACACTGATATTCATTTGTGGTATATTCGGTTGCCATGGGAAACCTAAGAAAGAAGTGAGTGTACCCTTCAAGACTTCAGCATTTTTCCCTCCTCCCTCCCTCCTGCTGTCCCCCCCTCCCTCCTCTCCCTCCCTCCCCTTTCTCCCCTTGCCTCCTCCTCCTCCTCCTCACAGAAGGAGAGGACTTGGTGAAGAGCTGCCGCTGCACCTGAGACCCCACTGCTGCCACCGCCGCTGCTGTTACCGTGGGGACCTGCCTGAGACCAGGCCAGGGACAGAGCTTCGCTGGCCAGAGGGGCTCCTTCCACCTGCAGAGATCTGGTAAGAACAGGGTCCTTCTCACGGTGTGTGAGTGTGTGGCTGTGTGTGATCACGGCTCACATGACCTGGCCTTGAAAACCCGTGATGTGGCCCGGCCTCTACCTCCTGTTCCCTCTCCCCTGCCCCCAGCTGCAGGCACCCCCACTCTGCTCCTCCCCAGCTTCCCTTCCACAGGGCCTGTGAGGCAGCTGGCAGAACGGTGGGTCTTTGAGGGACTGGGCCAGTCCACTGGGGAGGGTGGGGAGGAAGCCCCTGCTGGCTCAGAGATCCCACTCCTGCCCTGTAGGACAGCTGAGAGCCTGAGCTGGGCCTGCCTGAGCCCCAGCAGGGCCGGGGGCATCTGTACCCCAGCTGAGGGTGGAAGGACTGGCTTCCAGGAGATGGCCTGGAAGATCATGGCCTCTTCTGCCTTGGGTGGGGGCCTTTCCATGTAGAGAAGGGCAAACTGAGGGGCTGGGAGTGAGCTGGGAGCAGGGAAGTGCCGGCGGCATCAAAACCAGGCCAGATCCAGTGTCATTGAACTTGGAAGGAGGCAGGGGAGCAGTCTGACACTAGGAGGCCACAGGCAGGGCAGCCGGCAGGAGCTGTCCCAGCTGGGGCTGGTGGCAGCCCTGGAGAGGAGAGGCCAAGCCTGTCACTGTCACCGTGGCTGTGCTGGTGGTGGCCACGTGGAGGGAGTTGTTGTCCAGGCAGGGTGCTGAGTGATGGTGGTTGCCGTGGCAAGGGAGCTGCCTCTGTGGCATTGTGGTCTCCATGGAGAGAGGAGGAGACAGAGGGAGGAGGCTGGCTGTCTGGGCTTGGTGTTGGTGGTTGCTAAGGAGAGGGAGGTGTCTCTAAGATGCGGTGGTCCCCATGTGGAGGGGCTGTGGCTGGGCAAGGAGTTGGGGTTCCCCAGGGGAGGACTGGGGTCGGGTGCTCTGGAGGGGGCTTGTGCAGGGAGGGAGTGGGGGTGGTGGGTGCTCCCTGGAGGACCAGAGGAGGGGACGATGCAGGAGGAGCTGCTGCTCCGGTCTTGGTGTTGCTGGCACAGGCTGAAGGAGGGTTCTTTGGGGGCGGGAGTGAGGCACCCTGGGTGGGTCTGAGCTGTGCTCCCTGCTCCCATTGCTCGTCCTGTCCTGTCCAGACCAGACTGCGGCCCCTGCTCCACCCCTGGCCTCCCTTCTCCCATGGCCTCTTGCCAGGCCTCCTGCCCACCTCGTGGCCCAGTGCTCCTGCCTCTGCTCCTTGAGCCCTCTCCCTCTTCAGGGCCTCACTCATCCCTCATCTGGACACGTCCTCCCTGCTTGTCCACAGAAGACTTTGTCCCTATCCTTCGTGTTTGCTGAGCTCTGGGAAGCCCAGCACTGATGCTTGCCTTTGAGATATCAGAGAGGGGAAGAGACTCGCCCAAGGTCACACAGCACAGATGCCTTGGAACTGGGGTTTGATCCTGGATGCCTGCTTCCCCAGAAGTCCAACTTTTCAGGCCTAACTCCTTCCTCTAGAGCCTCCCTACCCCATTCAAAGCTGTCTCTCTTCCCTCAGTCCCCAGATATTCTCCAGAAGCACACATTCCATTTAAATGTCACTAAGAGGCAACACAAAAGAGCACAGAGTTTAAATCCTGACTCTGTGGCTTACAGCTGCTTGAGTCTGTGCCTCAGTTTCCCCTTCTGCAAGATGGAGATGATGCATCTGCCTCTCAGGGTTGCTGTCACTTGAGATAACTTCTGGGATGCCCTGGTTCCTGGCATGCAGTAGACTCTCAGAAAGTAGTAGCTACCACCATTATCATAATTCCTTTAAAGAATGACTTTTAAATGGTTTTCTTACTTGCCTGGGGTGGACAGGGTGACTTCTCACCAGAGATCTGCTTCATTTTGTCCTTGTCTGTGCTCCTTGAGCAGCAGAGGTGCTGACCTGACATCAAGGAAGCAGGAGGTGGGGCCTGGTTGTCAAGTCAGGATGGAGGCTGACTCCCTGTCTGGGGCTCCCTGTCAGGTACTCCCTGCCTGCTCACTCCAGGGGCCTGGGCGTGCACTTTAATCATGTGGGCCTTGTACGCCTAGCTGTGCCGGGTTACCGCAGCCCCTTGGCTTCCTCCCCAGGGCCCGGGCTTCTAAGCCAGCTCAGCCACCCCTGGCTGGTGGTACCCTGGAAGTATCGGGGGAAAGCTGTCCTGTTAACCTTCTTGGCACCACCAGAGGACAAGCCAGGCAAGACCTGAAAAAGATATACAAAGAGGGACATCTGAGGGGTCTGGGAAGTGACCAGCAGGATGTCTCTCCAGTGACAGAGATCTGAGTTCAGATCCTGCCTCTGCCACTGTCTAGGTGGGTGGGCCTGGCAACTTTTCTCTGCCTTTCTGGACCTCAGTTTCTTCATCTGTGTAATGGGCATAGTGAGAATCGTTAGATCACCTTGACGATGTGAGGCAGGGGAATGAAGTTAAAACATACAGGGAGGTGTTTCCTGGAATGGCAGCTGCTCTTTCTAGAACCTGTCAGCCTTCTTTACCTTTCAGGCTGAGTTGGGTAAGAGGGGAGGGAGTGGTCCTGGCTGGCCCCAAATGACAGAAGTGGGTCCAACCAGGTACAGACCTCTATTAGTCACAAGAGGCTTTGTGACAATCAGAGCTGTCTTCGGATGGGGTGGAGGAGGAACCGAGTGCTCTAAGTGCAGTGGAACCACAGAAGATTGGCAGGGGCAAGAGCTGAGGATTACAAGACCCAGGTCCATGTCCTAATGTTGCCCTATATGGGCTGTAGGATCTCGGGAGCCTCAGTTTCCCCACCTGCAAGATGGGAGAAATAATAATGGAACAAGGATTCTGTTAAATGAGTTCAGATACGTGGAAGAGATCTAGGAGTCCCTTGAATCCTCACGGCATCTCATTTTCCAGAAGCAGAAAGAAAGCAAGGTTCAAGAAGCTTAAAGGGTTCATAGCAGTAATACTGACATCTGCTCTCTACCGACTTTCTGCCATGTGCCAGGCATTTTCCCACACGCTCCAGGTCTCATTGAGTTCCCCAGCCTTTGCACTTGCTGTTCCTTCTACAGGAGTGACTGTTCCTTCTGTGCCCATTGCTGCTCCTCAGGCTTGTGGTATGGCCGTCTCCTGGTCTGGCTCATTGTCAACTCTTCAGGGAGCTCCCCCCACCCCCTACCCCCTGTTCATTGTTCTGGTTCTTTCTCTCTGTTTCCTTGTAACCCCTAATGCAGCCTATGCTATTTTGTTATTTGCTTGTTTATTATCCTTGGGGCTTCCCCAGTGGCTCAGCAGTAAAGAATCCTCCTGCAGTGCAGGAGACACAGGAGATGTGAGTTCAACGCTGGGTTTGGAAGACCGCTTGAAGGAAAGCATGGCAACCCACTCCAGTATTCTTGCTTGGAAAATCCCATGGATAGAGGAGCCTGGTAGGCTACAGTCCAAAGGGTAGCAGAGTCTGATGTGACTGAGCTACTGAGCTCTTATTTTCTACCCTCCTACTGTCATAGAGTATCAGCTCCATGAAGGTAGGAGCTTTTTCTGTCTTGTTCCCTGCTCTGCCCTTAGGGCCTTGAATGGAGCCTGGCATATAGTAGATGTTCAGTAAATACATGATGACAGCATGGATGGGTAACCTGCCAGTTACCCTGGAGGGTCATCTCATCTTCCCCATTTTACACACGAGGAAAGTGGCTCTAGGGAAGGTTGGTAGTTGCCCATGGACACACAACCGGAAGTAGGTGGCAGACCTGGCACTTGACCCCAGATTGGGCTGATTCCGGGCCAAGTCCTTTTCCTGCTATACCACACCTCTTTGCTGTGGGGCGCTTTGCATTTTTTAGGGTATAGAGTTTAGACTTTACTCCAAACACAGAGGCAGAATCACAGAAAGACCTTTAAGTAGGGAAGGCTCCTGCCAGAAGGAAAAGATAGCAGCCAGAATCGTCAAAAGAGATCAGTTCAAGTGCCCGCTAGCTGTGTGGCCTTAGGCAAATTAATCACTTGTGTCTCAGCTTACTTGTCCATAAAATGGGGATACTATCTTGGCTGATCTCAGCTGGCTTCTGGGAGGCAGTGGGCTTTGAGCTTTGGTTTGCAGACTTGCCTCCACAGTCCCCTCCCCAGGGTGGGAAAACAGCATCTGCTGAATCACCCCAGTCCCCAGAGGCCCCACTGCCAGCCCGAGGGGTCTGAGGTTTTGAGTTCCGAACGGGGACTTTTTCTGTGCTTGGGACGGGCCATTTTCTGCCCTAGCAGCCTGGTCTTTCTAGTCCCACTCCACCCCTACTTCCCTTAGAAAAAGAGAAAGAAGATCAGAGAGGAGAGAGAAGGTTTTAATTGAGCACCTACTGTGCGCCAGGGCCATTCCTATATGTATCCCCTTTCACAGTCGCGGCAGCCCATGCAGAGCAGGTTTCTTATACCCATTTTCCAAATGCCCAGACTCAGGCTTGGGGAAGTCTTCCACAGGGCAAGAGCAGGGATCTGAACCTAGGCTTGGAGGCTTCTGTCTCCTCTGTGTTGGAGGAGGGGAGAGAGTGATGAAAGTGTCTGGGATGGGTCTGCTCTGGGGTTGCCTGGGGAGGGCTGTTGGTATCAGCCCTTCAGGATGGGAGCTTAGCGTGGCCCTGATTCCAGAGGCTGGACCTCAAGGGGTTGTGAATGGGCAGACCGCTCCCACCAACCCAACTCCCCCGCCACCGAGTGCTGGCAGCCTCACTCACCCCGAGAATAGATCTAGCCTTGTGTGTGGTTATCCCAGTGTCTCACTCAAGACCCCATTTGTTTGGGGAGGAGAAAGGGGGGTCTGTGGTACCCAACAGAGGTGGGATTCATGGACAAGACAGGGGAGGGGGTAGCCTGCCTGGTACGGGCCAGGCCTGAACGGGTGCCAGGAGGGAGTAAGAGGAGGGGGCGTGGGCGTGGTCTGAGGTTCTGCTTGGGGCAGAGCCTTGGGCCAGGGGCTCTGTGGATGGAGGTGCAGGAGGAGGGGGTGGGAGTCCCACTCTCATGACTCCTGGTCTGAAGGAAGGAGAGTGTGGTGGCCTTGTCCTCTGGGAGCCTCAGGTCTTAGAGGAGGTGGGGAGAGGCCAAGCCACCAGGATCTTTGTCTGAGGGAGACACAGCCCCAGTCTGAGGGTGGAAGCACTGTGGGTGTTTCTGGAACTATCTGCTTTCTGAGTGCAGGAAGAGAGGATGGTCCAGCTGAGTGGAGTTTCCCTGAATTCTGGGAAGACTTCCTGGAACAGGTGGTCCCTGAGGACTGAGAAGGGGTTGGATTCAAGGCGGGGCCTGCAAGAGGGCCTGTTTTGTGGTTGGAAGCAAGGCCTGGTGGGTTAGGTCCTGATTCTGAGTGGTCATGTGTGCCTGAGTCTCAGTTTGCTTGTCTGTGAAATAGGGACACTGCCGGGCTCCTGGAGGAGCACAGAATAGGCCCACAGGGCTGTTGGGAGTTGAGTGAAGAGTTCCAGAAGCTGCCAAAAGCCCATTCCCCCACCTTCTGCCTCCATCCGTGGTCATAGCTCCGCTAACCCAGCTTCGAACTTTACAGGCATATAAGGGAGGGCAGAGTCCAGGCTGAGCTCTTAGGTGGAGATAGGGCTCCTTCCTGCCTCTGTCTTGCTGTGTGACTCTGCCTGGTCCTTCACTCTTTCTGGACCTCGAGGGTAGAGTTGGGGCCAGCTGAGGACCCTGAGCATCCTAGCAGGAGACAGACCACAGAAAAGGGTTGGCAGAACAGAGCAGGTACCCTAGGCCTTGGTGGCTCAGGGGCCCTGCAGTTCAGCAGAGCCTGGGGGAGCAAGGCCTTTCTTGCATTTGCCAGACACTCTGGGGTTCTGGCTTAGGGACAGCAGATCAGAGAAACTCCTGGGGCTGTAAAAGGGGGTGACACAGAGGTTGAGCATGTGGGTTCAGGTTTTAGGTCTTCCCCCGATTCTACCCATAAGTACCTCAGTATTCTCACCTATAGAAGGGAAATAAATATAGTAACCACCTCATAAGGCTGATGCTATAAAGTGCTTAGCCCTGTGCCTGGCATACAGTGAATACTCAATAAATGCTAACTCTGCTTCTTGGGTTTCCTGGGAGCAGGCAGGCAAGGGCTTCATGGCCGTTCCAGCCACAACCTTTCAGGCTGTTGAGGACAGGCGGTGGCTTGTGGAATCCCGAAGCCTGGGATGCCAGGGCAGGAAATGTGGGGGTGTCTGCCACTGTAGCTCCTCCCACTCTCCCCAGTGCCTGCTGAGCAAGATGCTGTGGAAAGAGATAATGAGTTTTGGAGTAGGCAGCATGGGTTCCATCCCAGCTCATTCATCCGCTTGCTGGCTGCCTGACTCTGGGCAGATCATTTCCTGAACCTTAGTGTCTCCATCTGTAAAATGGGATCAAAGGCTTTTGTGAGGATTAAAAGGCAGCACCCATCCAGTCCTGTGCTGACACTGTTGATACCTACTGCCTCCCATCCTCCTTCTCCTCTTCTGCTTACTGATTTGGTGCTGAGGTTGTTGGCAGGCGAGGGGCTTTGGAGATGGAACTCCCATCTTGGTTGAGATGGCATCTGACCCAGAAATTCTGTCCTGGGCTCGGGAGGGAGCTTGAGGTGAGAGCTGTCCTTGGAGACCATCTGGGTCTCCAAGGCAGCTGCAGATGCTGAGGGCCCTGGGGACAGTGAGGAGGTGGGATTTGATGGGAAGTCAGGACCCTACAACTCTGGAGGTTTCCAGCTAGAGGATCTGCACGAATACCTGCACCCACGGGCAGGCTGATGACCGCAGAGGTACTGGCCCGGGGTCACCCTGCCCTGAGTGGCCGGGCTTGAAGGTAGAACAAGTCTGGCAACTTCTAGCTTGGGCACTTCCATTTTCCACGGCACCTCTGGGCCGGGCTGAAATGGCTGCAGGTGGAACAGGGTCACCCAGGGCCTGGGCTGAGCTTTCTTAGCTCAGCCTCTGTCTCCTCTGTCAGTATCTGCCCACCCTCTGGTCTGCACCAACCCCCAACAGCCTGACCTTCCCTGTCTGCTTGCGGCAGCCTTCGTATCCTTCCCTCAGCCACCTGAGGGAGATGGATGAACTAGAGCCGGGCGTGCGTGGGTGTGAGCACACACACCCGGAGTGGTTTCGTGTGTTTGCAATGTGTTGGGGTGTGTGCATGTAAAAGCGCTTGTGAGTGTGTGCACCTCTTTCTGACTAGGGGCCTGACACATGCTCTGGGACAGCTGCTGCCCCTGCATCACTAGGGGCCTTGCCCATGTTTCCGGGTACTACAGATACTTGAACACCAGCCTTTTGCCCATGGGGTTCGACTTGCCGTCTCTACTCAGGAGGCTGTGACTGCGCGCTCCAGGCATCTCCCCTCGGGCACAGCGGGACCCATCCTGATCCACCTTGGCCTGGGGCCCCCTCACCCGGCTGTCCGTGTTATGGGTGACTGGGTCAATTACAGTTTTCCCACTTTCAGTAATAGTGCATGACTTCAAATCCTCACCTCTCTCACCCAGCTGGCTGCCCTGTGACAGCTGACTTCCCTGTGCCCTCGTTTGTGGGGGTCCGCTGCCAGGGCTGAGTGTGGCCGGCTGTGCTCCACTGTGGGCTGAGGGTTTTAGGCAGGACCCCCATTCTGAATGGGTTTCCTTCCTGCAGGGCCCACTAGAGCCTGGGGAGCAGTGGGGTGTGGGGGTCCTAAGCCAGGAGGTCCCCGGCTGTCCCCAGAGCAGGATGCCTGGATCAAGATGGCTGTAGCAGTGCTGGGGGCCAAGCCACCCCTTGCCATCCCTACCTGCTGGGTCCCAGGACCAAGAGAAGCTGCTTTATGACCTGGCTGCCGAGGTCCCCTGAGTAGTCACAAGAGTGCCTGAAGCCTTCTGGAGCTGGGGGAGGGGCAGGTGGGTGAGTCTCAGCCCCCAGAAGGAGGAGATTCAGGAGGTGGGTACAGGGTCTAGAGGCTTGACCCCCAGGCTGCACTCTCACCCCCAGGGACCTGAGTCTGGTCCGTCCCAGAACTTCTTTGTTCTCTTGACTGAGCTGGAGACACCTCAGTGCTCTCAGGAGAGAGCTGGGCCCAGGGTTTGAGTGTCGTCTCTACCCCAACCCTCAGTGGGACCCAATTCTCAGGCTGCCCATGGAATCAAAGCAAGTCATTTATTCCTTTTATTTAACAACATTGATATAACATTTGGAGCTTCCCAGGTAGCACTAGTGGTAAAGAACTCGTTTGCAGGTTCTTATGCAGGAGACAGAAGATCCCTGGGTTGGGAAAATCCCCTGGAGAAGGAAATGGCAACCCACCCCAGGATTCTTGCCTGGGAAATCTCATGGACAGAGGAGCCTGGTGGGCTATACAGTCCATGGGACCGCAAAGAGTCAGACAGGACTGCGTGACTGAACACACACACACGTAACATTTACCTTGTGCAGGCACTGTTTGAAGAACTTTATAAAAATCAAAAACTCACAACAACCCAGCAAAATACCATTATCCCCATTTTACAGATGGGGAAATCAAGGCCCCAAGAGGTTAAGGATTCTGCCCGTGGTCACACAGGGAGTCAGTGGTGCGACTGGGATTGAGCCTGGGCCATCCGGCTTCCGGGGCTGTCCCAACTGCTTTGCTGTGTGGCGTGCCCATGGTAATCTGTAGAGGGCAGTGCTTGAACTGGCTCCTAGGCCAGCCTCACTGGTCTGAGCATTGACAGTGGTCCAGGAAGCTGGTCTTGGCACCCAGTAGTTGTGGCAGCTTGGGATCAGGCCAGATTTGAGTGTCTAGTGTATCATTTACTGAGTAAGGCACTTCAGTAAACTGAAGCCGAGCCTCAGTTGCCCCATATGTAAAACAGGGTAACAGTATCTACTTGGCAGGGCTGTTATGAGAATTTGGTCCAATGCGGCATAGGGGGTACTCAGCATGTTGTGGCAGCTGTGATGGCCCTGTGACAGGGTGAGAGGGAGGCGCTTAAGGGGTGCCCTGTGCCAGGAGAGAGGAGTGTGTGCCCTTGGGAGCCTGTGATTAGGAGAGGATGGGTCTGAGGAGATGTACCACCAGTCCCTCTCATCACTGGGGACACCTCCCACCTGGTGCAGCCGGCCCACCCGGGGCTGGGACACACACAGACACTCCCACCGTGGAGAAACAATGGAGCGTCCTCTCCTGTGAGCGCTGGGGTGAACCCCGGAGACCCTCTGGTCCTGCTCCCTCGGTGTTGCAAATGGGAAACTGATGCCCAGAACAGAGAAGGGATTTGTACTGGGACCCACAGACAGTTCAGATTATCTGAAGTCATTGCTGAGCAGGGCCTTTTCTAAGGAATGCAGCAGCAACCCTTCCTACAGTAGCCCTGTCCCGGCCACACTGGTTCACATTCTGTAGGGTCTATGCCCTGCAGGGGACTTTTCTCCAGCCTGCGCTCTGTGGATCTGCTTACATCTGACTCCCTGGCTCGTCCACCACAGCAGGAACCCTGAGCACAGGGACCTTGTCGGTCTGTTCACAGCTGAGCCTGTATCCCTAGCACAGTGGTGCATACGCAGTAGATGCTCAGTAAGCAATGGTTGAGGAATAAGTGACCTTAGGAGTGATCCCTCCAGCACTGTCTCCTGGGAGAGTCTGAATTTCAGTGGGCGGCGGAAAGTTGCCCAGGGCCAAGCTGGGAACTGCAGCCAGGCCTCCTGGCTCCCATCCTGAGCCCTCTGTGCATTCGTAAACAGATGCAACACACACACACACACACACACACACACTCCAAAATGTACACATACTCTATGCCATGATTCAAAAGCTTCACGCTGATCATTGCTCAATTTTCTAGCTTTTTAGCTTTAAAGTGTCCATCTGTCCATCTCTCTGCCAAGGCCGTGGGCTGGACACCTACTGAGGCACCTGCTCTGGGGCCTCCCCTACACCCTGAGGCTGTCCCAGGAAGGGGCAGGCGTCCTGGAAGGGGGCCCTGGGAGGGTGTGATCTGTCCAACTCACACCCCCACCAAGGTACATTCCCTGCTGTGAACCCAGTGAATTCGCTGTGTCCCCTTCCAGCCCCACTTGAAGGCCCACCTGCCCAAGTCTTCTGGTCCCCGCACCCCAACACTGAGCTGTCTTAGGCTTTGGGGGAAGGGGTGTCATTCCTGGGGACCAGACTCCCCCTCTGCCTCCCCCGGGAAGTCTGCCCTAATGCCCGGGAGGATGGTAATTAGTATGAGGCAGGCTGATTAGCTCAGAAATTAAGTCTTTGTTTTCTTCACTCCCCAGTTTCCCTAATTGAGCAGATGCAGAGCGGGGGAGGGGGAGGGACTGCTGGGTTGGTCACGGGGCTGGATGGGAGCACGCGTGGCTATGTGCTCGCTGCAGGGGTGGTGGGGGTGGGTGTGGCTGGGGGGCACGGTCGACTGGGGTGGCCTGGTGGAGGAATGCCGGGGCAGGTGTGCCTATGGATGGATGCCCAGGCTGCAACAGCCTGGTGGTTGTGTGGCCCTGGGAGGGCATGACACCTGGGACCCCCTCTGTCAGAGTTCATCTATATTCATTCCTTCCTTCAGGTCTTCACATCCAAAAATTAATCATAACTTCTGCTTTTATGGAGCACCTACTGTGTACATTCCCTCGGCTAGATGCCTTTTGTGTATTTCCTTGCTTTATCCTCAGATGATGGTGCAGATAGGGGACCCTCATTTCTTCAGGCTCAGAATCTAAGGCTCAGGGAGGTGAGGTGAATAAACTAAGGTCACACAGCTCAGAGCAGCCAGGGCAGGGTTCATACCCAGGCGGTCTCATGTGGCCCTGCCCTGGGCTGGGGGAGAGAGGATCCTCTGACCACATGGTGGCCGGTCCAGGTCCTGGACACTATGGTGGGTGAGGCCTTTGTCCTCAGTTAGATGAGGGCCAGTCCACCTACCTTCTTGGGTTGTGGGGAAGAGCAGTAACAGCAGCTGTATTGATGACGACTAAGTGATGATTTATGTAGTGCTTTCTGGGTGCCAGACAGGTGACATATGCTTTACATGTTTTCACATTCCATGCTCACAGCAATCCCAGGAACCATGGTAGACACCCTAATTACCCCATTTCACAGTCTCAAAAGAGGGGCCTCTCCTGGTCCCAGTTAGTAAGTAGAGGACCCAGGATTTAGCCAGGTGCCCTCTGACTCCAGCCCCTTCCTCCTTGACTGTGGCTGTGTGTGGTCTAAAACCCCTGTGAGCTGCCCTGGGCCTGGCAGGTGCTCAGCACAGGTCAGTGGCTTCTACCCTCCCTGAAAGGGCTGGTTTCTGGAGAGCTTGTGTCTCTGGGGCTCAGTCTAAGGGTCCAGGGGGATGGCCCTCCTCATAATATCCTACAGGGTAGGTATTACTTTTATTTCCATTTAACAGATGGGGAAATTGAGGCTCAGAGAGGTGAAATGACTTGCCCAGGCTTTCACAGCTGGTGAGGTGAAGGGTCTGGGATTTGAACCTGGTTGGTCTGGGTCCTGGTGCAGCTCGGTGGCAGGCTCCCGAGCATGAGTGTCAGCTCCCAGCTGTGTCCATCCGTGAGGGCTGATCCTGCCTGCCTGGTCTCTGGGGGATCCCTCTGCTTCCCTGGTTCCTCTTAGCAGCCGTGTACAGGGGATGCCCAGTTCTCATCCTTCTCTGTGCCCTGCCTCTGCCTGTTGGGCAGTGGGTGTGGCTACCTGCTGACTGGACATGTCTTTTGGGGTGTCCCTCTGGCCCCCAAAACTCAGCTTGTCTGTTGTAGGCTCTTCCTCTCTCCTCCTGCCTTCTGGCCCATTAGCTCCTTTTCTGAAGTTCCCTGTTCCAGTGTGGGCATTGCCATCATTCAGCCAGCCACTTCAGCTAGCCACCTGGACCTGGAAGTCGTCTCTGAACTTCACCCCTGGCCTCCCAGCCTGTGGGTCACCAAGTCCTGCGCTCCGATTATACCCTTGCCTGTCCTCCCTGCTACCCTTACCTGCGTTGAGTCACCATCACGAGTCTAGACTCCCGCAGCAGGCTCCTCAAAGGCCAGCTCTCATTTTCCCCAGTCTATCCGGCACTCTTCTGTTGGCCTGGGCTCCCTAGCATGTCACTGGTTCCCTGTTGTCCTGAGGCTTAAGTCTAGGTTCCTTAGCCTAGCTTCTGAGACCTGCTGGACTTGGCCCAGCCACAGGGCTCCTGCCTCTGGGCTCCCTCTCCCTCTCCTATGCCGTGATCTTGTCTCCTGGTTTCATTCCAGTTTCTCAGAAGTGCTACCTTCTGGGTAGCACTTCCTACAAACTGGGTAGGCAGTTTGATCGCCAGGATCACCCTCAGCAGAACATTCCCTCCCCTGCACTGGGGACATCCTTCTAATTCTAAGAGCCCTTTGCAGGGAGCAGTGTTGCCCATTTTGCAGATGGGAAAGCTGAGACTCAGAAAGCTAAGCTGGCATCTGAACCCAAGTCTCTTGCTGTGGAGCCTGTGTTCTCCCCAATCTGTGTCCATGTGTGTGTGCACGTGTGTGCATACAGCAGGCACTGCTGTCTGCCCTTTGAGCCAGGCAGTGTTTGGGCTAGGATGAGCGCTGCCTCCCTGGGAGGAGGTCTGAGACTGTCTCTGGAGGCCGGAACCTGTCTCTTCCTGTTGGGGGTGGAGATGCTATATGTGAGCGTTGTGGGGGTGTCAGCCCCTACTAGCCCCTGAGACCACAGCCTCCCAGCTCCTCCCACTTCTCTCCCCTTCCTTCAAAATAAACACCCGCGAGCCCAAACCACCCATCCAGCCAAGGCACAGATGGAACCAGAGTTGGAATTAATTAGTTCTGTTGCCAAGGTAACTGGGATCCAGTCTTCTCTCTCCGGCCTGCCCCTACCTCCTAGGCCCCGCCCCTGCCTCTCTTGGCCCCACCCCCAAGGCCCTGGCCCCACCCTCTTCCCCAGCAGCAGCTGGTGGTGCCCTTGTGCCCTTGGAGAATCGAGGAGGAAGAGGATAGGTGTATCGAAGAGCTGGGTTCACGTCCCCACTCGGTTGCTCTTGGCTTGGTGGGAGCTTGGACAAGGTCCTGAACCACTGGGAACCACGCTATGACTCGACCTACCTGGGGAGGGGTACCCTGGAATGGATTTGAGAGACTGGTAAGAAAGGAAGAATGAAAGTGGCCTGAACTGGTGATGCCGTTGAGACCAGCAGTGGGCATGTGGACTGCAGCAGCAGGTGTCCAGGGTCGGGAGCTCTTAGAGCTACAGTTGGCAGCAGGTATGGGGCCCCCTACCCTGGCCACAGGTTCTGACTCAGCTCTGCCTCCTCCATCCTGACCTTCCTGGCATCCTCTAAGCCTGCATCTTGCTCACTGGACACCAACAGCCAGGGTTGTGGTCTCCATCATTTCTCTGTTGGTCTGTCCACCAGTCCACTCTGCACTGTCTCTTCCTGGGTGACCCTGAGCAAGTTACTTAGCTTCTCTGTGGTTCCACTTGTCTGGAAAATGGGCATAACAGCATCCACCTAGTGAATATGAAAAGCCCTCAGCGTGGTATTAATATTTAGTCTGTGCTAACCACTCATTGCTTCTGTGCCTCTGCTGGCTGCGGGCCAGGGGGTGCCCTGTGAGAGGGGTTGTGAGGAACACAGGGGACAGTGGTCCCACCTACTTCTTGGGGAAGTTGAGGATGGTGATCCCGCCAAACTGTTGAGTTGTTGAGGCTCCCAGCCTTACCTCTCTGCTTTCTAGGATGGGCTCTCGTCACACTGCAGATGGGAAAATCAAGGCCAGCAGGGGTGGGGGATGGTGGTGGCAGTTGTAGCTGGTGCCTCAGGGGCTGTCCCTTCCAGTGTTGGCCCTGCTTCCTGGATCTTGCTAGTTGATGCTGGCTGGAGGGTGGGACAAGCCAGGTGTTCAAAAGCCACAGCTTGAGTCTCCCTCATTGTAACCATAGGGAATGTTCTTCTCCTGCCTGGGCCTGTTTTCTCTTCCACAAAATGGGAGCTCATGGGGCTGTAGCTGGTGGTAACTGATTGGAGCTGGCTGGGGCCATGGCTATATAGGCTTTGTGCCAGCAGAAGGGGGCCAGTGTGGGCAAACAAGGTGCACTGTCTGGCTAGGGCCGTTCCTGGAAGTGCACTCAAGGTAGATGTTATAGAGGGGACCTGGGAAGAAAAGGCAGCTCTGACGCCCAGGCCCCATCTTTTGGAGGCCCCGGTGCTGGGCTCTGCTAGGCTTGCCATCGTCTGGCTAATAGGCCATTTGCTCTTCCAGGGACACCACCAGGGAGGTGGCTCTTAAGCTGGCATGGTGAGGCAGGGGCTCTGGAGAGAAAACAGGCCAGGATTGGGGAAGAAACTCTACTTGGTTCTGCAGTCCCTCCCTCAGGGACTGTGGGTAAGTCGCTGCCCATCCATGAGCCTGTTTCCTCATCTGTGAGTTGGGCCTAATGATGTGATCAATGACCCACTGGAAAAGCTTTTGAGAGGCATAAACTAGGGGTAGCTAACTCAGATGCCCATGGGGGCTTCGTCACAAAATGTGAGCATCCGGGCTGAGGAAGGCAGTAGGGTATGGTGGGGCCTGTGGTAAAGGCTCTGCCTCATAGCATCAAACCCAGATTTGCATCAGCTCTGAGCCCACCAACAAAACCTATCCATGGGCAGCCAGCTGGCCCAGAAGGCAAACCCTACAGATGGATTAACTGGAAGGGAGCTATTTAACTCTTCTTTACATAATAATAAGGTCTGACATTTATTGAGGGCTTGTTCTGTGCCTGGAGTAGACTCAGCACTTCACTAGGATTACCATGTTTGATCCTCACGCTGACCCAGAGGCCAGCTGCGTGCAAGCGTGCTTCCTACTTGGTAACTGAGCCAGTTGAACCAGAGAGGTTAAGTCGGAGCCCAAGATCACACAGATGTGGGGGAGGGAGCAGGGCCCATTCCCGGGACTTTGGTTTCCTATCTGGGGGGCAGAATGGGGCAGGGGGAAGGGCAGACCCACTTGGCAGGGAAAGCCCCAAAGATGTGGCTTTTCATTTCTGTTGGAGAGGAGGCTGGGAGAAGGACGAAAAACAAAATTAAACAAACGCAGGGTGTTGTGGAGCTGAGGAAGAATAACTTATTTTTTATGAGCTTGTTAGCATTTGTGAAGTTAAGTAAGTAGAAATTTATGCCATTCGTTTGCATGCATTCAAGGAAGGGCTCCCCGGGTCCTGTGTGGTACCTGGACCCTCACCAGCCCCCCAGGGCAGCTGCCCCTCAGCTCACAGGAAGCAGCTGTTTTCTGGGATTTCTTCAGCTCTGTTTCCTGATGGCCCACTGTGTGCCTGGCACCAACAGCTGTGTCTGTCTTGCTGTGTCTAGAAGCAGCTGACCTGGATGCCATCAGAGTGGCGTGGCCCTTGGTTCAGAGGTTGAATGTTCTAAAGATGGTTTCTAGTCTCTCCAGGGGCCTCAGAACATGCAGGAGGCCCAGAGACCACCAGCTTGGCTGCCCAAGAGCTGGGGGACCTGAGACATGTGGTTTCAGCTCTCCGGGCCTCAATTTTTCTCACCTGTAAAATGGGGACAGTAGTAGTAGTACATGCTCATCTGAGATGACATTGGCTTGTGGGGCTAGCCTGCCCGTATTCCTAGTTAACCTGGCTCTTTGGTTCCCTTTCTTTCCGGTGGAGCTGGATGATCTGAGAACTGGCAGACCCCTTTTTTAGGAGGCCTTCCTGGAACCCCTACTGGGCCTCAGCCACTTTGTCTTGAAGCCCCATGGCTCTCTGACCTTCTCCCTGAGATGCCTGGTCTCCTGCACTCTTGCCTTTGAGCTGTGAATGCCTCAAGGCAGAACCACTGTGTCCAGTGCACTGGGAGGCCCTGCTCCTGGCCCAGGGCTTGAGAAATGGTACTAAATGAATGAGTCTGTGAAATACTTGACCTCAGCCTCGTTTTCACTGCTTTGGAATGAATAGTCCCTTCCAGGTGAGTAGTGATGTGTGGTTTTACAGCACTCTCAGGCGCTGCTGTCATTTGATCTCCACCTTTTGATCCCCACATCCCTTGTGCTCCCCTTACCCCCTAGCCTTGGAGAAGGAAGGTCAAGGACTGCAATGAGGAAACAGGCCCAGGCAGGAGCATCAGGATTTGAATCCAGTACTCATTCATTTGTTTTTGTTGCTGGGAAAGATTGAGGGCAGGAGGAGAAGGGGGTGACAGAAGATGAGATGGTTGGATGGCATCACTGACTCAATGGACATGAGTTTGAGCAAGCCTCAGGGGTTGGTGATGGACAGGGAAGCCTGGAGTGCTGCAGTCCTTGGGGTCACAGAGAGTCAGAAACGACTGAGCGATTAAACAACCAGAGCTTGTTTATTTGGCTGTGTCAGGTCTTAGTTGCATCACGTGGGATCTTCGTTGCGATGCACAGACTCTCTAGTTGTGGCGCATGGGCTCCAGGGGGCGTGGGCTTCAGGCTTTAGTAGTTGCTGTGCATGGATTTAGTTGCTTGTGGGCATGTGGATCTTAGTTCTCTGACCAGGGATCGAAACCCAGGCCCCTGAATCACAAGGCGAATTCTTAACCACTGGACCACCAGGGAAGTCCCTCATTTATTTGTTCATGGAAACTTTTGAACTCCTGCTCTGTGCTGGGTATTGGGGATCTTGGGAAGAGTAAGCCATGTCCTGCCCTTCAGAGGCTTAGAGGCTGCACTCAAAAAACAGGTGCAATGAGGGTCCAGCGTTAGGAAGCTGCAAACTCTCATTCTTTCGTTCACCCAGAGGAGCAAGGCGGCCTTCCCTGGGGCTGGAGCACACGAGTGAGGAGAGAGGTGAAGACAGGAAGTCAGGGAGGGCTGTGGAGGTTCTTCAAGCCTGACGGGAGTCAGCAGACAGGTGGGGGTGGCGGCAGGGAGGAAGGTGAGGGCCACAGGAGTAGTTGATGTGAGCCACTGGAGGCTGGCGGAGGTAGGGAGAAGCGAGTGGATTCACATTGGTCACGGTTGGCTAATGGAACTTGTTCCCTCTGCCTCCGGGAGCTCAAGAGGGAAGCAGCGTGTTTATTCAGCGGACAGTTCTCCAGCGTCTGGTGTGGGCTGAGCATCGTGCAGGGTTCTGGGGAATTGGGGATGAATGAGAACAGTCCCTGCCATTAGGAATCCCACAGCCACACGGAAGGCAGATGAGGCTGCCTGATGCCTGGGTGGGCTGGAGGGCTTCCTGTGGGAAGTGGCTTTGAGTCTGAGGAGTAGCAGGCAGGAGGTGGGAGTGGGACATGCCAGGTTGTGGCCATTTCAAGGGGAAAGGCCAAGAGGTGTTGGGTGAGAAGGGTAAGAAGCTCCCACATGAGGACCTGGGAGTGGGGAAATGGGGTGCAGGAGTCTCGACAGGCCCTGTGAGCCCCAGGCAGGCCAGAGGAGCCCAGACTGTGTAGTCTTCCAGCAAGAGGGAGCCCGCCACCGGCTTTGAGAAACGGTATTGGGGATGATGCAGATCAGGACGGAAGGAGGGGGAAGAGCTGAAGAGTTGGGGAGGGGAGTTCTCCAAGGTGCTCTTCTGGGGTCAGGCTGAGGAGTAGGAGGCTGGTGTGGTAGAAAGTAGGAGGAGTCAGGCAGGTTGTGGCGGAGGCACATATGTGCAGGCATGTGTGTGTGCAGGTATGTGTGTGGGAGGCACGTGTGCACAGGCATGTGTGTGCAGGCATGTGTGCGGGAGGCACGTTTGTGTAGGCATATGTCTGCACAGGCATATGTGTACACAGACATGTGTGTGTAGGTGTGTGTATGTGCAGGCATGTGTGGGGGAGGCACCTGTGCGTAGGCATGTGTGTGCACAAGCATGTGTGTGGGAGGCACGTGTGTGTAGGCATGTGTCTGCACATGCATGTGTGTGTGGAGGCATTTGTGTGCAGAGTGGGGTGCCGTGTCTCTGGACAGTAGCCTCATTGCAGGAGGGGTGTCGGAGGGCAGAGTTCCAGAGATGGGAGCAAGCCCAATCTTGACTGTGGGTATAAGGATTTGGGAGGCCCCAGAGGCTTCCGAGCAGAGAGGCACTCCATGAACCTGGCTATGCTTCAAGAAGTTTCTTCAGGCAGCTGTGCAGGGACTGGGCAGAGGCAAGGTCTTCTAGGTGTCTGTTTGCCAGACCGCGGGACCTGTCCGGGTAACTTTAGCAGGTGGCGATGGAGAGGACGGAGGGTGGTGGAGCTCAGGAAAGGCTCAGGGGAGGAGTGGTATTTGATCCGGGCCACTGAGGGCGAGAGGGTTCGCTCTGTGAAGGTGGAAGGAGGACCCAGCAGGTGGTTTCAGTGGAGGTGGGAGAGGCCAGCTTATTCAGGATGCCTTTGAAGGATTAAAGGGAAGGTCTGAGCTGGAAAGGAATATCATTAGTGAGGACCCATCCCATGCTGATCATTCTCTGCCCAACGCTGCATGCCCAGCTCCACACTTATAGCTGCAAGGCTTTGGGAAGATCCTTTGCGTCTTCATTTTGTTGTCTATAAAATGGGGATATTGTAAGAATTTGCCTCTTGTGGGGCCACTTAAGGGAGTTAACTTACCTGTAGCCCAGCCTGGGAGATTCTCTGTAGTTATTGGCTGTGGTCATTTCTGTCTCCTTTAGCACTCATGGCAGGCCTGCAGGGCAGCCTCCCATCCTCAGGGATAGATGAGGAATCGGCTCAGAGAAGCTGTTCAGGCTCCCTGAGACCACACAGCTGGCAGGGGTACAGAGCAAGTGTCTGAATTGAGGGTGTGCAGGACCCCAGTCTTAGCGCTTTGTCCTCAGTGCCCGTGGCCTCCTGGAATGCCTGGACTCGGGGTGAACAAGTCCCCTCCTTTGACTTTGAAAGCTCCCGGATCTAGTGCAAGGAGAGTGGGCAGGAGTCTGGTGGGCAGGTTCGAATCCCTGGCTTGGCCCTCACTGGCCATGAGGCTCCAGATTAGCTGCTTGCCCTTGATCAGAGCCTCAGTCTCCTCATCTGTAAACAGAGGCCCTGCATGCCCAGATAAGAGCTGCTGGGTCTTCTTCAAGGTCAGCTACATCTGCCCCCTGGCCCAGATGAGGCTCCCAGGAGGGGCTCTGTCCACCTTCTCTCCATTCCTCTGTTCCTCTGCCCCTGCCTGAGCATGCTGCCCCAAGCAGGCTGGGACCATGGTGGACACAGGAGCCGCAGCACTGGTTGAGGCCTGAGTGGTCATAATAATAATGCCAAGGAGCTGGGAGGCCATGTTGTCATCAGTAGTAAAAGCAGGTCCACTCAGCAAGTAGGGAGGTGGGCAGGTGGATAGGGACAGAGGCAGGCCGGGAAGGACATGCCTGGGGGCCGTGTAGTTCTTGTGCTTTAGTCCTCTGTAGTCCCCATGCCCCAGGTACTTCCTCCATGCCAGGCCCCTTGATGGCACTGAAGGGACACGCTGTGTTGCCTTGGATCTCAGGAAGGGAAATAGTGACTGTTCCATGGGGATACCGATTGGAGCTTGTGAGCCCAGGGATGCTGTGGAATGGTGAGGCCAGGCTTAGGGTTCAGGGCAGGCTTCCTGGAGGAGGTGGTGCCTGAGCTGAAGCTGGTAGGGGTTCACAGTACTGGTGGCAAGTGGCAGGGAGAGAAAAGGGCCTTTGTCAGTCAGGGAGGTGGGCCAGGAGAGTGAGTAGGGGCTGGGGCAGGAGGTGGGGAAGGTATGGATTCCCCTCATGGAAGCTTCACATGCCAGGAAGGAACTTGGCCCCTGTCCTCAGGGCTGCAGGGAACTCCCAGAAAGATTCTGAGGAAGAGAGACAGTATCAGGGCTGCCCTGTGCAAGACTCCCCCTGGCTGCCATGAGGGAGGGACTGGAGAAAAACGGAGCCATGATGGGCAAGGGGATGATGATGGCGGCAGGTCCTGGTGAGCTGGGGAGCAGAGGACACGTGGGGGAGATGTTTCGAGGATGGAGCTGGTGGCTGGTCTCATTATTCTTTTCCGGCAGGGGCAGGAGGAGTTTGTGATGGTGAGATCTGTGGTCTGAGCAGGCAGGCAGGCAGGCAGGGTGGTGGTAACCTTGACTAAGAAGAGACGTGCGCAGAAGTGGCTTGGGTGAGAAGATGACCTGGGGCTGAGCCTGGGGCCTTTCAGGGCACCTGGGGAGACATCCAACAAGTAAAGTCCAGGATCTGGGGGACCAAAGGCATGCCCGAGGTCACCCTGGAGCGGGGGCCACACATAGGTGGGTGGAGACAGAGCCTGTAGGGGCAGCAGCCTTTGGGGAGCTGAGGCAGGAAGCGGGGGCCTGAAGGAGAAAGGATGTGGCTGCCAGTCTTGCGCAAGACTCTCACCCACTCTGGACTCAGTTTCCTCACCTGTTACATGTCAGGAGCCCAGATGTGCTGAGGACGCTGCCAGCTCTGACCTTCTCTCAAGTACCCCAGAGGGCCTGAAAGTGGGTGAGGGAGGTGACTGGGGCAGGGGCGGGGGTTCGCCACACACAGTAGTTTTGATACAGAGCCCTGGAAATGATGCACTAACAGTTTGGCCAGAATTACTGAGCACCTTTGTGTGCTGAACCCCTAAGTTGGGGCCTGGGGCTGAAACGGGACCTGTCCATGGTCCCCACGCTCAGCACTCACACTGGGAGTGCAGTGAGGAAGTACCCAGAAATCAGCTGGTGTTATCCCACTTTTAGCAACCCCAATCTGTGAAAATTCAGATTCTCTCTTAAGAGAAAGTAGAGGCTGGTTCACCTCCTGGAGGCTCAGATGGTAAAGCATCTGACTACAATGCAGAAGAGCCGGTTTGATCCCTGGGTCGGGAAGAGCCCCTGAAGAAAGGAATGGCAAACCCACTCCAGTATCCTTGCCTGGAGAATTACATAGATAGAGGAGCCTGGTGGGCTACAGTCCATGGAGTCACAGAGTTGGACATGACTGAGGGACTAACACTTTCTCTGTTGTACAAATGGAAACCCTGAATGAACATTTTGGCCAACCCAGTAACCCGCAGGAGGGTTTTCTTAAATAGCCAAGATCCCAGGGCCTGAGTGCCGGGTCTCCTCTTGCCCAAATTCCCTCCTGGCCAGAGACGTCCTTGCCCATCTTTGTTTCCTCTGCCCTGAGCCGGGAGTCCTAGCCCAGCCCCACAGCAGGGGCTCATTAGCTGTGGACTGTCTAGTTGGCAGGATGCAGTCCCTTCTGGGGATGCCCCGCCCCCTTGGGTCCTGGGCGGCAGGTCTTCAGCGGTGCCAAGCCCCCCAGTTAACCATCGTCTTCTCTTCTGTCCTCCTGTTGGCTTCGTGTTGCTCTTGATGACAGCAGGCAGGCACCTGAACCCTGTTGCTCCCAAACCCTGAATAAGACCCCTGCCCCTTCCCACCCAGGGTCCCTCACCCCCTGGTGATCCCCAGAGGCTTGTTTTGCCAGTCCGGGGCCTAGTGTGTTGCAGGCTTTAGGTGTGGGGATCATATGCTGCTGGTGAAGGGCCCCCTGGTCGGTCTGTCACCCTCTTCCAGATGATGGAAGGGCGTGGCTCCAGTCCTTGCTGCCATGGAGCTGGGGCTGGTGAGGGAGCCACAGTGGAGATGCTTCTCACCCAGGGCAGCCCTGGCAGCAGAGGCCTGGGGAGATTTGAGCAGAGCTGGGGGGGCAGACTAGCTGCACGACGACAACTCGGCGTGTCCCAGGCTGTTTCACTTCTTTGCTGTGTGCCCTTGGGTGAGTGGCGTCACTGTTCTGGGCCTGTTTCTTTCTCTCTCAAATGAGTGTAATAGTTGTGCCCATCTCCCAGGGCTATGGAGAGGCTTGGATGAGTTAATGTAAAACCTCACTGAGGTCTGGTATGTAGTTAGTGCTCTGTGCCCGGAGCCCAGGCAGTAAGGCTTGGTCTCAGCCCCACCACTGACGAGTGGTGACCTGGGAACCCACTTTATCTTTCTGAACCTCTCACTTGAGAAATAGGCCCGATGACCTTTACCTTGTCACCCTGTTGACAAGGTAACAGGGGGGCTGTGTAAGCGGGGGCTGTGTCTGCATGCAGATGAAGAGTGGCAAGGCCTTCGGCAAGTCTGCTGGGTTCCTTGTTGGCACAATGCAGCCCTGTGGGTTTGCTCTCTGGACTCGACAGAGGCGTTGGTACAGGCCGCAGTACTGCCAGGCTGACTGTCTGTGCCAGGGGCTGGAGCTGCAGTGGAGAACACCCTGTGCTCGATGGCTGGGCGATGTGGGAGGGACAGATGCCATCAGGGGTCAGACAAGAGCCAGGAGAGTCTCCATGAGAGAGGGGAGAGCTGCCTTGAGGGAGGATGCAGGAGAGGGGTCTGGAGTGGGTGGTTGGGCCAGGCCTCATAGGGCCTTGACCTTCAGAAGGACTTCTAGCTTCAGCCTGGAGCCACAGAAGATTCTGGAAGGGCTTTAAGAGAGGGGTCCTCAGCGGGTCCACAATAAACAGGCTATTTTGAGAGGCTCTCTGGCATCTGAGCTAAGGGTTTGGGGGAGGCACCCAGGGGACACCTGGAGTTGCTGGGAGCCAGTGGTGCCTTCCAGACAAGGGCCATCAGTGACTTGAACACTCAGGTGTGTGGCCTGGGCAGGTGTCAGGATGGATTGAAGATGAGGAATGAGGCAGGGGGTGGAGTCAGGTGTGATTCAGATAATGTGGCCGAGGCACAGAAAGGTTTGGTAATGGGCCCATAGTCACACAGCCAGAGAATGAAGCCTCAGGCCCAGCACCAGTATGAGGCGGCAGCCTGGCCCTTCTGCTGTTGGCAGCCCAGCAGCCCTGGGAGCAGCCCCACACAGAGGTGCCCGAGGAGCGGAGCAGGAGGGCTGCAGAGCCAGCAGGGGCGACATAGGGAGCAGCAGCCTCACGCTTTGCTCACGGGCTCTGCTCTGTGCCAGGCATAAGAGGACCGATCGGCATATGCCAGGGAGTGGGGGCCCATTCTGTGTTGCCTGAAACCCCCTATTAGGTAGGGTTGGTGTACAGAGGACCCAGTCAGGAAAGGATGGAGCCAGGGCAGGGTGCTGACCGAGGGTCGCACCTCCAACCGAAGTGTGTGATGGTGATGAGCTGGGGATCCCAAGTGAGATGGGGAAATGGCCTTGACCTCACTGCACTTGGTTTCCCCATCTGTAAAGTGGACATGGTTCTGAGAAGGCTGCCACAATGCAGGACTTTGCCCAAGGCCTGGGGCCTGGTATGTGCTCAGGAAATGCTGGGCGCACTTATGATAATTGTTGTCGTCACCGTTGTTGTTGTGTGGCAGACGAAGTCCACCCTTGCTGGCCACAGGAGTCA
This sequence comes from Oryx dammah, assembly GCF_014754425.2. NCBI lineage: Eukaryota > Metazoa > Chordata > Mammalia > Artiodactyla > Bovidae > Oryx > Oryx dammah. The sequence goes on from NW_024080622.1 coordinate 5,571,803, forward strand.
GTTGGCCTCTGTGATCTGGGATATGTTCTGGTCTGCCAAACCAGCTTAGCTCAGGATACATGATGCTGGCTGCAAAGCCCAGGCTCAGGCCCAGATGTGAATGGAGGCCCCTGGTGGGAGAGGATCAGGAAAACAGCAGGGACAGCTGGCTGCTGTTTTATGGAGAACAAAGGATCATGTGAGCCCAAGAAAGATTTGTAAGTGCAGGGAAGGGTTGAAGGAGCCTGTGGAAGGATGGGACAGGGCCAATCTTGACAAGCCCAGGCAGTATTTAGAGACTGTCCTTTGCCTCATTTTATCAGGTAAACATGCGGGAGGCCCAGAGAAGGTGAGGGCCTGGCTCAAGGTCACACAGCAGCTGGTGCAGACCTACTAGCTTGGGGGCCTGGGCGCTGCCCCACTCTGTGAAGGACGGATGTGATCATTTATCAGAGGAGTTTAATAATGAATGAAGTCGAAGTATCTTTAATGCAGGCAGCAGGCCCGAAGTAATAAGGGGCCCTGTATTAATTCGTAAGTTAATGAATATGCAGGTGTGTCTGAATGATTAATGGGGCTCCCAAAGGCCTCAGAGAAGGGTGCGTGAGCTGCTGCTGATGGAAATATGAATATTGCATACATCTGGGAAGCTGGATAAACCAGGGAACAGGTGGGCATTAATGAACGAGAGGACTCTAGTGGCCCCAAAGGGCTGAATATACAGATACTTGAAAGCAGATATACAGGGTCACGGCTAAGTGCTCTCATTTCTTGCTGTGTGATCTTGAGAAAGTCACATCACTTCTCTGAACCTCCATGTCCTCATCTGCAGAATGGGCATAAAAATAGTAAATGATCCCTAAGATCCTGGGGATGAAATTCATGACAACCCCTTAGCACCAGAAGCAGACAAAGTGGGCATCTGATAAAAACTGTCATAGCCTTGTTAGAAAGGAGGGCAGAGGAGTGGTTGAGGAAGGAAAGTATAACAGTAATGATTATATTCCCTTCAATATCACTAGCACTTTACATTTTATAAGGGGGTTGATCTTTCCTCTGTGGCTTCCCAGGTGGTACTAGTGGTAAAGAACCTGCTTTCTAATGCAGGAGATATAAGAGATGAGGGTTCGATCCCTGGGTCGGGAAGATCCCCTGAAGGAGGGCATGGCAATTCACTCCGGTATTCTTGCCTGGAGAATCCCATGGACAGAGGAGCCTGGCGGGTACAGTCCACAGGGTCGCAGAGTCGGAGACGACTGAAGTGACTGATCGTGCACGCATGCTCTTTCCTCTGCTCCTTGAAGCAGCTGCGTGGGGCAGAGGAGATGGCTCTTGGGAAAGCTGAGGCTCAAAGAGGGCTGGTCCCTGCCCAAGCCACCCAGTCGGCAGAGGCAGCTTCAGGCCCGGCCCCAGGTCTGCACCCCTTGCTGGTGAATTTCGGAGGGGTTGGAGTTGGAACTGCCAGTCAGCAGGAGAGTCCCACTGAGGTACTGACCAAGAAGGGCCTGGGGTTGGGGAATCCTACACCCTCTCCCAGAGCCCCGGTTTTTCTGTCTGTGGTATGAGGGTCTGTTTGCCACCCAGAGCTGTTTTGAGGCTTTGGAAAGAAGATGGGATACTGCACCCTCACCTGTGCTCAGCGTGTCAGAGTCTCAGACTCTGCAAACGTTACCCCTCTGATGCTTGAAGCAGCTGTACCTGGAATTTATATGCACCAGCCTATCTTATATCCGGGGAGCTGCGGGTCCTGGGCCGTTCTTGTAGCTTTGAGGTCCTTGGGCACATCCCCTAGCCTCTTTCAGTCTATTTCTCCATCCTTCAAGTGGACAAATTGTGTATTAATTGTGTGGGCTCCTTCCTGCTCCCCTGCCCCGCCCCTGCCATGTCATGGCCTTGGGGATGGGTGCCCTTTCTTTTAAGCTCCATGACGTTTTATTCATTCTTCGGTCCTTTTGTGAATACTAATGGAGTGCTTCCTGGTGCCGGGTTGGGATCTGGGTTTACAGGAGGAGCGGGATTGCCCTCCCCGTCCTTGGCCTTGATGAGGTCCAGGCAGATGCAGGTGTGAACCTAGTGTCAGGTGATGCAGGCTGGGATGGGGCGCAGAGCCTGAGGCTGGCTTCCACCCTGCCACGCTCGTCTGCCTTGCTGTCTTCCTCACTGGAGCATCTATCTACCTGAGGCTGTGCCTTTTGGCAATGGATTCTCGGCTCTCCTAGCAGGAGATCCTCAGAGAATGGCTGTTGGAATGAATGAAAAGGTGAAGGAGTGAATGGCTGGCATCCTAGGCCCCTTTCCCTGTCTCTCCCGGGCCCCAGGCCAGGGAGCAGAGGCCCAGCCAAGCCCTCCCTTGGTTGTCCCAGGTAGACCAGGGCAGCCTCTCTTGCATCCTTTTTTACTCCTCCTGGGACTCTAGTCTGGGCTCTGAGGCCCCCCTGCCAGCCTGACTGGGTCAGGGAACTCTAGGTTGTTGGAAAAAGAACCTGTCATGATCGTGTTGTAGCCTGCTCTTGACAGATGAGGAACAGAGGCCCAAGGAAGAGGGGGCCAGGGTTCAAGCCACTGTTGGGCCGCTCCACGGGCTTGGCCCTGCAGTACCTGGCCTGGCCAAGTATTTATAGTTTCTGCTGATCTATATTAACATCAGGGCCTGCCCAGGCCTTTGCAGCCTCTGGATCTGAAAGGCTTTGAACCTTCACAGCCGTGGGGCTCATGCTGGGCCCTGTGCGTGGAGTTCTTTCTTCAGCCCGGGCCTGGGCTCCAGCCACCTTTTGGTGGGTTCAGCGTCTTTGGGTTTTTTTTTTTTTATTATGCCTCGCTTTCCTCCATTCTCTGCAGGGAGACTGTGTGTACAGCATGGGATCAAGCATGCAGGCTGTGCGGCCTCAGGGGAGAAGGCTCCCCGCCTCCCTGAGCCTCAGTCTCCTCGTCTGTAGAATGGGCCATCATTTCCACCTGACTTGGTGTTTCAGGCGCTGAGGGCTCAGTGTGAGCAGGGGAGTCACTGTTTACCCTCCTCACATCTCTTCTGCTCCTCACCATAAGCCGTCCTCAGAGCCCCTAGGGACTGGAGTATCCTCTCCAATGGCCAGAGGAGGCCACCAAGGCCCCAGGGGCGGTACGACTTGTCAGGGCTGTGCTGCCTGTTGGAGCAGAATTTCAGACTCCTCTAAGTCTGAATGTTCCAGCTTCCCAGACCCTCTCCTTTCCAGGGCCCTCGGGGTCCTTGGGCCAGGCTGCCCTCCCACCCTACCAGCTTGGTTCCCACCCCCGTCGCCATGGGAACGGCTCCACTAACTCTATGCTTCTCTTACAGAGCAGAGACGACTGGCCGCCCTGAGCGCAATTCAATTCAACAGACATTTACTGAGTGCCTACTATGCGCCAGGCCTTAGGCTAGGCACTGGGGTGGGGGTACAGAGAGGAAGATGGAGTCCCGTCCTCAGGTAGCTCTGGGCTGGGGGGTGAGGAGAAGACAAGCAAGGGCTGAACAAGGGCATCTCAGTTCCAGGAGAGAAGCTACCTGTAGGGTAGCAGCAGATACCTGGGTACAAGTACATCCCTGAAGAGCTGCTGTCCCTTGCCTGTGCCTCAGTTTCCCCATCTGTAAAACAAGTGGTGGGGTGGGGTGGGGTGAGCCAATCTCTAGGATCCTTCCAGAAGTCCATGAGGGTGGAATCAGGGCATGGGGGAAGGCACGGTAGGGAGGCCCACACCCTTCCTGTGGAGAAGAAATCTCTGAAGGCTTCCTGGAGGAGGAGGCACGAGGCCTGGGCTACAAGGGGGTAGGGAAGGTGAAAATGGTACCCCAGGGTCAGGAAAAGCATGAGCTAAGGCCCAGGGGACACATAGATGGGAATCCCTATAACTCTGTAGGTTGAGAAGGGATGTGGTAGGGTGTGAAGTTAGAGAGGGAGTGGGGACCCAAAGCTTCATGTTGGGGTTTGAGCTCTGTTCTGTGGGCTGTTGAGGACTGAGAGTCAGGAACAGTGGCCCTACCTTGTGTTGCCCCCTTCACCTGCCCTCTCTCCTGCGTACACTTGACCATCACGTTCCTGTAGAACCTGTGACCACGGTGGTGCCTGCATGTGCTGGACACATTGCACATCAGTTCCCATGGCAACCCCATAAAGTGGGCATTACTGGGCCCCATTCACAGACAAAGACACTGAGGCTGAGAGAGGGAAGTTTTGCCCAAGGTCACGATCTGACCCTCAGTCTTCCCATGGTTCTTCCACTAGCTCTCACTTTTTTTTTGGGGGGGGGGGGTGCGCATCTCTGTCCTGTGTGACACCAGCCATCCTAGGAACCCCCAAGCTCATAAAAGTACCTGCCAAGGGCAGCGCAGTTGGGTTTGGAGGTTGGGGTGGGCGAACCCTCAGATGTTAGCAGGGCTGGCTTTCTCCAAGACCTGAGCTTCTGTCCCTACAGACATCCTCTGAGATGGGAGTGAGGCAGGGCTCCTTCCCACTTTACAGATGAGCAGACTGAGGCCCTGGGAGTCCAAGGTCAATGCAGTGACAGCATGGGCAGGGAGTCCCATCCTATCACCCAGCTGAGGCTGGAGGGAGGTTCAAATCCCCTGAGATCTGTGCAGAAGCTGACCCCCACAGCCCTCCCCCCACCCCCAGGGAGTGGGAAAGACTGGCATTAGAATCACAGACCTGGGTTCAAATCCTGGTTTTGTCTTGCACAGACAGTGTGATCTTGAGCAAGTTATTACTCTGAGCCTCAGTTTTCATATCTATAAAGGGAGATAGCAGGCTTCTTTCATTCAGTCATCAATACATGTTTATTCAGAACCTACTGGGTGTCTGGTGTTGGCCTTTAGTGGAGAATCAGACCCTTCCTCGGAGCACTCAGCTCAGGAGTCACAGCAGCGGTTTTCACTCTGGTTGTGATGGAAGAAGCCCAGGGTGCTGTGGGAACCCACAGGAGGGACCCCAGCCAGACAATTTTGATTGGTGGAGGGAAGCAGGAGGGCAGGAGAGGAAGGCAGGAAACCAGCTCCGCAAGACCCCAAAGGCTGAGCTTCAGATGATCCTTGTTGGGAATTTCCCAGATTAGTACCGGAGCCGGTGAAGGCTTTTGAGCAAGGGAGCACCATGCTCCGATGTAAGATGTACGTTTAGAATGCTCCTCCTCTGCTGGGTGGAGGGGGTGCTGAGAGTGGAGGCAGGGAGACCCTTGAGCATGCAGAATGAGAAATTCACCTGGGGTGAGGAAGGAGACTGCAGCAGGACAGGAGCAGTGGGAGGGCGTACACCAAGACCACCCAGGTGTGGGCACGTGGGGATGCTCCTGCCTGGCTCAGGGGCAGGGGAGAGAAGCAGGGGTGGGGGAGCAGGTGGGCAGTGGGAGGCGAGTCCAGTCGTGGATGAGGACAGGCGGAGTTTCACGTGCCAGGGAGGGGTCCAGAAGGCAGTGGGAGGAAGATGGTGGTTGGTACCAAGCTGCTAACAGAAGCCTTGGGAGGGGCAGAGATGCTGGGCAGTAGGAGTGGGAAAGTAGGTTTGGGAAGATCAGAGAGGGGGGACCAGGACTTCAGGGAGGGTCCCCGCAAAGTAGCCCAAGGAGGGAGTGGCCTGGCAGGAAGGAGGAATCCTGGGGTGTAGGGACTTAGGTCTGCCCGGGAGATGACAGAAGTCACATGTGTCAGGCAGTCTGCCCAGCGCCAGGAGCATGTTAGGGGCCCAGGAGGATCAGTTCCCACCTGGCTGTTACCAGAAAGCAGAACCGTAGTCTGTCCCCCACTGCCATCCCGAGGAGGAGGAGGTGTTTGGGAAGGAGGGAAAGGGGAAGAAATATTTGCATGCGTAACAAGGCTGAAGCGAGGGAGAGAGAAAGAGGGAGCAGGGGATGAAAAGAAATTACCATACGCCGGGATCTTGTTATTCAACCCAATTTTCAAAGGACCACAGCTGTCGCACTGAGATAATCCGTTAATTATAACAGCCATTGTGCTTTGGCAACGGGAGAGAAACCGAGGCTGGGGAGCAGGCTAAAGGCAGGGGTGGGAGCAGGTCTCTGAGGGGGCAGGAACAGGCAGGAAGGCAGACACTGTCCAGGGCCAGGCCTCATCCCTTCCTCGCTGCCACTGCTGCAGCGATGGGTCACAGGGACCCTGTTAGTGCCAGGCACTGTGCCACACCTGTGAGCCAGGCCATCATACCCATTCTAGAGGTAGCTATGAGCACTTACTATGTGCCAGACTTGCTCCGAAGCTTCCGTTCTCCCACCCTCTGAGGTCGCGCCCTTTTAGTCCCATTTTACAGAAGAGGAGACTGAGACTCAGAGGAAAGACGTAGCTTGCCTGGGCCACGCTCTTCATTCAGTGGCAGGGCCGGGATTTGAGTTGAAGGTGGCCTGTCCTTCTAGGAGAACACTAAGGAGGGCCAGTCTCTATGGGTTGGCCACGCAGACTTGGTGGACACGTGTCCCAGGCTATGGTTTCTGTGCAGCCGGCAGTCCATGGGGTGGCCCTCCCCTGGGCACTTCCGGGGCTCCTCCTGCCCAAACAGAGCTTCCTTGTTCTCTGGTGCCACAGCTGCAGGCCCCTGCAAGCCATATCCCCCCCACCAACCCCTGCAGAGAAGCCAGTCTCAGGGCTAGGAGAGGGACCCCAAGCGACCACCTGGTTCAGGATTGTGATAGGCTGTCACCCTGGGACGGGCCTGGCCCTGGCCAGCTATGAGCCCACGTGGTGGCCTGGGAGAGGCTGTGGGGAGGGTGGGCAGGAGTCCCAGGTGAGCAGAGCAAGGGGAACCTGAGCTCTGGGGGAGGGGCAGGAGCAAGGGGCCATTCTCGAAGCCCCAGAGCCCTTTGCCACAGTACCCACTCTGGGCTGTGGCTTGAGCAGCCAAGGCTTTAGGCCTCCCGGTGTTCACAGCAGCCTTGGTGGGAGCCTCGGCCCATCCTGGCTGGCAATATTTTATGGAGTAGGAATCGTATTTGGGAGCCCATTACTCCCAAACCCCACCAGGAGCCCCCAACTTGACCCAGCAAACCGAGCAGCATTGTTGAAGAGCCAGGGACCCCGCAGGGTGACAGGCAGGTCAGGGGTGAGGGGGTGCTCTCCTGGTTTGGGGTCTCCACTCCAGTGGGCCTGCTTGGAGGTGAGCAAAGGTTGTGGATGGGCCAGGGCAGTCTTGTACCATCAGTGACACAGAGGCCAAGTAGACTTTTAGGATCAAGGAACTACAGAGCTCTTGAGCCCCAGATTCGTAATCAGAGACCTGCCATTCCCACAAAAAGATCTATGCCTTCAGAGTGTCCCAGAGCCACAGAACCAGGGAGGTCGTGCCATCCGCCCTGTCTCCGCAGGGATGTAGAAGGTGGGCAGCCAGTTCTTCCAGGTTTTCCAGTCATTCCAGAAGTGGGGATTTTAAAAATAAAATCTCCCAAGTTATCAATATTGGCAAGTAATTCAAAAAAAATTTTTTAAAGCCTTTGTCCAGATGAAACAGGAACTCATAGTATGTCTTGACCCAGAGCCTGGTGCCATGGAGGGTCAAAGCCACTTTGTAGTAGTTGTGAAACCTCAGTTTCCTCCTCTGTAAAGTGGGAATAAAAACAGCATGACTCATGAGGTTGTGCAGAGGATTAAGTGAGTTCACATGAGAAGTGATTAGGCCTACCCGTGTCAGCCCAGGACTCTTTTCATTTTGCCCCCGGGGCTCCGCTCTCTGCCACCTGGAGGAGCCTCCGCTTCTCCCCGTGGGCTCCAGCCATGCCCATCCGCCCCGGGGCAGCCCTGAGGGTGTTGGAAAGCAGGGAAATATTCACCCCTTGGGGCCCTGGAGAGGGAGCAGAGCCGGGAGGGTGGGCCTAGCCGGCGCCTGGTACATAGTAGGTGCTCCATAAATGTTTATTGAATGAATGAATGGAGGCCATGCAGGCAGAGGCAGCCGTGCGTGCGCAGGCACTGGTGAAAGAGCGGGTCCAGTGGAGACTGGTGAGTAGTGCCCGGGAATGCAGCTGAGCGGGGCCTGGGGTGTGCCGGAACCAAGGCCAAGGGGCAAGCAGGGAGCAGGTGGGGGAGGCAGGGGCCAGTTGAGCGGCAGAGACCAGGTGGGAAGGCAGGGCCAGATGGGGGAGGGCAGGGGCCAGGTGGGGGTGAGGGGCAAGGTGGGGAGGCAAGGGTCAGGTGGGGGAAAGCAGGGGTCAGTTGGGGAGTCACAGGTCAGATGGAGGAGGCAGTCCCTTGAATGGCCTGGGGGATTCTGGGAAAGCCAGAGATGACTCCTGCAGTGGGACTAGGAGACAGACTTTTAATACAGGTCATTCTTGGCTGTGAGCAGGAGGGTCACATGCTCTGCACAGTAGTCCTGGGGATGGCTGGGGTGGATGGTGTGTTGCTTAGGGTCGGGGGGTGGGTACCAGGGAGTGGGCCATGTGAAGAGTTGCCCACAGAACCAGTGTCAGGGCCTCTCCTAGCAGGCTGCTGGGTGGTTTCCCCAAAGCCCTTCCATCCTCCTGCCTACCTCCTTCCACGGAGGTCTGGACCCAGCCTGGTGCCAACAACAGATCCGACACCCCTGGGAGCAGGGGAAGCCCAGGCCCCAGTGGGGCTCTTGGGAGATGACCCAGTGAGCAGGGCTGGGGGTGGCCCCAGCAAACCAGAGAGACACAAGCACTCAGCTGTTCTCCTGATAGACAGATGAGGAAACTGAGGCCCAGAGGGGGCAAGGCGCTGACCTGCCCAAGGTGACACAGAGAGCCTGCCCTCCGAGTGTCATAACAGCGCGTGGCACAGCAAACTAGCCCAGCCCCCTTCTCTGGCCGAGGTTACTCCTCTTGGAGATGGGTGCACGATGCATCGAGGCCTTGCCAACCCAATTAACCCCTGTAACTGTTGCTGTTGATGTGGCCGTGTTCTTACTAAGCTCTTTTGGGTAAGTTGGAAACCCGGTCAAGGTAGAGCAAGTCTGTCTGCAATAACACACATCCCAGGCACACAGTGGGTGTGCAGTGATGCTGTGTGGGTGCGTAAGAGCGTGGGCGAGTGTGTGGCTGGTTGGACAGCGTGCCCCCCACCCCCACCCCAGGGCTGAGCTGCGGGCCTGTTCCCTGATTCCCTGTGACATGGATGCAGCCAGCACATCCTGCTCACCTGGCACGTGAGGGCACGGAGCCGGGAGCAGGTGCCACGGTGTCAGGGGGCAGGAGCCAGCTCCCCCGAGATGTGGAGCAGCTGGCACGGAGGCCTGAGACTAACAAGACGTGACTGAATGGGAGTGGACGGAAACCTGGCACCTCGGGTGAAACCAAAACAGATACTTCCCGGAGCTGCCTGACGATATTCTGAGGGCATCAGGGCAGCCTGGCAGGATGTGCGAGGGGGTCTAGGGGTTTGGTTGGCATCTCGGACAAGGTGAGGACACACTGCTGTGCATGTTTACACTGCTCTAACGACCATGGAGCCGAAGCGAGTGAGGCAGAGGGTCCCTGGTGCCTGTCACTGCTCCAACCATGTTGGTGCTGAGGCTCTCAGCTCTAGGTGACAGCTTTTAGGAGGGACCTTGACAGCAAGCGTGACCCAGGACGGCTGGACCCAAGGGTGTGAGACTTGACACCATGGAGTATGAAGAGCAGTAGAGGACTTGAGGACTTAGGCTGGATATGCGGATGGCAGAAGCATGAGATACAGTTGAACAAGTACCAGAAGGGCTGCTGAGGAGGGCTCTTGGCCGCAGAGGCTCCAGATGGGCTGGGTCTGGCCAGTGGCAGGCTGGGACCAATGAGCGGACAGAGGCACAGCAGCTAGGTCTGGCTTTGTAATATAAAGACACCTCTAACAATCAGAGCTGTTCAAGAAGGGAGTCAGTAGCCTCAGATGGGTGCTGAGATCCCTGTCCCTGGAGGTACTCAAGTCAGGGGAAGTCATATCTGCAGGGATCCTGGGAAGTCTGGTAGTTCTAAGAGCTCAGGCCAGTTCAAGTTCCCAGCTATGTGGTCTAGGGCAGATGATGGCACCTCTCTGAGCCTGTTTCCTCATCTGAGAGATAGGAGGCATCAGCAGAGCCCTGAGGCTAAAGAGAAGGCTCAGCACATTTCTTGCACACCGTGAGCACCTCATCAGTAGTGGAACCCTTCCCGCTGATGGTTCAAGTCCTGACTCAGTAGAGTCAGGGACTCCAGGATCTCCTTCTGTCCCTCGTCCCTGTCCCTAGCCCTGATCTGTCACTCCACACATCATGTTCTGGCACCTGCTAAATGCCTGGCCCTGTTCCAGGCATGGAGGTTACAGTTTCGAACAAGGTAAAGCCTCCTTTTATTTTATGATGGGGGCGGGGAGGGAATGATAAGGCGCTAAATGGTGTCTGGTATTGCTGAGGGCTCTGAAGGGACCGGAGCAAGTGGACCATCTCAGGTTTGGTATCAGGGAGGGCGAGGTTGAGGGGAGCAGTTGAGCAGAGACTTGAATGAAGTGGGGTAGTGGGGTTGTGTGGATATTGGGGCAAGGGCATGCCAAGCAGGGTAGCATGTGCAAAGGCCCTGAGGTGGGCATGTGCCTGGGGATACTGGAGGAGCATAGGTGGCCTGGACTAAGTACCTCCTGATGAATGGACATGTTGAATTCTCTCTCTGTTTACGGATGGTCCACTCTTACATGCTTTCCTGGTAGGGAGGGGGGTGTTTACTCAAGGGGCAGGAAACCCACAAGATGGCCCACATGTCCCGTCCCTGTGATGGACCCAGGTCTTTGCAGGAAGCTGGAGAAGGAAGGGGCCTTGGTGTTTCATCTGTTAGATGAAGCCAACAGCACCAACCATGCAGGGCTAATTTGACATTCAAGGAATGTGAACTATCAGATGCAGATGAGTCTGTTTAGCTGTGTCGCTCTTATGGGAAAGGGACTGAAGCCCCGAGAGGTTAGTTAACGTGCCCTGTGTCACACAGCACAGCATTCACTCTCAGGACCCTTGGCCTCCCACATCCATGCTTTTTTTTTTCCTTTCTGTCCTGCAGCTAGGGCTCTTTGTACCTGAAATCCTGATGGTTCATTTACCAGACAGTAGTTCAGGGGCAAAGGTATAATTATCCCATTTCACAGGTGAGGAAGCAAGGCCCTGAGCAGCCTGCCCAAGGAGCCCTGGTGAGGTGGAGACAGTGACAAGACCCAGTATCCAGTTCCCAGGGGGTGGCAGGCTTTGTCCCTGAGGGCAGAGCGGTGGCAGCCAACCTCTGAGACCCCTAGCTTGGTGCTGTGCTTCCAGCAGAGGTGAGGTGGCCGCCCGCCCCTCGAGTTCTGGCTGGACCCCAGGGGTCCTTGATTCTCCTAATCCTGGGTAATGGCATTGACACGGACAATGTCAGTGGCACCTCAGGGAGCCTTGGCCAGCCGGCGCAGGGAGAAGCCCGTGCCAGGGCTGATCAGCTGCTGCAAATGAGATTTCCCTGGCTAAGCCTTACGTCCCGCTCCTGGGAGGTCGAACACGCATGGCATCTCCCCCATCAACTCCCAGGACCCTACCAACATCCACAAGGGTGTGACGTTATGCGCAGGAGCTGTCCATTCGCCAGGCTTCCTGCCCTGTAGAGAGTGTGTTTGTCTCCACTGTGTCCTAGGGTTTTGTTGGGAGCCCTGGGGGCTGGGAGACACTCACCTTGCCACACAGGTGGAAAAACTGAGGTCTGGAGAGGACCCAAGTTCTCAGAGTCAGCGGCCCCACCTCTTGCCTTCTGACCTCTGCCCACCCCACCCCCCCAGCCGCCCTGAGCCTGGGGACACACAGGCCCTTACCCTGTTCATCATCTCGCCCAGCCCAGGCAGGAGTGGCCCAATGACCCCCTGACCCTCCCAGCCCCACAGCCTGGGGTAGAGAGGTCAAAGCTCCCCTCTGACTGAGGAGCTTGATGGCCAGCCCTGAAGTAAAAGGTCTGGGGGGATGTGACCGAGGGCTTCAGGGAGCCTGAGTCCGGGGGAACCCTGATGGGCGTGTGAGGAAATCATGAGAAGAGCCTCATGAAGGATGGTAGCTAACATTCTCTGACGCCACCTGCTCTGCGCCAGGCAGCATGCTTGCCCTGGAGCCCTGCAGGGAGGGGTCGTTCAAACCCACTTTCTCTCCCAGGCAGAGAAACTCGCCCGTGCCCAGTGTCCTGGGGCAGCTGGGGGGTGGGGCCCATGTCGGGGGAGTAAGCTCCCAGAGAGGATTCAAGGTTGGCGTATCAAAGTCTGTTGCTGCAACCCTGGGTCCTGAGCGGACCTGCCACCAGCCGGACGTGCCCTCCGCAGTCCTGGCCTCACCTTCCCCTCTGACAGTGACTGGGGCTGGGCAGAGCCAGGAGGCCGTGTCCTGGCTGCTCAGAGGTTCTAGGATTCTGAGTCCATGGAGGGGTCTTGAATCCTGGCCACTGGAGCAGGGCACAGAATCCATCAGGGATGACCGGCAACTTGAGGGTGGGTGCTGAGCCCTGGAGAGAGGGGAGGGCTCTGCCCCGAGTGACTTGGATGTTCTGAGGCCCAGCTCCGAACAGAGACCCCCGGCCCCTCTTCAGTTCCTCTCAGACCCTCATGGGCTCGCCGACTCTTCCTTCTGTGCAGGGGTGTCCACATGAGAGCGGACATCATGCAGTGTGTAGCCTGCTAGACTGGGGTCCCCAGGACCCCTCGATGGCATGCTGCCCCCTAACTTTGCCACGTTCCATCTCTGTGGCGGCAGGAGAGAGACCCTCGAAGAGCTGCTGGTCTGCCCCCCTCTCTGGCCAGAGTTCACTCAATACCCACACCTATGGGAGCGGGGCGACAGTAGGACATTAGGAGAGGGGTCCAGGTCAGCTGGGAGCACTACTCTTTGCTGCACAAGCCCTGGTGCCCAGCCACTGGCCCACAGTTGGCTTCCCAGGGTGGCCATACCCTCCCAGGTTTTGGACTGGTTGCGTCCTGGGCAGTAAAGACCTCTGCTTCCAACAGCCGCTTCCTGCCGCTGGCCACCCCGCTCCCGGGCTGGTCACAGACAGCATCTTGGTGGCTTCAGTGATCATCTGTCTCCCTGGCCCCTGGGTGGGTGGGCGGAGTGGGCAGCTGGACTGTGTGCCCTCCCTCGAACCCCCCACATTTGTCATCATGCCGTGCTTCTCTGCCGATCGATTCCTCCGTCTCCCATGCTCCCTCTCCATTTATCTCTATTCTTCTGTCTCTCCCTGCTCAGCTGGCTCCAGATTCTGGCTTCTCCCTCCTCCTCAGCTCTCGCCTCTGGGCTGCAGCTCCTCACTTCCTCTCTCTCTCACCAGCCCCTGGCGTGTGGGGCGGGGTGGGGGTGCGGATAGGGCCCTGGTTCCTCCCACTACTGTCTGGGCTGGGGCGTCACTCCTGTGGGAGCAGGGGGAGGCCCGGCCCCCAGAACCGTCAGCCTGAGGCCCCGACAGCACAGCAGCCGGCACACCCCTCCCCACACCTCGAGTGGGTGTGCAGCCGGGCGGGGGGCCAAGTGCTGCTGTCAGCGCCTTAGCGGCCTTGCCGTCCCCCCTCCCTGGCTGCGTCAGGCCTCGACGGGTGGTGGGCAGGCAGCCCGGGTCAGGGACAGGCAGCTGACGCACCTGGGACGATGGGATGGGGTAATGGGGAGCCTCCTCCCCACTCTGAGTCACGGGGGCGGGAGCGGGGAGCTGGACACCAGGAGGAGCAGGAGAGAGGGCGGGGTCACCTTGAGGGCCAAGGTGGGCAGAGCTCAGAGGGGCTAGGCTAGGGGCACAGGTGCCACTGTACCCCTTGGACTGTTTGGGAAGGGAGGATGCAGGGCAGGGCTAGTGCGGCCCCCACCCCACCCCGGCCCTCTCTCAAGCCTGGGCCCCTTCGCCTACTCCACTCCCCTCCCCTTTGCCTCTTCCCACACCCTCAGCTTGGCCTGGGATTTCCAAGAGTCTGGCCAGCTTTGCCTGCCTGCTAGCTGCTAGGTCTGCCTGAGTGGGTTCCGCTTTGAGCAACTCAGATCTGAGGGTGGGAGGGGGGGCCTGATGCGGCTAAAGTTGCGCATGTGTGTACACACACACACATTCACGGGGGACACACATGCTTATTAACATGTCAACATCCCGGCAGGGGCGCACCTGCCTTCCCATGAGATGGCCCACATGCATCCCTTCCCACTCCTCCACTCACAGGTAGCCCTTCTTACTCTGCCATTCACTCCTGTAGCTGGCCAGGTGGGCACATGACCTGTGCACACGGGCATGAGTGTGCACACGTTGGCCTGCACACCTGTCTCCTCATACACGCCAGCGCACACCTCACATCACCTGCATACAAATGCGGCCCCCAGACGTTCCCAGCCGGCGGAGGCGCAGACGGAGGGTCCTCTGACAGGACAGACCTGGCCAGTCAGCCTCCTGCGGCTCAACCTCCCTGCCTGGCGGGGAGGGGCAGTGAGGCCCCAGAAGGGTAGGACTGGCCTGAGGCCCCCTGGGAGCCAGCTGCCACGTCAGAAGGGAGCCCAGGTCTCCTGACTCCAGCCCTGAGAATGTGCTTGGCAGAGCCAACACAAAAATGCTCTCTGCTGCCTGGGGACCTCATCTTGACCCGCAACCTCGTGGTTACCTCCTCCCCAGCCCCCATCCGGCCTCTCAGCCTGAGCTGGCCCAGAGACTGGTGGTGGGGGTGGGCGGGGGCCGGGGGGGGGGGTGTGGGGGGTGGGGGCGGATGTCGAGGAGGTGTGAGGCTGACCCCCTGTGGCAACCGTGATAATCACAGCCTCTCATGCTGCATCAGCCTTCCATCTGAGGGGACATCTGGATGCCCTGTTCACTTGCCTCCTCAGTGGAAACTGCCCGCCTGCGCTGCTCTGGGGACTTCTCTCCCTCTCCACTTCCCTTTCCTCAGTTCCAGCCCTCTGGGGCTCAGGGCTGTAAATTGGTTTTGCTTTTAACAGCAAAGGTTTCACATTTTTTCTTAAAGCGCTCTCTTTCCTGGAGTTTCCCGGGAGGAGGAGCGGGAGGCAGAGGTGGCCCTTGTCAACAGTCTTTGGCTTCCTTGATCCAAACATGGGTTTCTCTGGCTTAATCTTCACATCCCTGGCCAGTGCCCAGGACGGACGGAGGGAGGGCTGAGCTCTTCCCGCAGCCAGGAGAGCACTGGGTGTGAGAGACTGATCTGGGTGACGGGCCGTGTCTGGCTTGCTGGGAGACCAGGGCAAGATCCCCCTATATTGAAATTCATGAAATGGAGGGTCTGCGGGCTGGGAGCCCTGCACAGCCTCCCCTGACCCCTGCAAGTCGAGCATGAGCAACATGGCTCACTTTACTTCTCCCCCGATCAGAGGCCCGGCAGGGGCCTGGTCCCCACTACAGATGTGGAGACAGGACTCAGAGGTGGTGCAGTCCATCTGACTAATCGAGCAGGGTGGATAGGGCTCCAGGCCGGAATGCTGCTGGCTCAGGAGCCTTGATCCTGGCCGCGACCCAGGCTGCAGTATATGACTCTGGGCAGGTCGCTGCCCCTCTCTGGGCCTCTAACTCTCCCGCCACTGAGGAGATGCCTCTGTCTTCTACCTGAGGCACCCCCTGCAGGATCAGTGTTGGGGGTGCCCCCTACTGGAAAACACTATGAGGAGGGGCTATTGGGAGTGTGTCTGGGTTCCCAGACTCGCTCTCTCTTTCCCTCGGCTCTGCTTTTGCTATAAGAGCTCATCTCCTGCCCTCCCACTGCGGGAGACCCCAGCCGCTGTGTACCCCCTGCCTGGGGGGCTCACAACCATGTTGCTCTGCTCCCCCTCCTCCCCCATGAAAGCCGAGACAAGGGAATTATTTTTGGAACAAGAGCAGTTACACAACAAATGAATTATTTATCTTTGGGCATGGAGGAGAGGAGGCATTTTGCTGGGCTCCTTAATTCTTTTCTGGATTGCAGGGTGGCTGCCCGGGTGTACCATGTGTGTACGGGCCTGTTGTCGAACACAAGACTGTAGGTGTGCTTGTGAGTGTGTGTGTGTGTGGTTGTGCGCACCTGTCTATGTGAGCTTGCTATGCAGTTCTGATTCGCATGGGGGCATGTGGGTCTTTGTGCGGGCAGGTGGACGAGTGTGGACGCGAGGATGCTGACACGTGCATGTGTATCTGCCCCTGCCCTGTTAAGTCTCCAGTCTCCCTTCTGGCTTCAGCACTGTCCCCTCCCTCCTCCCTCTTGTTTCTTTGATTTCCCCCCTCCCAGGTCCTCTGGCCCCCTCTTCCCCCTCTTGCCCCCCCCTGCCACCTTCCTCCTTTTATGTAACAGGGACCCAGAGTGCTGCTGGCACAGGATGCCCTGGGAGGGGGTGGGAGTGGGGCTGGGGGCCTGCACTGGAGCTTAGAGGGCTGCCCTGAGCCTTCACGCTGATCTGTCACCCTCTCGGTGCTGCCTTTCAGGAACCAGGTGACAGACGGGTCTCTTCCTTCCTGTCCCCACCTTTCGTGCTCCCCCCTCAGAGTCCCAGTCTCCAGCCTCCTGTGGGAATCGTCTGAAATTCTGAGCCCAGAGCCCCAGGAGGAAGAGGAAGAGGCGGAGGAAGTCAAGCCCCGAGAACCTAGGCATCTTCCTGGCAGGAAAGGAGCACCTCGGGGAAGCAGGCTGTGGGGCCCGCAGCCCCCCTGGCCTTGGTCTGGCTCTGGTGCCCAGCGACTGTGGGTAGCACCCCAGAAGGCCCCCTGACGGTTGGCACTGGCCGTGCCCGCTTCACCTGGGGCCCCCGAGCTGGGGGTCCCCCCAAAGATGGTGGCAGCCCCAGGGAGGACTGTGCTGCTGGCCCCAACCTCTGGCCACTAGGCCCCCCGGCGCCCCGGCCCCCTACCCTGAGCCAGGCCTGAGAGGGGGCCGTGGCTAGAGCCATGCTGCGCCTGGGGCTGTGTGCGGCCGCGCTGCTGTGCGTGTGCCGGCCGGGAACCGTGCGCGCCGACTGCTGGCTCATCGAGGGCGACAAGGGGTATGTGTGGCTGGCCATCTGCAGCCAGAACCAGCCACCCTATGAGACCATCCCGCAGCACATCAACAGCACTGTGCATGACCTGCGGCTCAACGAGAACAAACTCAAGGCTGTGCTCTACTCCTCGCTCAACCGCTTCGGGAACCTCACCGACCTCAACCTCACCAAGAACGAGATCTCCTACATCGAGGACGGCGCCTTCCTGGGCCAGTCGAGCCTGCAGGTGCTGCAGCTGGGCTACAACAAGCTCAGCAACCTGACCGAGGGCATGCTGCGGGGCATGGGCCGCCTGCAGTTCCTCTTCGTGCAGCACAACCTCATCGAGGTGGTGACGCCCGCCGCCTTCTCCGAGTGCCCGAGCCTCATCAGCATTGACCTGTCCTCCAACCGCCTCAGCCGTCTTGACGGTGCCACCTTCGCCAGCCTGGCCAGCCTCATGGTGTGCGAGCTGGCCGGCAACCCCTTCAACTGCGAGTGCGACCTCTTCGGCTTCCTGGCCTGGCTTGTGGTCTTCAACAATGTAACCAAGAACTATGACCGCCTGCAGTGCGAGTCGCCACGTGAGTTCGCTGGCTACCCACTGCTGGTGCCCCGGCCCTATCACAGCCTCAACGCCATCACCGTGCTCCAGGCCAAGTGCCGAAATGGCTCGCTGCCTGCCCGGCCTGCAAGCCACCCCACGCCCTACTCCACTGACACCCAGAGGGAGCCTGATGAGAACTCAGGCTTCAGCCCCGATGAGATCCTGTCGGTGGAGCCGCCAGCCTCGTCCACCACGGACGCGTCAGCGGGGCCGGCCATCAAGCTGCACCAAGTCACCTTCACCTCAGCCACCCTGGTGGTCATCATCCCACACCCGTACAGCAAGATGTACGTGCTGGTCCAATACAACAACAGCTACTTCTCCGACGTCATGACACTCAAGAACAAGAAAGAGATCGTGACGCTGGACAAGCTGCGGGCGCACACTGAGTACACCTTCTGCGTGACCTCACTGCGAAACAGCCGCCGCTTCAATCACACCTGCCTGACCTTCACCACCAGGGACCCAGTGCCCGGCGACCTGGCACCCAGCACCTCCACCACCACCCACTACATCATGACCATCCTGGGCTGCCTCTTCGGTATGGTCATCGTGCTGGGAGCCGTCTACTACTGCCTGCGCAAGCGACGCATGCAGGAGGAGAAGCAGAAGTCAGTCAAGGTCAAGAAAACCATCCTGGAGATGCGCTATGGGGCAGACGTGGACGCCGGCTCCGTTGTCCACGCCACCCAGAAGCTGGGCGAGCCCCCCGTGCTGCCCGTGTCCCGAATGTCTTCCATCCCCTCCATGATCGGGGAGAAGCTGCCCACCGCCTCCAAGGGGCTGGAGGCTGGGTTGGACACGCCCAAGGTGGCCACCAAGGGCAACTATATCGAGGTGCGCACGGGCACAGGCAGCGAGGGCCTGGCGCGGCCGGAGGATGACCTCCCTGAGCTGGAGAACGGCCAGGGCTCGGCCGCTGAGATCTCCACCATCGCCAAGGAGGTGGACAAGGTCAACCAGATCATTAACAATTGCATCGATGCCCTGAAGCTGGACTCGGCCTCTTTCCTGGGGAGTGGCAGTGGTGGCGGGGACCCTGAGATGGCCTTCGAGTGCCAGTCCCTCCCTGCAGCCTCCACCACTTCCTCCACCGCCACCCCTGTTCCTGGGGTGCTGGAGCGGCCCAGCTTCCTCTCGCCCCCCTATAAGGAGGGCTCCCATCACCCGCTGCAGCGCCAGCTGAGCGCCGATGCCGCCGTGGCTCGTAAGACCTGCAGCGTCTCCTCCAGCGGCTCCATCAAGAGCGCCAAGGTTTTCAGCCTGGATGTGCCGGATCATCCGGCCACTCCGGGGCTGGCCAAGGGCGACTCCAAGTACATCGAGAAGGGCAGCCCCCTCAACAGCCCACTGGACCGGCTCCCGTTGGTGCCGGCCAGCAGCAGCGGCAGTAGCGGCGGCGGTGGTGGCACCGTCCACCACCTGGAGGTGAAGCCCGCCTACCACTGCAGCGAGCACCGGCACAGCTTCCCGGCCCTGTACTACGAGGAGGGCACCGACAGCCTGAGCCAGCGTGTGTCCTTCCTCAAGCCGCTAACCCGCACCAAGCGGGACTCCACCTACTCGCAGCTCTCCCCCAGACACTACTACTCAGGTTACTCCTCCAGCCCTGAGTACTCGTCCGAGAGCACGCACAAGATCTGGGAACGCTTCCGGCCCTACAAGAAGCACCACCGGGAGGAGGTGTACATGGCCGCCGGCCACGCCCTGCGCAAGAAGGTCCAGTTCGCCAAGGACGAGGACCTGCATGACATCCTCGATTACTGGAAGGGGGTCTCGGCCCAGCAGAAGCTGTGACCCTCTCCCCACCCCCGACCCTGGTGAGGTTGGAGGGGGCGGGCTAGTGGCACGCGGGGAAGGGCCGGGGCGGCTGGGCGGGGCGCGCTGGGGGCCGAGGAGTGGACGCACACGCACACCCGCACGCACGCACCCACGCACACACCTGACCACCACCTGACTGTGAACAACCACCACCCGACAATAACGGACAGGAAAACAAAGACATGTTCTCCTTAAAGTTTACACACTGATACCGAAACCAGTCGTCTTTACTGTGCTGCCCAGGGACTCTGCTGGGGTATGCGGGCTGGGTTGGGGGCGGGGGGAGGGGGGAGGGGCAGACGAGGAAGCCAGAAGAGGGTGTGGGGTCTGGGGCTCTGGGACTAGGGACAGGTTTTGGGGTAAAGGAGCCCGGGGTGGAGATGGACCCGAGCTCTCCTGGGGCAGGGAGTGGGTCCCCCCAGATGGGGGACAGGTTTCTGGGAGGCTTAGTAGCATACGGACATCGGGCATCGTTTGCTCCCTTTGTGGATGGGGAGACCAGGGCCCAGAGGAAGGGAGTCACGTGGCAGGCGAGAGGCAGTCTCCTAGTTTCCCAGCCCAGTGCTATCCCCCACTCCCCCAGTGGCTCCTCTGGGGCCCTCACCCTCTGTCCATCCACTACCCGTTCCAGAGCTGTGGTCTCCTGGAGCTGAGGGTCAGGCAGGTGCTTTTCCTTTCTAGAAAGGCTCATGGCCACGCCCCCAGAGCGTGGAACTGTGATTCATCATGGGCGGCTGTGGGGGGGGGGGTCTCTGCCCCCTGATGCCAGCACCCAGGAGAAGTGGGAGGTCCTGGTCATAGGGGAGGTGCAGGCATGGGACGGTCCACCAGCCCCCTTCAAGTGTCTTCCAAGTAGCCTGGGAGCTGTCGGTGGGATCTGAGGAGAGCGGCTGGGCCAGCGGCCTCCGCATCTCAGGTGCAGGCCTCCACACCCTGGCCCCCCAGCCTCTCGGGGCCTCCAAGACCCCTCCTCATCCCAGAAGGGCAGGGGTGAACTGTGATACCTGAGAGCAGCTGGGGGGGTGGAGTCCACTGGGGGCCTTCCTGCCTCTGCCCCTACGTCCTGGCCTCCCACCTGCCAGAGCCCTGCTGTGGGCTCTCTGGGCAGCATCTCAGCCTGCCCAGCGGAAGGAGGGCCTTCTGGGGTTTTTCCACTCACACCCTCTTGGCTGTGGCTATCCCCACCTTACCCACTGGTCTGAGAGGCCCCCATGTTTCCATGGAAATGGCCGCTCCTCCCATGCTGACCCCCACCCAACATCGAACAAAGCACAAATGGTGAGCACCCCCCACACCCCTACTGGGAAGAAGCAGGCTGGGTTCCTGGGGCCCCTCCCCCTTCCTGGCCTGCCTCTGTCGCCATGGCAACCCAGAGCCTGGCAGTTGGGACCGTTGGGCTTCTGGGGGTTCTCTCTTAGTCAGTGTGGGTGGCAGAGGGTGGTGAGGGAGGGCAGGGCCAGATGGGGTGGCTGCCTTTCTCGAGAGCTGGGGGCTTCCTGGGGTCAGCTCTAAGGGGCTGATCTGGGGTCCTGAGACTATCTTGGAGACTGTCTTGAACACTGTCAGGGTGCTGAGGGGCGGGAGTCAGCTCTCCTGCACCTGTGGATGACAAGTGGGCCAGTGGGGAACGAGATGACTCTGGCTTTGCCCACCTGCCCATGTGCCCCTTGGCACCCCACCCACCTCAGGAGAGGAAGGAGCCCACTGGGCTCTCCTCACACTCCTGCTTTTGGCCTGTCACTCAGTTGGGTTCTTGAGTTTTAGGGGTGTGACTGTGGGGTGAGGGTGGGTGCTGGATGGGACCAAGACCTATACTGTGGAGGGGATGCTGACCAGGAAAGCTAGTGCCATTCCCTGGGTGGTGGGCTCCATTTCCTGGGGGAGGGGAAAGGGGCCTTAGGGCTCAGCTGAGCCCCACTTGGGGGACAGACCAAGCCTGGGGCTCACTTTGGGGGTGACATTTGCAAAGAAAGGACTGTTCTCCTGGGGGAGTGGAGGGGAGGGGGCCAGCATGGATATGCAGAGCAGACCTCCCCCAACTCCCCAAAACCTGCCCCCAGCCTCTCCTCACACTGGATCGATGAAACAGAGAAGCAAGCAGAGAAGCCAGTGACGTGAGAAAGCAGATTCCCTGTTATATTTGCATGACGATTTTACTGTATTTTTCTGAGCAAACATCTGTCGTGTATGTGCCAGTTTGTCCAGACTCCCTGGCCCGCCCGCCCGCCCTCCCCGCCGCGCTCCCATTCCCACATTCCCTCTGTTGTGATCTGACAAGCAGCTCTTGAAACCCAGGGAGGGGCCCGCTCTGCAAACGACCCAAAACAGGTGCCACCAAAAACACCCCCCGCCCTCAGACCCACCTCCTGTCTTTCTGGATATCAGGGCCAGCCCACAAGTGCCACCTCCCCTCCTCCCATCAGCCTCTTCCTGGCCAGGGAAGGGCAGCCCGAGGGAAGGGCACCCTGGGGGGACTGGTCCTCTATCCCACTTGCTCCCATTTTGCAGATGAAGTGGGAGCCCCAAAAGGGAGGAGTCTGGTGATTTGCCTGCCGGAAGAGTCAGTCATATTGCTGAGTACAGGAGGCCAAGAGCTTGGGGCTTCATGGGTGGCTCTGCAAGGGGGGGACTTGGGGCCCTGAGGGAAGAACCCATAGGGGGAGCCCCTCCCTTGAGGTTGGCCTGGGGACAGCACTGCTGCCCATGGGGAGGAATCCTGCAGCAGGAGCCAGAGCTCCCCTCAATCCCCTGTCATTCCTGGCTGAAGATGACCTATAAAAACCTCAGATAGGCTGGCTTTGGGGGCTTCAGAGGATAGGTCCCCATCTTAACCGCATGGGTCTTCCACTTCAGGAGGTGAGTCCACATTCACAGCCCAGGGCATACAGGTCTATGAAGCAGAATAAGACGACCTCCTAGGTGCCCAGGCCAGGCCAAAGCTCTGGGGAGGGGGGCACACACTGTTGCTCACCCCAGAGGCTTTCTTGTATCTATGTCCTGTGTCCTGTTCAGGGCAAAATATTCACAAAAGACTGGTGAACATTTACTTCCAGGAATCTGGCTGGCCAGGGTCCTGTGTTTGTAATGGTGATGAGCACGGTGGACCCTGGGGCCATGGCCTGGGCAGGCCAGGAGGGCAGGCAACCAAGAGAGAAGGGAAGGGGGGGGGTTTCCCGGGGAGGAGGGGGATGGGGGGCCTGGTGGAGTGGGGTTGCTGCACCCTGGACCTTCTGGAAGTTGGCAGGCCTCTGAATAAACCTTCACAGGAGCTTCCTTGGCACCTATCCCCGGGAAGGGGCACGCATGTTCTCCTGGAGAATGCAGTAGGGATTGTGACCCCTCTGTTGGAGCTAATAGCCTTCCAGAAGTGAAAAGTAGGGGTCTGGCAGGAAGAAAGCTTAGTCTGGGGTGGCCACCTCCTGGGGGGTCCCAGGCTTGTCTCCTCTCCACAAGAGGGTCCTGTGTTGGCCCCCTGGAGGCTCCTTGCCCCTGACCCCTCCTGGGGGACAGAGCAGGAGGATGGTGGTAGTCTGTGTCCAGGCTGGGAAGGGACTGTCTGCCAGGGCCGGGGGAGGTAGGGGGTGGTTGGAGTAGAAAGACCCACCTGGGGAGAGGAAGTCTGCAGAATCCCAGAGAGGCAGGGAGAAGAGTCTGAGCCTGGCCGAAGGGCTCTGAGGTTCCTAGCGAGGAGTCACCCACCTGCACCCCTCCTGTCCTGGACATGTTAACAGATGGGGAAGCAGAAGCACAGGGAGGGGGAAGGAAAGAAATCTTCTAGGGTCTCAAAACATACTAAGGCCAGGAAAGGGGCCAGACATGGGGGACAAGAGTGACAGGTCCTGGCTTATAAGGGGCTTACATGCAGTGAAGGGACAGCCACAAAATGCACAAAGAATTAAAAATCGGGAGAATAGAGTAGAGAGGGGCCGGGGGAGCCCTCGGGGCAGGGGAGCCAAACTCTGAAGGACAGAGCCAGAGGACTAGCCCGCTGGCCAGGGGAGGATGACATGGGAGCGGGGAGAAGTAAGGTTGTTAGGAGGGGCTGGACGCCCCCACGTACCTCCTCTGGTGACCTCCACTACTCTGGTCCTGCCCTGCAAGGACCCTAGGGTTCAGCAGCATCCCACCACATTCGTGAGGAGGGAGTGGGGGGCTTCTTTCTGAGGTGGTGGATGGGTGGTCAGGCATGAGGAAGCCTGGGGGTGTGAGAGCCCCACAGGGCTTAAGGGCCCCCCCCCCCCGAAGCTTGCTCGCCAGGCCAGAGTGAAGGTTGGGGCTTGCCTGATGGCAGTGCTGGTCTCCTCTCTGCTGAGACCTCTGCTCCACAGCCACCTCAGTCCTAGGAGCTGCCATGCTCCTCGTCTGTCCTCCCACCTTTAAGACAGAACCGGTGTTAGACTCCTTGTTCTCATGCTTGCCACTGAGTCCCTCATTAAGGTCCATCACTGCTGCCGAGAAGTAGGGAGAGGAAAGGGGGTGGAATGGGGTGGGCTTGAGAGGGTCTGGTCAGCCTCTCCTTCCTTTACCTGCCCCTTGCCAAACAAGCACAGGGCTGGGCAGGGCCGAGGGGGGTCCACTCTTGTCCCCTGGCTTCCTCCGCCCCCCTTCCCCAACCCTGGCCCTGGAGCCACCAGCCCCTCCATCCCGCCCCACGGCTTGGCACCTGGTTTGGGTCCTGCAAAGCTGGGCTCCTGGCCCCGGGCTATGAACCTGTGAACCCCAGCTGTGTGTGGACCTTTCTTCCCGTGGCGGGGCCTGAACTCTCCTTTTCTTCTTTTTGGGGTGGGGGGAGGGGTAACTTCATTTATTTTCTCTTCCCTATATCTGCCTCTCCCTCCTCCCTATTTCCTGTTTTAAACTGAATGGCACGAAATTGTTTTCCTCAACTCGGAGATTCCTGTATGGAGAGAATCAATTTCTATATTTGCAATAAATTTCTTATTTAAAACAACAGGACGAAGGTCTTTGTTGAATGTCCACCCCTCCCTCTGCAAGTTGGGATCCCAGCGCCTCCAGTTTCTGGTAGCCAGTTCCCATCTCCCTTTCTCACCAGAGCCCCACACGCAGGGTTAAGGAAGGGGGCCTATCAAATGGGCAAGTCCTCGCCCATGGTCAAGGAAATAAGAAGTGTGTTCCCCAGACAGCACGTGGGCCAGCTGGGAACTAAGGGTCACTTTCCCTGCCCCAAGCCTAGCTGCTGGGGGCCTCGTGGTGTCATCTCACTAGAAGCGTGGGAGCCCACCGCCATGTGCCCCCACTCCCCTGCCTGGTGTCCTGGCCTCCATTATCACTGGATCTAGACTGTAGAGGCGGAGGAGCAGTGGGCATCACTTCAGTCTCAGCTGATTTCTGGGGGTTACGCACCATAGTGAGTGGCCAAGTACCCTGCCTCTAACAGCTCTCTGTCCTTAGAGGATTGGGATGGTGGGAGTACCCTTTCTCCTGGCCAAGGTTGCTGAGGCCAACTTCCAGGCTGCCTTCCTCTTCCAGCTGTCTGCTACCCTTTTCTCCACAGCTCTGAACCACCCGTGCTCCTTCTCAGGGATCAAGAGATGCACCTTGTCTCTGTGGAGAGGCATGGAGCTCAGGCTTCATCCAGTGACATCAGGCTGAGCTGCCAAAGCTTGGATTGGGAAGGGCGAGTTGGGGAGCCCGGAGCCCAGCTCCAAGCCCCAGCCTCCCTGTCTCCCCAGTAGACAGAGCCCCTCCCCCTCTCTTCCCAGACCTCTGCTATCCAACTGCTGCAACCCCCGCCTCTGGGCAGCCCCTGGATTCAGCCTGGGTTACTATAAGGGAGTTTGGCCTCCCTGACTCTGAGCTCTTCCCCATGAGTGAGGCCACACTCAGGCATTCGGCAGCCCCACCTGGGGTCCGTGTTCCCTGTGGCCCCCTTAGCTCCTGGCCCATGGGCCTTTCCTGAAGCCTTCTGCCTCCCTGGGAGTTGGTATGGATTGGGGGGAGGGCTCCCCGGAAAGACCCAGGCTGAGCCCCAGCTTGTATCCTGTCCGCTCCGAGCTGCCCTCAAGCACCCTCTGTGCCACTGTTATGAGGTGGCCACAGCCCAGGCCGTGGTCTCCCTCTGCTTGTCAGCTCTTCTCAAGCAACTGTGTCCTGCTTCCCTGGTAACTTGCCCCCTGGGTGGGGGGGGGAGGGGAGCAGGTGTGTGTGGGAGGGTTCAGAAGAGCAGGTGCTGGAATCTCACAGGCTCTGTCATTTCAGGCCTGGCCTAGGGTCCCCCAGCCCAGCCCAGCCCAGCCCAGCCCAGTTACCTTCTTTTGACACTCTGTCTTGGTTTCTCTTCATCAGCATGGGCCTTTTCTCTTGGAAAATTCTTATTATTCCTGAAGAAACAAAGATGTGGCCAAGTGTGGACATGTGTATAGGGGGAGCAGGGTCCAAGTCAGGTCAGATCCTACCTCATCTGGCTGCCCCAGCCCCCCCACCCCCCTGAGTGCCAGCACAACCACGAGGGTTAGGGAGTTTACAGTTACTGGGCATTTGGAAGGTGTCCTCAAAGACAGTTTTGCGTTTGGGTACAGAAAGGCTCGCTCCTTTGTTACCTGGATTCCAAAATGAACTTTTATTTACAAAGTTAGTTTCAAAGACCCATGCCCTTTCATTTCAACGCAAAGGTTACTCTATGAATAAATCTAGTCAATTTGAACATTCATTTTTAAGGGGTTTTGGGTTAATTTAGGTCCTGCATACACATGTAATTAAGTAAATGTCCTTAACTCTCCCAAAACTATATCAGGAAATTTAATATATCTGATTTCCTTTTTCAATACTTCATTTATGTAAAGAATCTTGTATCCTGCTAAGTTTCTGCTTACTCCCAGTATGACTGGGTTCTTGTCACGTCCCAAGCTTCTTATCACACTAGTGGTATTTCCAGGAAAATCACAATTCTGAACTAATTCCTTATTTTCAAATCATCGATTTGAATGTCAAGGACACTGGTGCTTTAACATTTAACAGAGCAGACAAACATCATAAATACCTGGAACATGCTTGTGGCAATTTTGGGTAAAACCTTGCTGGCTAAGGCTCCCGAGGACCTGAGGCTTCAGGTGGGGTTGGGGTGCTATAGAAAGAGCCCAATGCCAGGAGGCACCCCGCTTTCACACTTTCTGTGTCACGCCCTCCAAATTGGGGTTCTTCCAAACCAGTGCTCGTGGGCGAGCTGCGGGTGACATGGCTCTTCTGTCTTCTCCAGAAAGTCTGACAACCCCCTCATGTCCTCTCAACCTTGACCCTGTCTAGCTCAGGACTGCTTCCTCCTTCTCCGCATTCACAAACACACCTCCTATATACAAGAGCCCCCACTACCTGAGCTCCGCGGGAGCTTGGTTTGAAGGTGTTCACAGTTGCAAGGTTATTCTGTGACCCCTCACAGCTGCTGGCCACGGAACTTCTGTTTAGTCACTTAGTTCTGTTCCCCTCCCCTGGGCTCCCACTTTGCCTTCACAACAACAAAAAGCTCTTTCTCCCGAAATACCCTCAAACTGAGCCCACTGGGGCTTTGCTGGTTCTCAGAGGCAGCCCCGGGTTTGTGACTCCCAGAGCCCTGCTTCTCCCAGGTGGCTGCCTCCTGCCTCTGCCCTGGGGGGTTGAGATTTCTATAGGACCCAAGGGCTACCTCCTCTAGGCCTGGCGGGACCCCTGACCTAGGCGCCCTAGCTTACCTTGTCTCCCTACTCGCTGCCAATGGTCTGCGGTCCCATTTCTCCATAGCTCTGAACCACCCATGCTCCTCCTCAAGGTCAAAAGATCCACCTTGTCTCTCTGGACAGGCACGGAACTCGGGCTTCATCCAGTGACCTCAGGCTGAGCTGCCAAAGCTTGGATTGGGAAGAGTGAGTGGGGGAGTCTGAAGCCCAGCTCCAAGCCCCAGCCTCCCTGTCTCTCCAGTAGACAGAGCCCCTCCCCCTCTCTTCTCAGACCTCTGCTCTCCAACTGCTGCAACCCCCTGCCTCTGGGCAGCCCCTGGATTCAGCCTGGGTTGCTATAAGGGAACTTGGCCTCCCTGACTCTGAGCTCTTACTCAGGAGTGAGGCCACGCACAGGTATATTCAGCAGCCCCACCAAGGGTCAGTGTTCCCTGTGGCCCTCCTGGCTCCTGGCCCGTGGACTTTCCTGTGGATTTTTGCCTCCCTGGGAGTTGGTGTGGATTGGAGAGGGCGAGGTTAGGAGGGACTCCCCAGAAAGACCCAGGCTGGAGTCCCAGCTTGTATCCTGTCTCCTCCAAGCTGCCCTTAAGCCCCCTCTGTGCTGCTGTCCCAAGGTGGCCACAGCCTGGTCCCAGTCACCCTGTTTACTGACTTCCCAGGCAGCTGTGAAAAGTGATAAAGGGAAACCTCACTAAAAACCTCACTAAACCTCACTTCGGCTCACATGGGAGAGCAGAAGGGAGAATGCTTAAGCATGTACCATTAGCTATCAATACTGATCCCAACAGAAGGAGATAGACCCTGCTTTTCCGGCAGGAAGTGACACTACCTTAGCACTGGCAGCAGGAGGAAGATTTTCTCCTGGCATGAAAGTGAAAGTGAAAGTGAAGTCGCTCAGCCGTGCCTGACTCTTTGCGACCCCATGGACGGTAGCCTGTACCAAGCTCCTCCATCCATGGGATTTTCTAGGCAAGAGTACTGGAGTGGGTTGCAGTTTCCTTCTCCTGGGAATCTTCTCGACCCAGGGATCAAACCCAGGTCTTCTGCATTGTAGACAGACGCTTTACCATCTGAGCCACCCAGGAAGTCCCTGGCTTAGCAACAGCTAAGTGTCACATCTCAGCCAGAGTAAAGCAGTTTTCTCCAGTGGACTTTTTGTTTATAACCGCCCCTCCCACGTCCCCTTCTCTATAAAAGAGTTTCCTCTCCGTCACTTTCTTGGGATTTACAAGTATTTCACCATAGTTACATGTCCCCAAGTTGCAATTCTTTGCTTCTCCCACATAAAGCCATTTTGCTGGTAGAATAACTGGCTGTTTGATTATTTTAGGTTAATATAGCCCATGTCTTGTTTCCTAAGGGAAGGTTCACTATGAACTTGCACCATGGGAGGAGGAGGAGGAGAAGGGCCAGGCTTGTGGGGCTGGGAGTGGTCAGAGGGACAGGTGTTAGAATCTCACAAGCTCTGTCTGCTCAGGCCTGCAGCTGGGGTTGCTCTGAGGTCCCCCAGCCTGGGTCAGTTTCAGGGTGCCCTGCCCAGCTGCCTTCCCCCTTTCCCTCCCCTGCTGTCATTGTGAGGATGGGGGAGGGGGTGTGTGTGTCTACAAACTTATCCTCCAGGAAGGACCTGGAATGAAGTCATCAGGAAAAGAGGCTCTTAGAAGGGTCATGTACACACTGTAAGGCCAGCAGCTAGGACCTGTGTCTGTGCTTCTTTTAGGCCCCAACCCTTCCAGGACTTTCTTTCAACCTGAGAATTACCTTTCCAGGTCACAGGAAGTCTTCCTTTTGAAGGAAGGTAGAGGGGGTGGGACGTGAGGAGGTGGGCTGCCTCCCAGGCCTAAACTGCAGCTCATGCCTATGCCTTGCTGGTCTCCTTGGGCCTGCACCCCCCAACTGGTCCCTCTACTCCTCATAGCCTCTTCCTCCCAGCTGGGTGCCTCAGGGAACTGCAGGGACCTACACACACTGCTCCTAGATGAGTTGAGCCAAGTGCATGTCCCAAAGCCAGGTCTCCCCAAACTGCAGTAAGGAGGGCCTGGCAGTGGACCCAAGGCACCCACTGTTGAGGAAGGAGGAGGGGACTGCATAGAAAATATCCTTCTCATCCTGGGGGACCTCGAAGGTCCTCATCCAGTGACCTCAGGCTCCTTTGCACCATTGTTTGCTGCTGGGCCATCAGCCCTTCTTCCAGACCCTTGCCATCCTGTTGGGACTAGAAACTCCTTCTTTCAGGAAGGTGCCTAGATTTTGCCCATTAGCAGTAATAGTGACAATTGGAAGGTATAGCCTGCTTTCAGCTTATTCCCAGGAGCAAGGCACCAATGTCCTGTAACAGGTTCCAGGCATCTCTTTCTATCTCTGCCTTGAGTGCTTGGAGCATCTGGGGGACCCATAGGCTTCTTCCTTCAGGCCAAGGCAAGATCAGCCTCCAGGCTTCACTGGACCTCTGCTTGCACATGGACCCTCTTACTTGCACTGTCTCCTGTTGCCCGACCACACCAGTCTGTGGGCCCTTTCTCCATGGTTCTGAACCACCCCTGTTCTTTCTCAGGGATCAAGAGAGGATCAACTCATCCCGTGACCTCAGGCTGAGTTGCCAAATTTGGATTGGGAAGGGGAAATGGAGGAGCCTGAAGCCCAGCTCCAAGCCCCAGTCTTTCTGTCTCCCCTATAGGCAGAGCTGTAACCGGAGGGAAAGGGGCAGGGCACAACTTTTGAAAGAATAACATAGCCCAAGGACACAACATAAACTGATTAGAATCAAATGGGACCAAGATGGCAGACAAGACTAGACCTTGATCCTGAATCAGCAAGTGAAATGACACACCCAGAGATGCCATGACAGTTCCAAGGCACTATTAAAAGATCAAGGACTGGGAGGTGGCCCAAATCCAGGAAATCTCTGCCCCTTCCCCAGAATAGTTGGAATAGTCCTCCAACTCATTAGCATATGAAAATACCTAGCCTATAAAAACTAACCATGCCACAGTTCACAGCCGCTGCATTTGCCCTCTGTGATGGCCCACACTCTGCATGTGGAGTGTGCTTCTCTCTGTATCTGAATAAACCCACTTCTTACCTATCACTTTGTCTCTCACTGAATTCTTTCTGTGATGAGATATCAAGAACCTGAGCTTCATTAGGTCCTCAGGTATTGTGGGTTCTGGCTGGGTTTGAGTCCCAGCCACGTGGGCTCAAGTCCCAAGCAGGGTTTTGACTGGGTTCGAGTCTCAATCTGTGGTAAATGAATTCAGAGCTCCTCCCCTTCTCTTCCTAGACCTCTGCTATTCAACTGCTCCAACCTCCGCCTCTGGGCAGCCCATGGATTCAGCCTGGGTTACTATAAGGGAGTTTGGCCTCCCTGACTCTGAGCTCTTCCCCATGAGTGAGGCCACACTCAGGCATTCGGCAGCCCCACCTGGGGTCCGTGTTCCCTGTGGCCCCCTTAGCTCCTGGCCCATGGGCCTTTCCTGAAGCCTTTTACCTCCCTGGGAGTTGGTATGGATTGGGGGGAGGGCTCCCCGGAAAGACTCAGGCTGAGCCCCAGCTTGTATCCTGTCCGCTCCGAGCTGCCCTCAAGCACCCTCTGTGCCACTGTTATGAGGTGGCCACAGCCCAGGCCGTGGTCTCCCTCTGCTTGTCAGCTCTTCTCAAGCAACTGTGTCCTGCTTCCCTGGTAACTTGCCCCCTGGGTGGGGAGGGAGGGGAGCAGGTGTGTGGGGGAAGGTTCAGAAGAGCAGGTGCTGGAATCTCACAGGCTCTGTCATTTCAGGCCTGGCCTAGGGTCCCCCAGCCTGGCTCTGGCTCAGGGCCACCTGTTCCAGTTGCCTTCCCCTTGCCATTCATGAGGTGTCCCTATGCCATAGCTGTGAGGATAGGGGTCTGCTAACCCCTTCTTGCAGGAAAGCCCTCAAATTCTGCTCCCTAACAGTAGGCTATTTAAGATGGTCTCACTGCAGCTGAGGTATTTTCCTCATTGTTTTCTAGACTGTGAGGTTGGAGAATCCAGTTCTGGGTCTGGACTCTCTCTTGGTCCCAACTCATCCCGCTTCCCTGACTCAGTTCAGTTCAGTCACTCAGTCGTGTCTTACTCTTTGCGACCCCATGGACTGCTGCATGCCAGGCTTCCCTGTCCATCACCAACTCCTGGAGCTTGCTCAAACTCATGTCCATTGAATTGGTGATGCCATCCAACCATCTCATCGTCTGTCATCCCCTTCTCCTCCTGCCTTCAATTTTTCCCAGCCATCAGAGTCTTTTCCAATGAGTCAACTCTTTGCATCAGGTGGCCAAAGTATCGGTGCTTCAGCTTCAGTATCAGTCCTTCCAATCAGGACTCATTTCCTTTAGGATTGACTGATTTGATCTTGTAGTGACCCCACAAGAGACTAAGCCAGACTTGCCTGTGAGTGTCCAGGAGTTTCCAGTGGAGGTGTGGGTCGACAGTGGCCTGCCACAGGGTCAGGGACACTGAATACAATAGTCCTGGGAGCTATGGCGTGCAGGCATAAATCCTTTTGAAGGAAGTCACCATTATCACCATTACCCCTATGGGAGGGAACAAAACCCCACCTAACAACAGCAAATTGGATTAAAGATTAACTGAGCCCCGCCCATCAGAGCAAGACCCAGATACCTAAACAGCCAGTCCCTCCCATCAGGAAGCTTCCACAAGCTTCTTATCCTTATCCCTCAGAGGGCAGACAGAATGAAAACCACAATCACAGAAAACTAACCAAAGTGATCTGGAGAAGGCAATGGCACCCCAATCCAGTACTCTTGCCTGGAAAATCCCATGGATAGAGGAGCCTGGTGGGCTGCAGTCCATGTGGTAGCGAAGAGTTGGACACGACTGAGCGACTTCCCTTTCACTTTTCACTTTCATGCATTGGAGAAGGAAATGGCAACCCACTCCAGTGTTCTTGCCTGGAGAATCCCAGGGACGGCAGAACCTGGTGGGCTGCCGTCTATGGGGTCGCACAAAGTCGATCACGGCTGAAGTGACTTAGCAGCAGGAGCAGCAACCAAAGTTATCTCATGGACCACAGCCTTGTCTGACCCAATGAAACTATGAGCCATGCTGTGCAGGGCCACCCAAGATGGATGGGTCATGGTGGAGAGTTCTGACAAAACATGGTCCACTGGAGAAGGGAATGGCAAATCAGTTCACCATTCTTGCCTTGAGAACCCCATGAACTGGATGAAAGGCTTGCCTGATTACAGGTCTCAATTTGTCACTTCTCAGCCTCTGCATTTGTAGTCTCGCTCAGGGTGAGGACTCAGCCCCCAGGAGCCACCTTTGCAGGGCTCTTTACCTGCAAGAAAGATACAGGTCAGATGTGACAGTTCTGGGCACATTCATTGTTCGTCCTTCCCCCTCCTGTGGGTCACCCACTCTCTGTTCCTAGCCCTGCTCTCATTTTTGCCATCTTGGGAACTCAGCTACTGTCTCCTTCCATGAGCCCTTAGCTCTCAGAGTGTCTTCCCTCTTCACACTTGTCTTTGGCCCCAAGACATCCTGATGTGTGAGTCAGGGTGGCAGGGTCTCTGATGCTGCCACCCTCATCAGCAGTTAACTCACGGCTTACTCCTTCCCCACTCTCTCACTGGTGCCCGAAGGGGTTTGTGACTGGGTCTCCACAGTCCACCCTCCACATGAGGTCCAAGGCTGCCTCTCTGCCTGGCATAGGTCCCCATTTTGCTCCCGTAGGCCTGGGTTGCCAGCCTACCTGTCCTCTCTCCACAGTGCTGAGTCTGGCACATCCATTCCTGCCCAGCTCCCATGGGAACTGGAAGCCCCACCCCAAATCTCCTTTCTTGGACTGAAATACTTGCCCCTGTGACATCCCTGACAGCCTGTCGTGGGTCGTCATGGTTCTTGCCAAACTAAGCAAGATCACGCGTGATGGAGTCAGTGACAGAGGTGAAGCCCTGGAAGTTGTAGCCTCTGAAAGCCCTTGTTCTTATTCTTGCCTGCCTTTCTCCTGACCTCCTCCTCCAGCAATCACCCCTCCGCATCATAATCTATAATGGCCCAGGAGGTAAAACCCATTCATCCATTCCTTCTTCTAGTCAATACAAGAAACCTTTCTGGTCCCTGTCCCTATTAGCCAGACACAACAGCTATGAATTTGGCTTGGACTCCGTTGAAGACAACAGAATTTTCTATAACCAGTTGAAACAGAGAGGGTTAATGAGAGGGGGACCAAGAGTTGTACAGAATTATCGAGCGAGCTGAAGATCCAGACTCTAGTTTGTGCTTTCTGGATCGACTTTCTAAGTAACAGTGCAGACCTGGGTCACCTAGAAGGCAGCTGCCCCTTGGTCCATTAGCAGGATCCAGGCTGCTGGTGCCAGGACAACAGTGGCCCAGTGGATACCCATGGAAGCTGATGATGGGCTGAAGGTTCCTCTGCTAAGGCAAGGGATGGTCACCAAAATATACCCTCTGGCTCATTGCCTCCTTCCACATCTCTGCAAAGAGCCCCTGATCTGCAGAACTGAATCCGCCTGACACTCAGCTTCAAGAGGGTCTTACATTGGGCCATTTTTTAGCTTTCTGGCCTCCATAGTGCCATGAGGTATACTGTAGGGCAATGGGCCAATCCCGCCTGTCCACTATACAGACCAAGTTAAATCGGATTCCCATAGCAACTCTGCAAAGCAGATGCTTTAGCTCTGCTTTACATTTAGGAAATGAAACAGGGTCAGAAACAGAAATCCCCCTGAGATCAGGGGCAGCCTGGGAGGGAACCCCACCCCACTTGACTCCCAATCTTTGCTCGTTTCTTTGGATAGCTTCATCCAGACATCCCCTCAGGACAGTGCCCAAAGGCCCGAGGCCCAGTTAGGACACTGCAGGACATCCCAATCTGTAGGCCAACAGAGAGCAGAGGAAGGCCAGCTTCAGGCCCAGGACCTGTGGCCATCCTGAGCCTCAGACTGAGGTAAGATGTCTTAAGCACTATCAGACCTTGCATTCTGATTCTTGCTATTAGAATTCTGGTTACTTCTGATATATCTATGTAAATTCCTCATTTCAAGATGAGATGAATGAAGTCCAGAAAATAGGGGATGGGGGAGAAAGACTTCCCAGTCATAGGGAGTATGGTATGACCTGGGAGGATGGAGGTCAGGCCTTACACTATTTCAGCTAGGCCCCAGACAAGGGAAGGGAAGGAGGCAGATGTGACTAGCATCAAGAGGGGACCTGCCTTGGGCCACGCACATCAGAGGGCCTGCTTTGACCTGCCTCCAGCACCCTGTTCCTCCCTGCAGGGCAGTGAGTCTACAGAGCCAACACGTGCATGCCCAGGGTCTCCCCCTTCTAGATCCTGCTTGAAATAACCTGGGATCCCGAGATCATCTGTCCAGTTGGCCTTAGGCCTGCTTCCACAGTCTGTCTGCTCAGGGTGAACTGGGCCACCCAACGTGGGCACAAGAGATGGCCAAGGGGTAGCTGTGTGTGGGAAGTGTGGACACAGCCTAGATGTGTGGGTTGGGGGGGTGCTATTTGCCTGCATGTGAGACCCCTTAAGTTATAAGAAAGCCCTGGGGAGAGAAGAGAAGGGGTTGTGGTGGGCCAGAAAATGGGGGCTGTTTCCCAGAGCCATCACACTCAAGGCATCCAAGGATATGAAATTCATATCTTCCTAGGTCATTATGAAGGTATATTTGTCAAAGCAGGAGGATGTGCTAATGATTTCTAAGCTTGATTTATAACTTAAATATTTAGACCTACAGTATTTGAGCTTCCCTTTGTATTCTTGCCCAGGCCTTACTAGCACTTGGAGAGGGGTTCAGCTGGGGGGAGCTTAGGGTGCCCTCAGTGAAGGGTGGGAGGAGAAGCCCACCATTTGGAGAAAAAGGCTCAGTAAATGGTGCTAGTTGAGTAAAAATGGTTTTGCTTTTTTATGT
Source organism: Oryx dammah (assembly GCF_014754425.2). Lineage (NCBI taxonomy): Eukaryota > Metazoa > Chordata > Mammalia > Artiodactyla > Bovidae > Oryx > Oryx dammah. The sequence continues at coordinate 5,606,674 of NW_024080622.1, forward strand.
CTGGGCAGGAGCAGGATAGGTGGAAGCCAGTCATAGGAGAGGGCGTGACACTGCAAAGAGGGATGAGATGAGAAGGCCTGGCTTGGGTTCAGGGGTCGGGAGGCTGGACTCTTGTCTCCTGGAGGAGTGAGGGGATGAAGGAACTGGTTTTTGAGGGAAGAGAGGTGGCAGGGATCAGATGAAGTCAGAAAGGCCGTTTGCATTTGGAATGTGTCCTTCCTTTGCCTTGCTGAGTAAATCGCCAATTTTTCCTTCCCTCTTCTGCTGCTCAGTGGAATCCCCAGCCCAGATGGTTTTCCTAGTTTCTTACTCTGAGGGTCAACCCATAAGCTTATGTGCTAGGTGGAGCCCTGGCCCTGGCTGGTGTATGCAGTGGAGAAAACTCAAGGAGACACAGCCTCTGGCTCCTGGGAGCTGAGAGATGCTGAGGCAGGGCAAGGGCCTCCGGGGGTGGGGGGTGGGGCGTGGGGGTGAGAGTGGGGAAAGGGCCAGGCATGGGAGCTGCCGGATGTTACCATCCCTTAACTACTTGTAAAGTTCGTCAGGTGAGGCATGAATGCTGGGCCGTAACCCTAGGAGACAAGTGGGCCTTGTGTGGCTCAGTCTCTGAAGTGAACACTGTTCCAAACAGCCTAGCCTCCCCATCAAACAACAATAAAAGAGGCATGCTCCTCTTTGCTCTCTTGAAGTACATCTAGATTGCATTTAGGATTCATGGCAATTCTTCAGAAGCTCCTTCTTTATTTTGCTCATTTGTCTCCTGCCCAGAAGCTTGTTCCAGCACCCCATCCTTCTACTTCTCTGGTGTTGCTGCTGTCAACTCTGATCCTAGCAACCCCAGGTTTGGGCCATGGGTCCCCCTTGCCCAGCCACTTCTAGCCTAAGGACTGTTCTGGCTTTAGGACCTGAGAGTAGAAGGCTCGCTACCAATGCAATCCATTCCTGATAGTCAGTCCCTGAGCTGTCACTGGGTGAGGCCTGCCACGGGCTGCTTTGGGGGGTGGGAAGGAGAGTGGTCCATGGCTCCCGCCCTGGAGGACCTCACTGTGTATCAGCATTGTGCTCAGCTATTTAAACCTCACAATAGCACCATGAGGTAGGCATTAGGTCGTTAAACCTTTGCAGTATGTCTGTGAGATTAAACGTGTTTCTTATCCCCAGTGTACACACCAAGGGAGTGAGGCTCAACAGATGTTGATTAACACAGGCAAGGCCAGATTCCCTCAGATCATGCCCCTGCCCCAGACCTGGCTGCCTCTCAATAGCCATCAATAGATGATATGTCCCAGGCCAGTCTAGAGCCAATCGCTGGACTGACTGCCAGGGGTGACTCTGATAAGAGGAGTATGGTGGCTGGATGGTGAACCTTCGAGTGCTTCCCCAACAGCAGAACCTCAGTTTCCACCTCTGTGAAATAAAGCTATAGCTGCATCCACCTCCCAAGCTGTAGGGAGGTGTTGAAGACCTGAGAGCCGAGGAGCAATGCTACCAGGGCCTGGCCCAGGGAGGCTGCCAAGAATGTTAGCTGAATGGAAGAGGGTGTGACAGAGTGGCTAACACAGCAGCGGAAGCACATGCTTTGTCCAAAAGAGACAGACCCCGGGGCGGGAGGCATGTGGGGGCAGCTCTAAACCAGAGAGGGAAAGGAAGAGAATCTCAGAATGGGGTGAAAGAAAAGGGGAACGAGTAGGGTGTGGGGAGGCCTCAGTGTGGGCTCTGGGGAAGGCCCGGGCCCTGGGCAGAGCAGAGCCTACAGAGTTAATGGTTAATGTTGAACCTTGTACCACCCAGTCCTCTCTGAAGCCCAAACCTGCAAATTACCTCAATTTCTCCCTCTCCTTCCCTACTTGCATTTGCTTAGGTCCAGAGGTCCTACAAATGGTATCTTCAAGGAGTCTGAAGTCCATCCTCTCTAGTACACCTTAATCTTGGCCTGTCTGTCTGTCTGTCTCTTGGATTCCCACAATGGTTAGAGAAAGGTGTGGGCTCACGAAAACGTCCACTCGTTGACTCGCTCCTGAACACACTTTCTGAAGTCCCAGGGCTTCAAATACCATCCATATGTTGATGACTCTCAGCTACATATCCAACCCAGACACCCCCAACAGCCCCCCAAAATAACCTGCTTTCTATGTAAATGGCACCACTCAGCTGCTCAAGCCAGTACCATGGGCCCTCTTTACTGAGCTCTCCCGCTTGTTCCCCAGGTCTGAGACTGCAGCACATTCTACTGACCTGACTCTGAAAACCCACCTCGAATCTGACACCATGTATGCCATTCTCGCTGTAGTCCAAGCACATCACCCTTCACCTGGGCAACTGCAGCAGCCTCTTAACTGGCCTCCCTGCCTCGGGTGCAGGCCCCAGTCTGTTTCTTTGAAACGGGCACAGGAATCGTGATGGGCATGCATCTGGTTGTGCCCCTCATCTGTCTAAATAATCTCATTGCCTCCATCAGCCAGGCTGAGAAGACCCTTCACCCTGTCATGCCTCTGGACCTTTGAATCTGCTGTTCTCTCTGCTGGAGATTTCCCTCTAAACCTCCATTTCTTCCCTTTACTTTCCCTGAAAGAACCTCCTTAGGTTCAGAAGAACTTTCCCCACCTACACTCAGCACTGGACATGGCCCCGCCCCTGCTGCTGCTGCTAAGTCACTTCAGTTGTGTCCAACTCTGTACGACCCCATAGACGGCAGCCCATCAGGCTCCCTCATCCCTGGGATTCTCCAGGCAAGAACACTGGAGTGGGTTGCCATTTCCTTCTCCAATGCATGAAAGTGAAAAGTGAAAGTGAGGTCGCTCAGTCATGTCCGACTCTTTGCGACCCCATGGACTGCAGCCCACCAGGCTTTTCCATCCATGGGATTTTCCAGGCAAGAGTACTGGAGTGGGATGCCATCGCCTTCTCTGGGCCCCACCCCTAGCTCCAGGCAAATGTGAATTGGCCTGGGCAATCATGGTGGCTCTACCTGCCCCCACTTGCCAGTGATTGGTTTAGGAATGGCCACGTGACCCACTTTCTACCAAGGGAAGGAAACCTATTGGGGGGCTTTAAGAGGGGAAGGATCTTTTGTGTTCTCCTGGATGCCCTTGTTGTATGTAATTGGGATGTGGATACTGGAACCACTTCAGCCTTGTGGCCACGAGGCCCTTCTCTGTGAGCACAGTTGACACACCAGGAAGGCCAAATGGAAAGAGAATATTTGAAGAAATGGAGCTGAAGACCCTTATTTGAATAAATGGAGCTGAGGACTGCATTGGGTCTGGACCTGTCTGCCTCTGCCTTCTCATGTGAGATGATTTTGTGTCACTTGTAGCCATATGCAGATACACACCATCAACATGTCACTCCTACTCCTGGAGGTTGTGGTAGATTTGGGCTCAGAGTCAATTCACAGAGTGACAGCTGCTTCTAGGGTTGATGCAGCTGTGGGCCACGTTAATAGAAACATATGGTCCAGGCTGAGGGAGATAAGGGTTCCTTACTCTTCTGTATTGCCCAGACTCCGCCTGGAGAAGCTGTGGTCAATTCCAGGAGGGAGGGTGACCCAGTGGGGCCCCTCTACTGAGAACAATACCATTTGGAAGGTTTGGGAATCCTGTCAGACAATGGACACTTAAGAAAATGGGGGTTTTAGCCTGGCAAAGGGAAGGCTTCGTGGGTAGCCTCATTAATCTCTTCAAGATGTGTGTGGGGCGCGGCTGAATGGAGGAGAGACCAGCCTCGTTTGCACTACTACAGACCACCAAGCGGAAGAGAATGACAGCATAAAGAAGTTTGCTAACAATTTAGGGCAAACTCAAACTTGCTGGGCATTGTTCTCACCTCAGGAACTTAGTAAAACCACAGGCCCAGTCCCTGTCTTTCAGTGAGTCCCAGACTGAGTTCTTAGCACTCCAGCGGCTTGTGATACACGCCAGCACTGGGCCACCCCTGACTTAGGAAGGAAGTCAACATTTGCAGGGCACCTAAGATGAGTCAGGTGCTGAGCTGGGTCCACGACTGTGTCTTCCATTTGATTGGGACACAAATCCTCAGTGTCAAGCATTGTTGTTACAGGCATGAGTTCCCCACAATAAGCATCACTAACAATGAGAATAACTAATGCAATAGAAATGGAGACTATGAAAAGATAATTCTGAGGTGAAGAAGTGAAAAGGGGAAGAGCTCTTACACATTCACAGTGAGATACACAAAGGTTTCTTTGTGTACTCCTCCAGTGTGGCAGAGATCACAGGCTGTTCTCCAATTTACCTTCCCTTCTTCCATAGGAGCAGAGCCCTTGATTTTTGGCTAGGCACGTGGTCATCTAGAATAAAGACATTCTGTAGTCTCCCATCTAGGTAAGGCCATGTGCCCAAGTTCTGGCCAATGAGAAGTAGCAGATTCCAGAAACCTTCTGAAAAGACAACTGGTAGGTGCTTTCTGTCTTTATCCCTTCTTCCTGTGACTGGAAGACAGGACTTGATGGTTGGAGCACCAGCAGCTATACTGGACTGAGAAGAGATCTTGGGAACAGAGATCATACACAGGGAAGTAATAAGAGAAGGAGCCTGAGTGATTGACACTGTGGAGTAGAGCCACCATGCCATTTCTCAACTATCAGCTTCAAGATTTTACTTGAGCAACACATTTCTGGCTTAGGTCTCTGTTACTTGTACCCATGCCTAATCCTAACTGATAAAATGACAATAAACTGTCACTTTTCACTTATGATATTGATAAGAATTAAAAGATGGTTATATAATTGAGACAGTGTAGTCTTGTGGTTAATGTCCCACCTAGGTTGGATTCCTGTCTTGGATTTACCAGCTATGGAAATCTGGATGAATTATGTAATCTCTGTGTCCCATGCCCTTTTCAGGTTCCTTACCTGAAACAAATGATTGTTAAAAAAACAAACAAAAACACAGTATTAGTGAGTATTGTGGGAAATCAATTCTTAGAAAAGGCACTAATGCGCCTGCCCTTAAAATTCCTACTTAGCTATCACATCTGCTGTTGACTGGGGCAGAGGTGGTGTAAAATGTAGAGAGCCATTCCAGAAGGCTCTTGGTTCATCTATTAAAACTTTGCTCTAATGGAGCAATTCTGCCTCTAGGAAGTGGAAATCCTTGGGGCCAGATATGTTCCAGATTTTAAGAAGGTAATTTGGTGCTTATGCCACATTCTTCATCACTCTCCCACAGGTCTGGAGGTGTCCCACGCTGGGGTCTTCAGTTCCACTTCTGATTTCAGCCTCTTGTGCACAGGTCCCACCTCAAGTGTGGCTGGGAAGTTCCGGAGAGTGGAAGCTCCTTGGGGCAACCCTCGGCTAGGGCCCAGGGGCAGGTGGATAAGTGCCTAGAAGACTCCATCCTTCAGGCGAATACTCCAGGCTACTCATGAAGTCCCAGAGGACTGACCGCCCCTCTGCAGCTACCTCGACAATGACCCTTGTTTTGGCTTCTCTCTGTCCCTATCTTACTCTCCCCAGTCCCTAGTTCCTGCTTCCTGGCATCACCTTCCAAATAAACCACCAGCACCCAAGTCCTGTCTCTGGCTCTGCTTTTAGGGAGCCCAGCCCAGAATAATACCTTAATGAAACACTTTTTAATATTTCTTCAGCAAGCTGCATACATATTCACAGTGAGATACACAAAGACTCAAAATAGCCTCACATCGATTTGGGTCAGGTTTGCTGCCATCTAGGTAAAGAGCAGGTCTTTTGAGCACCGGAATTTTATGGCTGCAGATAAGAGCCCAGCCTGGTACACAGAGGTGCACCCTCTCATGCTTGCTTAAGTCAGTGTGAGTGGGGAACATCTTGGTGCCATGGACTGCTCCCAGAAGTCCCCAAGGACACAAGAGTGACCAGGCTGTTGAGGGTTGCCCTCAAGGAGCTGACATCTAAGCAGGAGGAGACAATTGACAAATACAGGTAGGTAAACAAGGTAATTTGACCTCTGGTAACACTGGGGAAGGAGGTCCCAGGGTGATTATAGGCGATGGGGTGCTCAGGGGAGGCCCATCTCTGGAGATTTCTGAGCAGGGAGGGGACAAAGAGAAGGAGTCCCGGACACACGATTTGGCTAAGGGGAAGAGCAGATTTAATTTCCTGAGACAGGGTGGGGTTTGCCCTGTTTGAAGAAGAGCGAGGACGCCAAATGGGTAGGCACAAGATCCTGCCAGCAGGGCGAGGAGAAGAGCCCTAGTTAAGGCTCTCTAGCTTCCAACAGCAGAGAGAGGTACTGAGGGGCTTCGAGCAGGGAGCACCATGATCTGATTTGGAAGAACCCTCTGCCTGTTGCTCAGGAGTGGATGGGAGTTAGTGGCAACAGTGCAACTCAGAATCAGCAGAGTGGTGTCTGCTGCCCACCAGCACCTGTGCTCCTCTTGTCTTAACAATAACAGTGCCTGTCCTGGGCCCTCCTGGGAACACAAGCCCCACCATCACCAGCACCATCGCCACCACCACGGGTGCTCTTGATTGGCCTAAGGATGACACATCCTCTGTCAGTGATAGGTCGAGAGTGTGCATATGACCAACCCCACCCAATGAAACATCAGGGAAAGCAGCCGGGACTCTGCTGTGGAGTCTACTAACACAGCCAGCTTGGCGGTGATGTCTGCTACACAGATGGGGGTGAGCACAACTAGGGAAGAGGCTGCTTCCTGCGTCCCAGAATCCAAAGCTCACTCTAGGCTTCCTGTTGCATAGAAATGGGGATATGCTTGTGGTCGACGCGAGATTGAGGAGGGGTTTCTGTTACTTGCGGCAGGAAACCTTCAGTGGACAAGCAAAATGCCTATCAGAAGGGAAGTCTTAGCAAATCAGGGCACGTTGGTATTGTGGAACACGGCAGAGCCATTGTAAAGAAGAATGGGATCCTCGTGTCGAGAAAGGGAACCAGCCACAGGAGATAATTCTGATTCTCAACCAGGAATTATTTTCTCTCCAGGTAGGTTGCCAGATTGAGTCAATAAAAATACAGAATAAATATATATCTCAGATAAACAACAGATAATTTTTTAAAGTAAAAAAAGTCCCAGGGAGTACGTTATTAACTGAATATCCTGTATTTTATCTGGTGACACTGCCTTTGGGACTTTGGCAATGTCTGGAGACATTTCTGGTTATCGTGACTGACAGGAGGGCATTAGTAAGTAGAGGCCAAGGATGCTTGCAGACATCCCACAATGCACAGGACGGCCCTCCCAACAAAGCATGTTCCAACTGAAAATGTCAATAGTGCCAAAACTGAGGATCCCTGTTATAAAATGAGAAACAACTCAGTAAGCTACACTGGAATCCCACTGGTGTTAAAATTTGAAGTAAGCTACATGATTGCATAGAAAAATTTATGGAGGTCACACTCCATGGGCTTCCCTGATAGCTCAGTTGGTAAAGAATCTGCAATGCAAGAGACCCCGGTTTGATTCCTGGGTCAGGAAGATCCCCTAGAGAAGGGATAGGTTACCCATTTCTCCAATATTTTTGAGCTTCCCTTGTGGCTCAGTTGGTAAAGAATCTGCCTGCAATGCAGGAGACCTAGGTTCGATCCCTTGGTTGGGGACATCTCCTGCTGGAGAAGGGAAAGGCTACCCACTCCAGTATTCTGGCTTGGAGAATTCCATGGACTGTATAGTCCACATGGTCTCAAAGAGTTGGAGATGACTAAGCGACTTGGAAATAAATGGGGAAACAGTGGAAACAGTGTCAGACTTTATTTTTCGGGCTCCAAAATCACTACAGATGGTGACTGCAGCCATGAAATTAAAAGATGCTTACTCCTTGGAAGAAAAGGTATGACCAACCTAGATAGCATATTCAAAAGCAGAGACATTACTTTACCGACTAAGGTCCATCTAGTCAAGGCTATGGTTTTTCCTGTGGTCATGTATGGATGTGACAGTTGGACTGTGAAGAAGGCTGAGCACCAAAGAATTGATGCTTCTGAACTGTGGTGTTGGAGAAGACTCTTGAGAGTCCCTTGGACTTCAAGGAGATCCAACCAGTCCATTCTGAAGGAGATCAGCCCTGGGATTTCTTTGGAAAGAATGATGCTAAAGCTGAAACTCCAGTACTTTGGCCACCTCATGTGAAGAGTTGACTCATTGGAAAAGACTCTGATGCTGGGAGGGATTGGGGGCAGAAGGAGAAGGGGATGACAGAGGATGAGATGGCTGGATGGCATCACTGACTCGATGGACGTGAGTCTGAGTGAACTCCAGGAGTTGGTGATGGACAGGGAGGCCTGGCGTGCTGTGATTCATGGGGTCACAAAGAGTTGGACACAACTGAGCGACTGAACTGAACTGAAGCGACTTTCACTTTCTTTCACACTCCAAAGTCATGTGGGATAGGGAGTGAATATACTCCTCACTCTAAATCCTTCTGCAGAGTTTTGTTATTTTTTTTAAAGTTAATAAATTTGAAGTTGAAGTTAATATATATATATGTACCTACAAAGTACACAGATGAAAATGATGGATTTTTCACAAAGTGAGCACACCCATGACACAGGGACCCCAGATGAAGACTAAATGACCAACATTCCTTGAGGCTGCTTCTGTTGCCTTCTAGTTTCTCACTGCCCTACAAGGATAATGACTCTCCTGGATGCTAACCTGTTTTGAACTTCGTAGAAATGGAATCACGCAGTGTGTATATATGTATACATGCATTTAGGGCTTCCCAGGTGGCGCTAGTGATAAAGAATCCATCTATCAATGCAGGAGACTCTGGTTTGATCCCTGTGTCAGGAAGATCCCCTGGAGGAGGAAATGGCAACCCATTCCAATATTCTTGCCTGAGAAATCCCATGGACAGAGGAGCCTGGTGGGCTATACAGTCCATGGGGTGGAAAAAGCGTCTGATATTACTGAGCACACACGCACCCATGCTCAGTTTTACTAGATATGAGCAAAGAGCTGCCAAAATGCTCACACCAATTTACACATTCCCCAATTATACATGAAGGTTCTGATTGTGCCACCCATATCCTTACCAACCCTTGACACAGTCTAGCAATTTCATTTTGATCCCTCTCGCGGGTGTGCGAATTGTTAATCACTGTGAGTTTAAGTTGCATTTCCCTGAGTAAATAAAGTTGAGTGCTTTTAAAGTATCTTTATTGACCTTCTGGATATCCTCTGTTGTGAAATGCCTGCTCAAGTCATTTGTCCATTTTCCTATTAGATTATCTCCTTTTCTCCCATTGATCTGCAGTGGAGTCTTATTGGTAAGTATCTTTTCCCAAGGAGTGTCTTGTCTTTTCTTGCACAGTGCTGTATCCTTTTCGGGACAACACCCAGGCTCAGGTCAGAGAAGGGAGATTGCTGAAAACTGGCTCAAGGCTGAGAAGGTAATGGACACTCTTTGCATTATATAATACACTACAGGATAAAGAACACCCTTAGCCAGAGGTTGATCTTTGCAGTGTAAAAAGTCTGGCTGCTTTTTAAAGAAATAAGTGCAACTATTGGACTGGACCCCATGAGAACGCTGCTCTTCCCCTCCCCTTGAGGAGCTCAGTGCCCGCTCCTTCTCCCCCGCCCCACTCCCCACCAGAGCAGCTGCAGGACTGGATAAACCTGAGAAGGATGGGGAAAGCCCCTTTGGAAGGCTGGAAGCAAGAGGAGGCAGGATTTTGGTGAGACAGGGAATGAAAAAGAACCGAGGTATGAGTATGGAGTGGAAGGTGAAGGAATGTGAAGGGGGAGGGCCCTGGGAACGCACTTCCTGCTGTCATAGGTGGACCAAGTGCAGCGGACCTCGGCCTGCGGACCTCCCTCTGTTCTCCAGAACCACTTCTCTCCTCGCTGCCGCTGTGCCTGTGCCACCAGCACCTCTTGCCTGCATCTCTGCAGCATCCCTTTAAACCGGCCTCCTAGTTTCTATTCTTCCCACCCCACCCTCAACAACCCATTGTGTGCCAGCCACCAGAATATGGAGATCTTGTACAGGAACAATAGAACACATTTCCCTCGTGCTTAAAAGCTCTGCGGGGTGTTTGTTGTGCTTAGAATGCATTGCCAGCAACTTCCAGGATCTACCAGGCAAGATGCAATCCAGCAGGGACAGTGTCTCTGACCCCTTCTGCTCCAGCCACGCTGGCTGCTGGTCCTCAGACAACCACATGTTCCAGCCTCAGGGCATCTGTACTTTGTCCCTCCATCCAGAATGATGCGCCCCAAACCCTGTCATATCGGCTTCTTGTCATTCCAGCCCCATCTCCGTGTCACCTCCCCCGAGGTGTCTTCCCAGAGTCCTTGAATCTGGCCTTGTCCCGAAGCATTATCCTGTCCCTCTGTTTTCTTTCTTTCCTAATGCTGGTCTCTCTGAAATGATCTACCGTAGCATTTACCCGTTTGTAGACTGTGAGACAAGAGGACTTGTCTGTCAGCTTCCTTGCTGTGCCCAGAGCCCCAGCATGCCCCTGGAACACAGTAGGAGCTTGACACTGATACCCCCTCAAAGATTCCTGGAGTCTGGACTGATGGGAGAGCCTGTGGGATCCTGTGTGTCCTCTACCAGCTGATGGAATGTGCGTTGTGTGGAGAAGAGTCTTCTTGTTGGGGGTTCTTGTTACTTGAGTAATTAAAAAATAATTTTAAAAGTAATATTAGTTATAAAAGAAAACTGTTGATCTGGGTGAACCATCAGTGTCCTCAGCCCTGGCCAACTTCTGACACCTGCAAGGTCTGAGGAACTGGAATGGAGCTGGACCCTTGAGACCGGGGCTGGCTTTGGATGGGAGTAGGTAGGGGCCAAGGAGAGTGCGTCTTCCATTCCACTCAGAGGCACTCTCTTGGACTGTCTCGGGGGAGGCGGAGGTGGGGCTTGGGTTACCTAAATGCCTGCTGGCCCTGGGTGACTGCCAGCTCAGAGTTGGGAAGTCCAAGGAATCCAGGAGGAGCAAAAACACTGTCTGCTCAGGGGCCAGGCAGGAGCAAAGACGAGTGAGGTGACCGCAGAGACAGAGGGAGTGAGAGGGTTTGTGAGGATCAGGAACTCTGTGGCCAGCCCCAAACCATTCATGTGCTGGGTGTGCTTAATCGCTCAGGTGACTAAGTCGACCATGGGGTCGACTCTTTGCGACCCCATGGACTGTATCCCTCCAGGCTCCTCTGTCCATTAAGACTGTCCAAGCAAGAATACTGGAATGAGTTGCTGTGCCCTTTTCCAGGGGATCTTCCCAACCCAGGAATTGAACCCAGGTCTCCCGCATTGCAGGCGGATTCTTTCCCAAACCATTCATAATAAAAACAAAAGCACAAAATGAGGCCAGCCATAGGAGCAGGTATGGAGCCTGTTGCTTCGGAGGAAAATCTGAAAGACCTAGAAGCCACATAGCCTGAGCCGGAAGGGCTCTAAGGTGGAACCTCATTTTACAGATGGGCAAACTGAGGCCCAAAGAAGGGGACTGGCCATGATGGGGTCTCTGGACTGTCAGCCCAGCACTCTTTCCTCCGAGCTGTGAATTCCACTGGCAGCCAGAGCTGGGGGCTGGATGGCCGGGCAAGGGGAGGGGGTGGTTTGCTCCCATTTGGGGAAGTGAGAGGAGCCAGTGGTCTGGGAGGAGCGGGAGCAGCAGAGGGGGAGAGGCGAGGGTCGGGGGAGGGAAGGGCTGGGGGCATTGGGATTCCAGACAGCTCCCGACACCCAATTTTCCAGCTGGGTGCCCTGGTCTGCTCTCAGAGCATCCTGCCAGAGCTGGTCTAATTGACAAGGAAAGAAGAGGCTGCTGAGGGGCGGGGGTGGGAGAGGATGGTGTTGTTGGGGGATGGTGTTGGCCGGGAGGAGAGGGACAGAGTCAGGGTAGAGAGAGAGGGGAGGTGGGAAAGAAGAGAAGGGGGTGTGGAGGTGAGTGGGAGATGGGGGAGACGAGTAGTGTAGGAAGGAGGGCAGAGGAAGTAGCCGACCCCTCAGGACAGGCAGGTGGACATTGGCACTGGTGGCTGCCGGGGAGGAGAGGTTGGCAGGATGACGCAGCTGGAAGGGAGGCAAGAAACGCCACTTCCTGGTTTAAGGGAGGAGGAAACTGGCCCAGAGAGGAGAAGTGACTTACCTGGGGTCACAGCCACTGGAGCAGGAGTGCAGAAGGCAGAATGAAAAGAGTCCCAGTCTCCTGGTTTCCTGCCTCTCAGGCTGCAGGAGGGAGAGAGAATCCTTAGGGGAGGGAAGGGGGCTTCTGGGGCCATTGGAGGTGAGAGGGGACTGTCTCAGGGGTCAAGTAGCCCCTGGCTCATGAGAAATTGCCGGGCACTGGCACCTGCCCCCTGCGTAGAGCAGGCTGATTGGCATTTCTGACTCTATGGGCTGATGACTTGGATGGGGGCCAGAGCTGCGCCCTCCGTCTCCCACGATGCTGATTGGGGTAATTAGAGCTAATAACAGGACTGGGGGCTCTGTTATCACACACGCTCAGCCCTGCTGGGGTGCCATCCGAGGGAAGGAAGGCAGGTGGGCCCAGAGAGAGACCTGAGGTGGGGAGGGGGAGGGCAACAAGGGAGGGAGGAGCGGTACAGTAGAGGACCTCGGTCTGCTTCAAAATGCTCCTCAGTGTGGGCAGAGCTGGGGGCTCTCTTTCAGGCCCTTGAATCACAGGACCCACAGGGGCTTCTTCCTTCAGAGGGAGGAATGGGTGCCAGGGGAGTCAGGGTGTGGGTCTAAGATGTGGTTGAGGCTGGAGCTGGGGGAGTGGGGAAGCCCTCCACACCACCAACCCCGCACCGCCCCCAACCCCGTATGCTTCTCAGGAACCTCCAAACATCCTTGAGCAGAAATAGACCAGTCCGTCAAACTGGGGCAGGTGCAGGGAATCTGGGCCAGCGGCCTGGCTGGTCCCTAGGGCCATGCCTTGTGCACTGGCACCTCTCTACTGCCCGCCCCGCTGGGGGAGTCCAGGGCAGGGCTCCCTGTCCATCCCCTGGTCAGGGCCTGCCCCTCACAAACCACAGCTCCTGGCTCCACCCACCACTAGGTCCAAAGAGACAAAGTAACTCATCTCCAATCCCACAGGCTTGGAGTGACGGGGCTGGGGGCCTATACCCAGACCTCCTTAATGGTCAGAGCTTGGCCTTTTCGAGGCCGTCACACTGCTGTGGGAGAGCCAGAGACCCAGGGCTGCCCGCCGGAGTCACCCACCCAGCCCAGGCCAATGCCTGGCACACAGGCACACAGTAGGTGCTCAACAGATATCTGGGCGACTTCTCTGGCAGCAAAGTGGATAAGAATCCGCCTGCCAATTCAGGGGACACAGGTTGGGTCCCTGGTCCAGCAAGATTCCACATGCCATGGAGCAGCTAAGCCTGTGCATCACAACTACTGAGTCTGCGCACTAGAGCCCACCACCTGCAGCTAATGAAGCCTGTGCACCTAGAGCCTGTGCTCTGCAACAAGAAGCCTGTGCACCACAACGTAGAGTAGTCCCTGCTCGCTGCAACTAGAGAAAGCCTAGCAGCAACAAAGACCTGGTGCAACTCAGAATAAATTAAGAAAAAACCAGATACTTAGGGACTGACTGATGGTGTAAAGCCCTCAGCATGCAGGGAAATGCACAACAAAAGGGAAGTAAGCCAGTGGGTAAGTATATAAGAGGTGTGGACACCATGAGTCCCAGGAACAAGGCGGATCACTCCCAATCACTTCATGTCCCACCAAGTGGCCGGGATCCTCCCCATCCCCAGTGTGGCCTCACCTCCTGAAGGGTCTGACTTTGCATCCCCTCCCTGTCCCCGCCCCAGGCGCCCTTGGCTGATGGGTGAACCTGGGGCTGCAGGCAGAGGGAGGGCCTAGGGAAGGTCCCCGAGTGTCGCTCCCTGAGGCAACCTGTCCTTAATGAGAAAGGCCCAGAACGTGGGCTGGGACTCTCCAGGAAGGCTCCCGCCTCTTCAGTCACAGCCCTTGTGCTCATCTGTGCCGCCTCTTGTTTCCTGAAGCCCTTCACCCCTTCCACCCTCAAAACAGGGCCCTATGTCTATTGCCGCCAGGACCTCCCTCTCTGCACAGTGCCCCCAGGGGCTATCCACCTCAAGGGATGGCCCCTGCTTCACATGTGCGAGTGTGTACGTGTGTCGGGGGGGTGGGGGGAGTGATCTGGGAAACCTCTATAGGTCCTCTGACCCTGGCAGCAGCCAGAAAAGGAGAGGGTTTGGAGTCCCAGCGAAGAGACCCAGGACCCTGACAGCCAGCATTCAGCTCAGCATAAGAGAGGGTCCTCAACCTTCATAGGAGCTGGGAGGGAGCCGGTAGGAGTGAGCTCCCCAGGCCTGGAGGGGTGCTAGTACAGGCCTAATGGCCCTAGGCAGGGATATTGTGAAGGGAGTTTGAAGATCAGAGGAGTTAGACTGGATGAAATTTAGGGTTTCTCCTGGTCTCAGGTTTAAGGAATTTGGGGATCCCTGGCCTTAGAATATCAAATATTATACCTTTCCAGACACAATTCACCTTCAGAGAGAAACCTTTGAAATCTTCCAGATGCAAAAGAATGGGATGATAATGTAGATTGGAGGCCCAGTGACGTGTGTGTGTGTGTGTGTGTGTGTGTGTGTGTGTGTGTGTACGGCCACCTACCAGCTGTGCAACCTTGGGTGAACCCCTCAGCCTCTCTGAACTCTGTGTTCATCCACAACATGGAGGCCACAGTCGCAGACACAGAAACTGCCTGGTGGGTCAGGGGCTGCTGAGGGAGGTGTGATATCGATAGCACGTGTGCTTCAGTGCCAGGAGGTGAGGGTGTTTATGCCCATGGATATGGTTGTGATCTTTGTTCAGTCAGGTAATAGGGAGCCCATGAGTGTTAATGAATGAGGTGGTGATGTCCGATTTTGCATACCTGCAGCTTCAGATCTGGAATGGACCTCTGGGAGAGGTAAGGAAGCCAATCCATCCCAGAAATAACAACAGTGAGATTGGTCCCAGAGCAGGATGCTCTGAAGGGCTGTGGGATGGAGGTGGTCCAACCATAGCCCCTCCCTGCCCTGCTGAGGATTTGCAAGGAGTTGGGTTCACTGAGTGTGGGTTGTGTGTGTGTGTGTGCACACACATGCATGTTTGTGTGTTGCGTGTGTGACCGTGTGTGGTTTTTATGTGTGCTGATGTGCACATGTGCGTGTCCAGTACCCATGCCCTCCCATGCACACCTTTTTTCTGCTGTCTCAGAGAACTGGGCACACAGGCCCCACTGTCTATGGCCAAGAAAGGGGTATTCTTTATTTCCATGGCCTTCCACAGTGATTAAAGATCCGAACTTCTCCTTAACCATCATTTCTTCAAAATGAAAAACCCAATTGCATCTCCAAGCAGCTTGGAAATCGATTTGTCTCAAAATGAACTTTTGGAGAAGCGATTCCAAAGAGAAATAAGAGGAGGAAGATGGGGAGGCCACAGCGTGGGGTCAGAGCCATCGCCAGGGCCTCCACAGGCAGGGGGTGGTGAGGGGGCTTTGGCCCCAGGTTATCTGGGTTATCTCCCTGCCCTTGAGACCTCAGGCAAGTTGCTCTGCCTCTGGGAGCCTGAGTTCCATGTGTGTAAAATATATGCCTGAATGCCAATGGCATACAGTAGGTACTCAGCAAACCCTGAGGCACACACCCGTTCCCCATGAAAGGCGGCCCCTGGGCTTGGCTGTGGCTCTCTGAGACGCAAAGGCCCCAGGACATTCTGAACCCTTGGCTGGGTTGCTTGTTCCTCCCCAGCCTTGGCCAGGACAACCTCAGCTCCTCCAGCTCCTCCATTCCTACCCTTTGCAAGCAACCTGGTTGGAAGGGTCCACGTCATGCTCAGGTCTGAGGTCTTCTGGGGGTGGAGTGGGTTTCAACAACAAACCTAGAAATAACAG
Source organism: Oryx dammah (assembly GCF_014754425.2). Taxonomy (NCBI): domain Eukaryota; kingdom Metazoa; phylum Chordata; class Mammalia; order Artiodactyla; family Bovidae; genus Oryx; species Oryx dammah. The sequence continues at coordinate 5,622,501 of NW_024080622.1, forward strand.
TGGCCTCCATGTTTTCATTTCACCCTCATATAAATTCTGGTTTATATTATTCTGTTTTAATGGCAAAGAAACTGTGGCTTGTGGAGTTTTGTGAGAGGGTAGTGGAGAGGATTCAGGTGAGAACAGTAAGAATAGGTCAGAAGTGCTTAGCACTGCACCTAGGATCAGTATGGGGGTCAAAGGCATGGGGAGGGGGCTTGTACCATGGACAGTCACAGAAGAGTCCAGGGATGACCCCTCATGGGAGACAGGTGTGTGCCTCAGGGTTTTCTGAGTACCTACTGTGAGCCGTTGGCATTTATAAATCCATTTTACACACAAGGAACTCAGACTTGGAGAAAAGGAGCAACTTGCCTGAGGTCTCATAGACAGGGAGAGAACCTAGATCATCCCAGGTCTAAAGCCTATACACCACCCAGGGTCACCATGGAGAGCATGGGAAGGGCTTCCTGGGGGAGGTGGCTTATAAGGATGTTGGGGAGGGAAGAGCAGAGAGGGTGTTCCTGGCAGAGGAAACCTCACAGTGACAGGCAAGGAGGGTGGGGAAAGTGGGGATGACTAGGAAGAGCCTCACAGTTTGGAGGGGCGCAGGCAGGGACAGGCCCGCTGAAGCCCTGTCAGTGGCGGCTGGGGGGAGCTGAGGTGGAGGGAGGCCCAGAGTGCTGGGGAAAGGCAGCCAGGCCAGGTCCTGATAGGAGAGTGGTGCTCAGTGAGCAGAGAAGGGACACCTGGGAGGGTGGGCGTCTGGCAGGTCACGTGGAGGTGTGGCCAGAGTGGTGATGACAGCTTGCTGACTGAACACCTACTCGGCGCTACGTGCCCAATAACCTGATGAGGTGGGTGCCATGCCTGTCCACTTTACAGGGGAGGAAACTGAGGCCCAGAGAAGTGAAGGCAGAGCTAAGAAGTGGCTAAGCTGGGCACTGCACACGGGTTTGCCCCCCACTGCCCGCTGTTGTGCTGCTGGAGAGAGTGGCAGGGTAGGGAGGGCAGGGTGCCCACTGGCTGAGGGGACCAGTGTGGGCAGGGAGAGGAGAAAGAGACCAGTGTGTGAGGACCTGTGAAGGCCATGCCAGGGAATTTGGGCCTCCCTTAGAGGCTGGCGGCATGGGGGTCTTCAGGAAAGGAGCCGGGGTGGCAATATGGCCAGGGCCACTGTCCCATTGTCCCCTCCAGGCACCAGCAGAGGCAGTGCGGAGAGGACCAGGAGACGAAGGAGCCTGTTAGGTGGCCGCAGAGGTGGGCTCCGAGGCAGAATTTTCTAGTGTGTGGCCAGGCCATGCCTCTTCCAGCGCTCTGTCTGCCTGGATCCTGAGAATGGGGAGTGGAGGGGCCTCTGTGGCGGGCTTAGAGCTCCCCGGTGTGTGCGTGCATGTGTGTGTGTGCGCGCTGCTGGTGGTGGTGGAGGTAGGTGTGGACACGGGACAGGGGGCCCAGGGCAGGATGGTGTCTGTCACTCGGAGTCGGGAGAGGGTGGTGGGCCTGAGTCAGGAGATAGATGGACCCCGGGTTGTGCAGAGTTCATCCCCTGTGGACAGATTCTCCAAAATAGCAGGAGGGATGAGAAGCTGAACCTTTTCCTGATAAGAGATAAAAGACCACATTTTCCTCATTCTTGAAGTCAAGGAGACCTTCCCAACTACACATGTGCAGAAAGGCTCCTTGGAGGTCAAAAGGGAGGGGGCATCACCTCATAGCAAATGATGCCAACCTACCCAAAAGCCTCTTCACTAGAACCCATCTGGGCTACGAGATGTCCACGCACCCATGGGAGGACCCTGAGATGTACTGATAACAGACTCAGAGCCAGGCCAAGCAAGATGACTGGCCAAAGGAAACAAGAAATGCCCCATGTAAGTGATCCAAACCACCATGAGGGCGTGTGACTCTCTCTGAGCCCACCCAGGTGTCTATGCACATGCACCCTTTTCTCCTCCTACTAAACACTTTACTTGCTTCACTACTTTCCATCTCAATGTGAAAATTCATTTCTACACAGCTGACAGGTCAAGGCCTAGTGGCTAGGATTGAGCACTCTCAGTGTCGTGGCCTGACTTCAACCTCTGATGGGAACCTAAATCCTGCTTCAAGCTGCTTCAGGCCAGATCACTGAGGTCAGGCCCTGAGGGCTGGGCAGTGGTGGGTGGCTGGTGTCACTTCAGCGTAGGAGCAAAGAGGGGCTCTCAGAGCCTCCAGGTTCAATCGGTCTACCAGATAGGTGGGTGACCAGTGCTCAGCCCCCCACCCTTTAGACCCCTCCCCACTGCTCTGCCCACCCCTCTGTTTGGGGGAGCCCAGGGATCAAAGGCCTGAGGCCGGGGGACTAGAGGAGAATGGGATGGCTAGGGGGCAGAGGGTCGAGGACATCTGGAAGAGTCTGGAGAGGGCTTAGGGTCTGGAAGGGTCTGAGGATGGGGATCTAGAAAGGGTGGGAGGTTGCAGAGCTGGAGGGGTCTTGGAATTTGGGAAGGGGCTAGGGGCTGGCTGGAGGAGACTGGGAAATGACAGAGTCGGGGGCCTGGAGGGGTCTGGGGACTTGGAAGGGGGATGGTGAGAGCAGAAGGTTGGACTCAAGCTGGAGATGGGAGGCTGAGTGGGTGGCAACCACGGAAATTTCTGAGCCGAGATCCTAAGTGCCAACCAGGCTACTCTCCGCCGCACTCCCGCTCTCCCTGCCTGGCAGCTGGGGTTTTGATCATCTTCACAGCGGCGGGAGCACTGGGAGGGGGCAAGGCGGGTGAGCAGCCAGGAGGGAAGCCCGCCAAGGTGGAGGTGGAGGAGGCAGGAAGCACACACAGTGAGCCGCGGGGGCTGAGAGAGAGACAGACAGGATTCTCAGACTGGGGGCGGCCTGGGGGGAGGAGGCGGGCACCTCTCTGTGCCAGGTCCACACCGCAGGCCAAGAAATGGGCTGGTGTGGTGCCCAGTTTCCCTGGGGGAACTGAGGCTTGGAGAAGACGGCTGGTCTGGCAACCCTCCAGTCGGAGCTGGAATCACAGAGCCCAGGGTTTCATGGGAGGAGGGAGAGTGAAGGGAGGGGGCGGGTTTGTGTGGTCCAGGCCTTTGGGCTGGGGACACCAGGGCCTGCCCACCGGGGATCCCTGGATGGAGGAAGGAGGCTGGCCCGAGGGCAGGAGCTCTTAGTGCTCTTGGCAAGTCCCTGCCCCTCTGCGCGACTCAATTTCCACATCTGTGAAACGCAGGAGGCCTTGGACCAGACCGTCTGCCATATTTCCTTCAGCTTTTGTGACATGAACCCCAAGAGACCCATCTTGCCAGCATTAATGGGGTGCTGAGTGGGCACAGCTAAGCTCCCTACCCAAGACTGTCCCTTAGCTGCTGTGGGACCTTGGGCAATTCTCTCAAGCTTTCTGTTTCTCAGTTTTCTCTTGCTCCAACGAGGAGGGACTTAAAACGGACCAGGATGGGGCTCCCTTCGCTTTCCTTCCCCTCCCCCACACCCCACCCACCACCCCTCACTCCAGCTCTTAAAGCCTCTGCAGGGGCCCAAGGCTGGCTCTGATGAAAGGTTCATTTTCCTTTCATTGTGCAGGTGACAAGTTCTGCCGCCAATAATCATTTGTGAAAAATCAACAGTGAAGCCCAGAGGCTCCCAGGCCCCCAGAGAAATGTCAATGGATTTTCAGAGGAGCAGGGTGGAAGAAAATCAGGGGCAACTGTGGGATGGAGGAGTAAAGGGCTGGCCACAGTGAACAGTGTGCTGAGCGCAGGTCTCATCGCCACTGGAAGCCTTTGCATTGGCTGGTCGCTTCCAGCTGGAATGGCCAAAATAAACCAGGGTGACATGTGCTCTGAGGGTGGGGAGAGGGGAGGCAGGCCTGGCTGGAAGAGAGGGTAGAACCAGGGAAGTGATGATGGGAGATCAGGACAGAAAGGAGGTGGGCTCCTGTTCTGAAGGGCCTGAAAACCCAGAGAAGAAAAGCTCATTTGGAGGACAATGAGGGGCCACACAAGGTTTTGGAGTGGGGGAGAGAAACAGGTGTGAAGAAAGCTGTATTTCGTCTGACTGCTCTGCACCGTTTCAGATTTGGGACCTTCCTGGGAAGGCCTCCGAGGACCCAAGTCCGAATCCTCTGGGGATGGGGTGGGGGTTGGGGAGTTCATGGAGCAAGTGGGTCGGGGGAGGGACGTTGGGGGGAGGCACCCACTCAATGCATATCAGACTGGATTATCTTGGGGATCCCCAAAGGGTGACACAAGTGGTAAGTGACCCAGCCTGACTCTGAGCGGAGATCTGGGGGAAATAGAGCCCCAGCAGGAAGAGGATCACAGCAGTGGTCTGTCTAGGGACAATTCCCATAAATGGTCTCATTTGTGCCTCTTTCTTGTTCTGCAGGAGGAGCTCTCCATCACCAGTCTATTTTATAGATGAGGAAGCCGAGGTTCAGAATTGCTTCCCTGATAGCTCAATTGGTAAAGACTCTGCCTGCAATGCAGGGGACCCCGGTTCAATTCCTGGGTTGAGAAGATCCCCTGGAGAAGAGAAAGGTTACCCACTCCAGTATTCTGGCCTGGAGAATTCCATGGGGCCTCAAAGAGTTGGACACGACTGATTGACTTTCACTTTTAGAGGTCGCGAAAGAAAGCAATATTTCAGTATTTCCAGTCTTTCTGAACCAGTCCTTGGCACATAGTAGGTGCTTAAGGGATGGATGAGAGGCAGGATTTGAAACTTCTCCTCTGCACTCCAGAATCACTGCTCTTCTGATGGCACCAAAGAGCTTTCTCTGAGCTGGCAATGTTGTCAGCTAGCATGAAAACCCCAGAAACAGAACCAGCTGGGGAATGTTCAACCATCTTGGAAACTTGGCCCAGAGAGGGAACGTGACTTGCTTGAGGCTGAACAGTAGCAGAGTAGGGACCAAAATTCAGGTCTTCAGACTCCTCTGCTCCTTGACTCTGAGCTGGGCAGGAAAGGTGGGTACTGCCCTGCTGCGATGACAGCTCCCTGGCTCTGTGGCTGGATGGGTGGGCCCTGGAGGAGCAGCAAGGGAGGGTGAGTGCCATGGTAACCAGCCAAGGGATGGGCAGCGGGTTACAAAGTGGACAGCAGTGGAGGGGGAGGCACTGAGCCCCCTTCAGCTCCTGGGCCCCCCAGGTTAGAGCCCTCAGAGGCAGGCTTGGCCAACTCAAGTCCTCCACCTCCACTCAGCACCTAATTTCCATTTATATGGCTGCTCCCAGGGCTGCTGGTGAGGACAGTGGGCTTCTCTCCTCACACACTTCTTGCTTGACCTTTCCCCCATCTCTCCATTTCTCTCTGTCCCTCCCTCCTCCCTCTCTTCCTCCCTCCTTCTCTCTGCCCATCTGCCCTTGTCTCTCTGATTTCAGCTTCAGAGGGATGTGCTTTCCCCAGCCTCAGCCCAAGTTCAGGAGTTTTTCAGCTGTATGACCTTTGTGGAACCAGGCCCAACTGTCCATGGCCTTGCTTGGGCCTCACTTTTCTCATCTGTACAATGGGGTTAACATCCCTGGTGCTGGCCTCTCCAGGCTCACCGTTCCTACAGAAGCCCCAGAGCATTCAGCAGTCGCCGCCAGACGGGGATGGGATCTGTGATAGACTTCACTGGACTCCGAGCGCCTCGCCGCCTACCCGCCGCCTGACACGGACACCCGCCTCTCCTTGTCTCTCCACCGTAGCGGGGGAGGCTGGCAAGTGCCCTACTCCTGCTGTTTCTCCCCTGAAGCCTCCCAGGAGGTTAGTAGCAGTTTCTCACGGGGCTATTTGGCTTTTTTTCAGAGCCTCCTTTGCCTGTTTCTACACTCTGAGGATATTCCCAGGGTGGGCTGCAGTGGAAGGGAAGGAAGGGAGACTCTGGAGGCATTTGCTGACTAAGGCGGGCACTTAGAGATGGGAGGAGGGCCTGGTCTGGGCAGGATGTATACCAGGCAGTGCCTGTTTCAGAAAAACTTCCAGGTACCAGGCTGGATGGGCTCTGGAGTCAGGTTGCAGGTTCCACCGACCCTAGCCCAGGTTGTTGGACTGTGGGGGTATCTCTGAGTCTGTTCAGGCCTCAGTCTTCTCTCCTGGAAAATGGGCCTGATGACCCATGCCCTGCCTCCCTGGGAAAGGGACAGAGTTTTGCTGAGTCGCAAACAGAGGTACAGACAACGAGGACACACCCTGGTGATGGGCTTGGCTGGTAGAGCACCCAGGATCTCCCTGGCTCATCTCTGGGTCGCCGGGCTCCTGCTCTCCACTCGCCCTGGGCTCAGGGCCTGCCTGCCTCGGGCCTGAGGAGGAAGGCAGAGGAGAGGTCCCGGCAGCTCTTCCACTGCCCTGGGCTCAACACAGCCCCTCAGAACTCAGATCTCATGCCCTTTCCCAGCAGGGGCCCAGCCAGCCCTGCGGGATAAGGGCTGATCACTTTATTTACTTTGTATTTTTTTAAAAATGTGATAGAAAGATGTAACATGAAACTTACCATCTTAATCTTGTTAAAGTGTACAATTCTGTGATACTAAGGACATACACAGTGCTACACAGCCATCACCAGCATCCATCCTCAGAACTTTCTCACTTTCCAAACAGAAATTCTACCCATGAGACACACCTCCCCATTCTCCTTCTCTCCCCTAGTCCCTGGTAACCACCGTCTGCTTTCTTTCTGTATGAATTTACCTATTTGAGATACTTCATATAAGTGGAATTAGCCAATATTTATGCTTTGGGGTCTGGCTCATTTCCCTTGGCGTAATCAGATGGCCTCTTTTAACAAAAGAGAAAACCGAAGCACAGGGAGCCATGGGACTTCCCAGGCTGGGCTCCATCCCATGTCCTCTCTGCCACCTCTGTTCTTTTCCCTCACAGCCCTGGCAGTGTCCCAGTTCACCTGGCATGCCCTCATTTCATGGAGGAAGAGACACTATGAGGTCTGAGGCCCCGAGGGGCTAAGAATCCCTGGGTTGAGTGACTCCAAGTACAGTGCTCACACAGTTAGGGAAGCCACCCAGCTCTCCTCAGGAGGGGCCAGGGGCTGGATCACTCCCAGGGTTGGATGGGGATCATGCCGTGTCTCTTTTCAGGTCTCAACGTCTCTTTTCCCTGAGACTAACCCAGTGATCAGACCCTGTGGGTTGCCTTGGGCTGTGCTAACATCACCCCGCCCTGGGGCTCTCAGGGTAAAGAAGGGGACAGCTAGCAGAGCAACATGGCCTGAGGGGCCGCTCCAAGCAGAGAAGAGACTGATCAAGGCTCTGGGCTCTGGGTGACCCACGCTGCCTGACGCAGTCCCCCAAGCCTCCCTCTCGGGCCTCGCACGCTCTGTATGTATGTGCTTGGAAAGGGTCAGGGTGGCTGGAGAGTTTTTAAGAATTGGGAAACACATTTACTGTGCTCTTATGTGAGCTTGGGGACATCAGCCAAGTCAGGCATCTGATGAGAAAAAGAGGAGGTGGAAAGATTTTCCTCAGGTCCCACTCACCTTCTTAGTGTAGTCCAACACTTAAAGCCTCTGGTGATCTGGCCTGGCCCCTGTGTCCATCTGCAAATCCTACTATACACTGACCCTTTCATAGATTCAGTCATTCATTCAGCAATTACTGACTGAGGATGGCTATGCCCAGGAACAGTAACAAACACTGGGGCCATGGCCACAGAAGGCAAACATGCCTTCTCACTAGGAGTTCCTGAGCCTGTGGTCCAGGGGCTAAACCCAACATTTAGCAAACAATCAGGTGATGTGTAGCCACAGAGCACCCAGGGCTTTGAAGGAGAAGATGGGGCCTTGTGAGGGAAAAAGAAGCAAGACTGGGAGGTAGAGGGGGCTTCCTTAAGCAAATGCTATGCAGAGGGATGGATGGACCAGTGAGGCAAAGAGCTTCAGGAAGACTGTCCTAGGCAGAGGGAACAGCCTGTGAAAGGGCCCAGAGGCACCTGGTGAGAGACTGGGGAACCTACATGAGGGGCCGGAGCGGCAACCATACAGAGAGTGCATGCAATGGAGTTGAGGTCTAGACACACAGGACCCATCACAGGGGGCTGCTTACACAGGGTCACTGGAAGCGTTAGAGGATGACAAGAAGAGATTCCCGTAGGCCAGGGGGACACAGGAGGGGTAGAATCACTGCAGTTTAAGGGCATTATGGATGTGAGAGTTGCACCATAAAGAAGGCTGAACATCCAAGAATTGATGCTTTCCAATTGTGGTGTTGGAGAAGACTCTTGAGAGTCCCATGGACTGCAAGGAGATCAGATCAGTCAATCCTAAAGGAAATCAACCTTGAATATTCATTTGGAAGGACTGATGCTGAAGCTCCAATACTTTGGTCACCTGATGAGAAGTCAACTCATTGGAAAAGAACTTGATGTTGAAAAAGATTGAAGGCAGGAAGAGAAGGGGGGTGACAGAGGATAAGATGATTGGATGGCATCACTGATTCAATGTACATGAATTTGAGCAAACTCCAGGAAACGGTGAAGGACAGGGAAGCCTGGTGTGTTGCAGTCCATAGAGTTGTAAAGAGTCAGACATGACTTAGCAACTGAACAATGATGACAAGAACCTTAGGATTAGGCTGAGCATTTCCAGCAGGAGCTGGAGCCTTGGAGGAGACACAGCCATGCCCAAGGCAGACAGGTAGGCAGAAAGACCCAGACTTCTTCCTTCCTCCCATCCTCCAGGCTCCCAGCCATTGGCCAAATCCAGCTGGAAGCCAACTGCAATGGGAGCCCAGGAAACACAGATTATGTGATCTTGAACAAGTCTCTTAACCTCTCTGAGCCTCAGCCTCTTCATCTATGAAAGGGGTAAGACCTGCATTGTAGGAGGTGGCCTGGAGAGAGCAAGGCTGGAGACAGGGAGACTAGGGAGGAAGGTCTTTTTAGGGGTCCCCAACCATCCCCACCCTGCCTTCCTGGGGCTGCGAGGGTGATCCCTTCTCCCTTGCCCCCCTGCAGTGGAGCTCTGAGAGGTGCTGCTAGTGAGATTCTGGAAGGTTCCCAGTTCCTGGACCAGCCTCACCTTGCTGTGGGTTGAGGCCACACCGGCACACCTCAGACTGGGCCCACCTGCTGATTACTTGTTGCCATTTCTGGGTACAGTCTTGCCTGTATTGCCAAGAGGAGAGCTGGAGGAGGCTGGGGAGGGGAGGAACCTAGGAGAAGAGGAAGTGCGAGGGGCCCCAGGCTCTGCACTGTGCAGCCTGAGGGGTCCCCATGATGCTGCCACGGGCTGGTGGGAGGGGCCTCTGCCCCCTATCTCGCCCCCTGGCTCCACTGTCAAACGTCCCTGGCGCTTAGCTGAGACAAGCTGGGGGTGTGAGGCAAGGTGCTTTGCACCCGAAAGGCTTGGGGGGAGAAGAAGAGGAGGGGAGGGAGACGACAGGAGGCCAGGAGAAGGTGGGGGAGAAAAGAACAGAAATTGAGAGCAGGAGAGGGCTGGCTAGTGAGCCAGCAGTGACAACCAAAATAGAGACGGTTCATTGAAATTTCCGTGTGTCTCTCTGCTTCACACATACACACATCTCACAACACCTCCGGGTACCAGTATTATTTCTAAAGTTCAATTTTGTAAATGTTTGCCTTTTATTTAACCTATTCATTGGAATTGCTAATGCATTTATATATCAATATTTAAAAGATGCATGTGTGCAATGCTGGGTTTCTGTGTTTTCGTCCCTTCCCTCAGAAGGCCAGGCTCCTGTCCTTGGAGGCAGACAGCCAGCTATGCCGGCGACTTCGCTTTCCTCCCAGGGTGTCCGCCCAGAGATAAGCAAACATGTACATTTTCCCCTTTTTAACCCATTAAAGGATGGCATTTCATCACTGGGGTCTTCTGATTTTTTTTTTTTTTCCCCACTTAAATCTATAATGGAAGACACTACTAAAGCTCAGAGAGGTTAAGACACTCATCTAGGGTCACACAGCAGGACGCAGAAGTGGGCCGAGACTGCGGTAAACCAGCCGGGTGGGGATGGGGGCGGGGAGAGGACATGTTTCCGGAAAGAGAGTCTGGAGGAGGAGGGGAGCGCTCCAGGAAGGAGGAGGCTGACGGAGGCGAGCCCGGGAGTGAGAGGAAGCTGCGGCGGCGCTGCGGCCCGAGAGGCTCGGTTTCCTGCCGCTTCCGCTCTGGCGGGTGCGGGCGCCTTCTGCAGGCCCTCCCACACCCCTTCCAAACCCTCTTATAAGTGCGGGTCAGGTCCTCGCCCCCTCCCCTCATCCGTAGGCTCTAGATCAGGTCTGGAGATGGGGCGGAGAGCAACTTCGTTCCCGCTCGCGACCTCGGGCGAACCACCTGTAAAATGGGTGTATGGCGTGGGTGGGGGGTGGGCGGCTGTGGGAACGAGTGAAAGCGTGTGGGGGAAAGTGGACGTTCCAGGGCTTCTCTGTGTGTTGGCCCAATTTGAAGGACTCCCCCCTCCTCTTCCCTCAGTGCACTTGCACAGGGGCGGTCCCCGAGGGTAGGGGACCTTGCTCCACCTCCCACCCCGCGCTCCCCTCCTAGCGGTTCTCCCGCCCTGGGTGCCGGGAGCGCCTGGGCAGGGCCGCAGCGGGCATCCTCCAGTAGCTGAGCTTGAACGAAAGCCCGCGTGGCGCCCGGCTAATGAACTCTGGGGCCCCGGGTGCGCGCTGTCCTGCTCGGTCTTCCTTGCACTGCCTGAAGCGCTGACGCCACTGGCTGGCACTGGGTTCGAATCCCTACAGGACCGATTCTCCCTGCTTGCTCTGCTGTGAAAGACCCGTCTCTGAGTCTCATTGTGCTGCTCTCTAAGGGTTGGTGTGGACAGGGAGAGGGTAGAGAACAAGAGAACCCCTCTTAGGATGGTGGGAAGGGTAGACAACTCCAAGCCAGGCAGATTGCTTAGCTCAGTGCCTGGACTCAGGGAATGCTCACTACGTCTGCCAGGTTGATGACCATGATGGTGGTGATGATGACTCCAGCTGGCCTGACCGGAGGACCCTGGAGCCAGAATGGTCTTTGGAGAGACCTCATGTGAGTCCCCAGACCCCTCTCCATTTAGGGATGGATGCGTGACTTGCTCAAGATCACAGCCAACACTGGGGAAGGGATATGGTTCCGAGTGGAAATTCGAGGGTTCTCAGCCCTGGACCCCTTTGCAACCCTTTCTCTCCCTGGCAGTGGGTGCCACACCTGAGCCCCCTTCACTCTGTCTTTGCCACTTTATTTGAAGTGTTTAAACTGGAAGAGTTATTAGGTCATCTGGTCTAATCCTCTAGTTTGCTGGGTGACAATGAGCTAGACACTCTTCCTCTCTGGGCCCACATTCACATCTGTCAACTGAATGGGCTGGACTACCCTCGGTTGGCAGTACCCAAATCCTCCAGCAGTATATTAGTGTCTTTTGAAAAACTTAAAAAAAAAAAAAAAAAAGTCAGCTCCTGGACCCCTTTCCAGACCTGGTGTGCTAGTACCTCAGGACCCGTGTGAGAGGATTTGCAGCAAGCTGAGTCCTGGTCCCTAGGAGGCACAGACCAAAGAGCCTTCTAGCTCTTGATTCAGCCCCTCCCCAGTCTCTCTGGGACAGATGAAGACCCTGAGACCCAGAGAAGGAGGTCTTCTGCCCTCCTCCCAGTCTCTTCTACTGGGCCCCCTGTCCAGCCTTCATTCCATTCTCTTGGGCTGAGTTGAAGCATCTAAGGGGGAGTGAGAGTGGAGGGAGCAACCGCCACCCTGCCTGTGGCTGACGCTCCTTTGCTCCTGTCATCTGATTTTGACCTCAGTGCTGGGGGCCCTGCCTCACTTTTTTGAACCCAGAATTGTAGGAATCTCTTGGGTGGTACCCAGGTGATGCTAGTGGTAAAGAACCCACTTGCCAACGGAAGAGACATAAGAGGTACAGGTTTGATCCCTGCGTCAGGAAGATCCTCTAGAGGAGGGCATGGCAACCCATTCCAGTATTCTTGCCTGGAGAATCCCATGAACAGAGGAGCCTGATAGGGTATAGTCAATGGGGTCGCAAAAAGTCGGACATGACTGAGGCAACTTAGCATGCACGCAGGCTTGGGTGGTACCTGGGAAGGACAGATGAGGCACTGGTCGGGGAAGGGGAAGACAGGCATATAGGAAGTAGGTTCATCTGTCTGTGGCCTTGAGGAGCCTGTGTTCTGGTCCTGGCTCCTCTTAGGACGGATGGTTTGAGAGAGGAACTGATTGAAATGTACTTTTCGTTTCGGGAAATTAAAGTCCTCAATTTGAGAGCATGGTGGCAATTAGTGTTTAATCATGGGAGGATAGAGCGTGGGGAAACATTCCCAGCACATGGATGGGTGGGCTGACAATCAGCCATGCTTCCTCCTGGGGAGGCTGAGGCTCATCCCTCACCTTCCCCAGGACAGATTAAAGGTGTAATTTGATGAATCAATTTGTTTTCTGGAAGAGGAAAGAGGGAAGCAGAAATATGATAACTTGAATCAAGTTGCTCCATCCTGTCCTACAAGAGTCTTTAGGAAGGGGAGCAGGGAATAGAGGCAGATCCAAAAGGTGGAGTCCTGGTGTCTTCTTTCAGCTATTTGCACTGATGTAGAGACCTTTGAAGTCTCACAGACCTGAGTTCAAATCCTAGTTCAGGACTATGTCAGCTGTGTGACCCTGAGAAATCCACTTTACCTCTCTTTGCCTCCATTTCCTCTTCTTCAAGAGGGTGACAGCCCAGCAGAGTGGCTGGGCTAACATTTGTAAATATGCCCCTTGCAGTGTCTGCACATAGTAGGTGCTCAGGAAAGGGCACAAGAGACAATCTTGGGTTTGAAGTCCAACTGGCAGGATGGAGAAGGAAGCTGGAGTCAGGTTGGGTGGGACTGAGACAACTGACCCTTGCGGCTGGGCTTGTGATGGTGGGCCAGATGGCTCTCTGGGCAGCACCTTTTGGGTCCTGGAAGACAGAGCACGGTAACGGAAAACTTCTAGGCAGAGGGGCAAAAACTCCAGTGGGTAGCAGGAGAAACCTGTGTGGTGCTACTCCCAGAAGTCTACCCGATCACCCTAAAACAGGTTGGATTCCCCAGTGCATCTCGGCATCCCCTTGACTTCGCTTCTGTAGCCCTGTGAATCATGGTGGGTACCTAGTGAGCCAAGCATACTGTGGGTCCTCAGTCAGTGCTGAACACTGGGGAGAGCTGGGCAGCAGGGGCACAGGGTGCTGGGCTCTGGCTGCAGCTGCACTGACCAGGAGAGCCTGGGCTGCAGAAGAGAGGGCTCGAGTCTCAACTGGACAGACCTAGGTTTGAATCCTGCCTCTTTCTGATTGCATTTGCACTGCCTTTTCTAAATCTCCTTTGTAACTTACATTTTCCTGGGTTGGTTATTAATAATGACAGCAGTTGCCTCCTGCCTTCTCCTAGTGAGGGTGTCCTGGAGGAGCCTTAGGTCAGCTCCAAGGGATGGTTTTGGGCACTGAGAGGGGCATTGGGGATGGAGAGAGGGGCTTCTCTCCGCTCACTGAGTACAAGCTACATACTCTGGCTTGTGCTGAGGTCTCTACACACTTCATTTGACTCTACCACTCCCCTGTAAGACAGGGATAGTTATTCCTACTTTCCCAACAGAGGAACTGAGGCTCAGAGAGGTTACCTGGCTTGCTTAGGCTCAACAACAAGGAGTCAGTTGTCAAATGTGGGCCTTTCTGGCTCAGAGTCTAGGCTCTGTCCCATCTGGCTGGCACCATGGGAAAGGTGGGTGATTGGGGCTGGAGGCCACAGCCGAGTGTGGATGGGTGAGTCCATAGATCTTGGCTAATGATCCCTGGTGGGCCTGGTACTAGTGGGCACTGGAAGTATCAAGCACAGATTTAGTGGGAAGGCAGGTGCTGCCTGTAGTGGGGCCGAGAGTTTCTCTGTTTTCCCCTTTCCTACTCCCATTCTGGCCAGGAAGGAGAGGGTTGAAGGTAGGGTCTTAAGGAGGGAATATATACCCAGTTTCACCACTCTCTCTCTAGTTGGGCTCAGCTTTCCTGTCTGTCCAGGGTGCTGATGATGCCCACCTCTCAGGCCTCTTCTGAGCACTGACAGCAGGAACATGTGGAAACCAAGCATGTGAAAATCAAGAGGTCAGATGGAGTGGTCATTCTGTCACATTTTACCCCCAAGAAAATGCACTTTCTTTGGAGATCTCAGGGTCTTGAGGATGCTGGCAGTCCCCAGACTGTGCCAGAGCCCAGGTAGTCCTAGGTAAGGGACCTGCACAGCCTGGCCTGAGTGGGTGAGAGAGTGGGTGGTTCTAGCTCAGCCAGTGAAGTGTCTGCTTCTGATTGGAGCGCTGGTTGCTATGGTGACCGATTGATTGCCCGAGCTGCAGAAACTCAAGGGGAATGAGCAATGGGCCTTTCTCCCAAGCTGGACAGTTTAGGCTAGGGCTGAGAGGCCAAGGCAGGGGAGACACCCTCTGGGAACAGAAGGGCACCTAGGCTCAGTCCGGAGCTGCTGCTCATCACATGCTGTGTGTGGGTGTGTGTGTGTCCAAAGGAGGGGGGCTGGTACTTATGAAGCAGCTACTATACAAAAATGAAGCTGCTGGACAAATAACATATGATATCACTTATATGTAGAGTCTAAAGAAATGATACAAATGAACTGATTTTCAAAACAGACTCACAGGCTTAGAAAACAAGCTTATGGTTAGCAAAGGGGAAATGTGGAGGGTAGGGATAAACCAGGAGTTTGGGATTAACATATACATACTACTATATCTAAAATAGATAATCAACAAGGACCTACTGTATAGCACAGAGAACTCTACTCAATATTCTGTAATAACTATATGGGAAAGAATCTGAAAAAGAATGGATATATGCATATCAGGGCTTCCCAGGCGGCACAATGAAAAGAATCCACCTGCCAATGCAGGAGACGGGGTTTGATCCCTGGGTCGGGAAGATCCACTGGAGGAGGAAATGGCAACCTGCTCCATTATTCTTTACTGAAAAATTCCATGGACAGAGGAGCCTGGAGGGCTACAGTCCATGGGGTCACAGAGAGTCAGACACGAGTGAGCAGCTGAGCACGCATGCATAACTGGATCACTTTGCTAAACACCTGAAGCCAACACAACATTGTAAATCAGCTGTGCTTCCAATACAAAATACAAATTCAGTTAGAAAATGAAGCTGCTGGGACTTGATCCTGGCCAGGCCGAATCTCAAACTGTTTGTGAGGACTAAAGCACATTTATGGGGGACCAACATGTGAGGGAGAGAAAGGCATTGTTGAGGGAGATCAGGGCTGCACTGTCTGAGGGCCTGAAGAGTCAAGGTGAATGGACAGGGGATGGTGAGTTGAGACTGGAGGGGATGAAGTGTTTGGAGTGAAGGAGATAAAGGCACCCCTGGGGCAGGGGTTTGCAGGGGGTGGGGGGTGGGGCACTGACTTAAGCAAAAGTGAGGAGGTGGGATGAGCAGGGCAGGTGGCAGGAATCAGACCATCCTTCTGTGATGTGGGCTTGCATTAGCTGAGAGGCATGGCCGTGGTCTCTCTGGTTTCTTAGCCCCAGCAGTCTGTACTGGTCCCACCCTGCCCACTATTTCAGCCCCACCCACTCCCTCTGCCTCCTCTCTCAGTCTGGAGATAAGCTGATCTCTATTCAGCTTCCTCTTTGGGGTGGGGGAGGGGAGTTGGGGTGGTTAGGTGAGTCCTTGGCCTTCTCTGGCTGCACTGGCCCCACCTGGCAAGGGAGGAAGTTGGCACAAGTGGGGCTATCCCCAGGACTCAAGTGTTGCAGCTCCCTCCTGTCCTCTCCCTGCTCACACTCGCCTTTTAGATTCCTTTTTCCTCCAACTCTTTCTCAAACTACTTTCTTCTCACTCCTGACCTGGGAGGACCCCTGACTCTCTCACAGTCTGCCCCATGGGTGTGGTGTCATTTTTGTTTGGACCCCTGTTCCAGCGTCTTCTCTCCAGTGAGCCCAACCCTGCTCCAGCCATTCTGGTTCCTATCCCAGGCCTGCCTCATCCCAGCCCCATCCCGTACTTCTGGCAACCCCTGCCTTGCCTTGCCCTGCTCTGCCCTGCCCTCTCCTATGCAGCCTCTGCCTCACCTTCATCCAGAACTTCTCCCCCACTGGCTGCCCCTCTCCTACCCCTGCCTGTCCCTGCCTCATCTTCATCCTTGAGCCTTGAGTTCCCAGATGGGCTTGCTTAGGCCTTGGCCTCATTGTCATTCTGTCCACGGCAGCATCAGTTGCTGGCTGCAGGCGCTGTCGGGGGTGAAGGAGAGAGGGGAAGAGAAAGGTTGGGTCTGCAGACTGAGGGGAGCTCTAGGTCTGCTCCCCAAGCCTTTTCTTGGGCAGAAAAGCTCTCACCAGGCCTGGAAGAGCTGCTGTTTATTGAACACCTACTGTGTGCCAGAATCTTTAAACCACAACATGTCTAACCTTCCAGCAACCCTACATGGCAAAGGTTATTCTCCATTTTATTGCAAGAGGTGAAGCGATGTCCTCATAGTAAAGGCAAGATTCACCCTGGACCCAAGGCCTCCTGCTCACTGTCTTTTGCTGTGGGATCTGGGCAATGTGACGGGAGTTGGCTTCCCTACTTCAGGTGCCTCTGCGTCCCTGAAGCCTGGGCTCCCATAGGCACAAATGGGCGTGAGTCAAGAGGATGTACAGGGAGCAGGAAGTGCACGGCAAATGCTTGCAGACTGGGGCTGCTTAGGGAAGACAGACCTGGGGGATCCAGTTCTGTTCCTGCCCGCTTCCCCCACCCCCTTTCCCACCCCTCATCAGGGTGTGTGATCAGAGTCACTGCCTATAAGGCTTGAAGACTTAAAGACTAGGCTGGGTGCCTGGCCTTTATAGAGGAGAACTGGGGAGCCACTGAAAGTTGCTGAGCAAGGGAAGGGTAAGATCCCATATGTCTTAATTCCTTCCTGCCTTCATTGTTGCATTTACTAAAAATTTTACTAAGAACTTTCTCTGGGCCATGCTTTTGCTTGGACTGATGATACAGAAATGCCAGTCGCAGTCTCGGACCTCAGGGGACTCAAGGGCTCACGAGGAGCATGCATATTCATGCATTCATGTTCATGCATATTCATAATGGCACTGAAATCCCACTGGTGCCCGAGTAGTTTTGTAAACTGAGGCCATGGAAGTGGGTGAAAGATCTGAAGTTTCCAGGAGGAGTTTGGGACTGAACTGAGTCTTGGGGAAGGGTCTACTAGAGGATGCCAGGCCCATTGGACTGGAGGTAAGGAACAAGGCCAGTAACTCAGCACCTTGTATGTTGCACTGGGAGCATGGCTTGAATAGAGGGAGCAGTGAGGAGCCAGGGGGAGGTGTGACACCAGAGAGAGCGTGAAGGGGTCAGGGAGACCTGGCAGGAGATGATGGAGGTCAGAACAGAGGGAATGGAAAAAAGGGAAAGATTGCCCATCCATTTAACTAGACTGTGTTTGCTGAGTGTCTACTGTGAGCCAGGGACTGTGCTGGGAGCTGAGAGGAAGCCAGTCAGGCTTGATCACTGATTGGATGAGGGCTGGGGGCTCAGTTGGTAAGAATGGAAAGAGGGCAAGCAAGGTTAGACAGTGGGTGGATAACACTTTGAGTTGAAGGTGCATTGACCTGGTAGCTCAGCAAGTAAAGAATCCGCCTGCAATGCAGGAGATCCTGGTTCTATTCCTGAGTCAGGAAGATCCTCTGGAGAAGGGATAGGCTACCCACTCCAGAAGTCTTGGGCTTCCCTTGTGGCTCAGCTGGTAAAGAATCTGCCTGCAATGCGAGAGACCTGGGTTTGATCCCTGGGTTGGGAAGATCCCTGGAGAAGGGAAAGGCTACCCACTCCAGTACTCTGGTCTGGAGAATTCCATGGACTGTATAGTTCATGGGGTTGCAAAGAGTTGGACATAACTGTGCGACTTTCACTTCATTCAAGTAGCTGAGATTTAGGATGGGAGGGGCTAGAAGAAAATGAAAGATATTGGGTTGGCCAGAAAGTTCGTTCAGGTTTTTCATGTTATGGAAAATTCTGAAAGTACAAACTTTTTGGCTAAACCAATATTTCTAAGCTGGGCCTAGAAAGGAGCTAATTGCCTGATGCCTTGCATTTAATGATGTCTTTTCATTTAATCCTCATTTAATGTTGTCCTCATTTGTTCAGACAAGGAAACTGAGGCTCAGAGACTTCATCACTTGTCCCATTAGTACAAGGATGGGCAAACTTTTCCTGGAAAGGGTGAGGTTGTAAATATTTTTGACCTGATGGGCCATGTCTCTCCATCAGAACGATTCAACTGTGCCATGGTAGTGGAAAGCAATGATTTCAGTGGTCAATATTAATGAGGATAGCTCTGTTCAAATAACACTGTGAACTTCCAGATGTTCAAGCTGGTTTTAGAATAGGCAGAGGAACCAGAGATCAAATTGCCAACATCTGCTGGATCATCGAAAAAGCAAGAGAGTTCCAGAAAAACATCTACATCTGCTTTATTGACTATGCCAAAGCCTTTGACTGTGTGGATCACAATAAACTGTGGAAAATTCTGAAAGAGATGGGAATACCAGACCACCTGACCTGCCTCTTGAGAAACCTATATGCAGGTCAGGAAGCAACAGTTAGAACTGGACATGGAACAACAGACTGGTTCCAAATAAGAAAAGGAGTACATCAAGGCTGTATATTGTCACCCTGTTTATTTAACTTATATGCAGAGTACATCGTGAGAAACGCTGGGCTGAAAGAAACACAAGCTGGGCTCAAGATTGCCGGGAGAAATATCAATAACCTCAGATATGCAAATGACACCACCCTTATGGCAGAAAGTGAAGAGGAACTAAAAAGCCTCTTGATGAAAGTGAAAGAGGAGAGTGAAAAATTTGGCTTAAAGCTCAACATTCAGAAAATGAAGATCATGGCACTTGGTCCCATCACTTCATGGGAAATAGGTGGGGAAACACTGGAAACAGTGTCAGACTTTATTTTTCTGGGCTCCAAAATCACTGCAGATGGTGACTGCAGCCATGAAATTAAAAGATGCTTACTCCTTGGAAGAAAAGTTATGACCAACCTAGATAGCACATTGAAAAGCAGAGACATTACTTTGTCAACAAAGGTCCATCTAGTTAAGGCTATGGTTTTCCCAGTAGTCATGTATGGATGTGAGAGTTGGACTGTGAAGAAAGCTGAGCACTGAAGAATTGATGCTTCTGAACTGTGGTGTTGGAAAAGACTCTTGAGAGTCCCTTGGACTGCAAGGAGATCCAACCAGTCCATTCTGAAGGAGGTCAGCCCTGGGATTTCTTTGGAAGGAATGATGCTAAAGCTGAAACTCCAGTACTCTGGCCACCTCACCTGAAGACTTGACTCATTGGAAAAGACTCTGATGCTGGGAGGGATTGGGGGCAGGAGGAGAAGGGGACGACAGAAGATGAGATGGCTGGATGGCATCACTGACTTGATGGATGTGAGTCTGAGTGAACTCCGGGAGTTGGTGATGGACAGGGAGGCCTGGCGTGTTGCGATTCATGGGGTTGCAAAGAGCCGGACACGACTGAGTGACTGAACTGAACTGAACTGAATAACACTGTATATATGAACATTGAAATTTGGAGTTCGTATAATTTTCACGTGTCAGGAAATCTTATTCTTCTTTTGATTTTTAAAAATATTAAAATATGTAAATATTATGCTTGGTTCCTGGTGGTGGACAGGATTTGGCTGGCAGGCTGCAGTTTGCTTACCCCTGCTTGGTAGGTGATAGAGCTGAGGTTCAATTCAGTTCGGCAAGCCCGTGAACTTCCAGACCAGATCAGCTCCAGGTGCAGTGCAGGACCTCGGCATTCCTCCTGTGGGCTCTGTGCAGTCTGTCTCCAAGGTCGGCTCATCTTGGGAAGCGTACATGCACCCTGCTCTGGAGGTGGCCACAGGCTAGGTCTCGAGCTTTGGATCCCCCAGCCCCGAAGCAGGTCCTTGCTCAGCCACTCATCAAGGGGAAGACCTGAAACCTCTCCAGGCCTCAGTCTCCCCATCTGTAAAGTGGGTCTTAGCAGAGAACCCCGGAGAAGGCAATGGCACCCCACTCCAGTACTCTTGCCTGGAAAATCCCATGGACAGGGGAGCCTGGTGGGCTGCCGTCTGTGGGGTTGCACAGAGTCGGACACGACTGAAATGACTTAGCAGCAGCCGCAGCAGAGAACCCACTCTCAGAGGCTCTCTGAGGCCTCAGTGAAGATTTGCCTCCGCCCTTGGCTCCCCAGTTTCCCACCTCTGCTCCTGTCCCTGGGGCTGGTCTACACTACCTCGAAGTCCTCTCTGCTGCCCCCCACCTCCACCCCCTTTAATGGAGAGAGTGACGTTCCTGGTGTCTCGCAGTTGCCTCCCGCGCGCACGGTTTCTTGTAAGCTTTTAAAAATGAGGCTCCCTCCTGGGCGGGGAGTCGGGGAGGGGGTATGTTTGTGGGGGGGGCCGCCATCCGGAGCATCCCTGGTGGGCGGCGGCTGCCGCTCCAGGCCTTTTCGGAAGATCTGTGGCTGATTATTATGGAAATCAGGCCCCAGCAGCGCGCCTGGTGGCGGTGGCGCGGGAGCAGGAGGCGCGCGAGGCTCATCTGCCGGCGGCTGGGCTCCCGAGACCAGCTCTGCCGCCCGGGGGAGATAGGGGTGGGCGCGCAGCTGCCTCTGCTCTCCCGGCACCAGCCCGGCCTATCCGAGCCCGGGAGCCCAGGGGCGCGGGCAGGGCTGATGGGCTGAGAGTCTAGGGTCGCGCTTGGAAGCCTGGGCGCTCGATTGCTTCGAGGCACTGAAGTTCATTTCTGCGGAGACCTGGGGACTTGGGGCTCGCAGTGCTGGGTATTTTCAGTCCACACAGAGGAAAAGCTGTGGGGCTCATGCCCCCGCCCTGGAAACAGAATTGGGCAGCAGGAGTCCCATTTACTTGAGTGCTTTCTTTGCACCCAGCAGTGTGCTAAGCACGCCGTGGCTGGTGATCTATTTGAAATTTACCATCAATTTCAGGTATTATCAATACCGTTTTAAAGGTGAGAAAATAGAGACTTAGGTGAAGCTTACAGGGCAAACACTTGAGAGATCTGAACCCGAAGCTGTCGAAGGCCTATGGGCAGTTTACAGTTTTCAGTGGCTCCATCCAAACCTGAACTGTCCAGTGCCTCTCTAGGGGGTGGGGGAGGGGGGAAGTTGGGCAGACAGACAACATGGCTATGTCTGGGGCATAACTGAGGGTGCCCGGTGGTGGGTGTTACTGAGAAGCCCTGGATTTCTGAATATGCCCAGAGGCATAAACCAGAGGGCTTGAGATGGGCCAGGAGGGTACCCTCTTCTCACTCCCCACTCCACCCCCAGCTGTCAGTGTGCACCAGATTCCATCATTCACAATCCAGTTCCTTTGTATTTTTCACATTCAGGGGAAGGGAGACAATTTCAGCTTAAAAGTGATAGAGGAAATAAAAACGGAAAAGTCAAATGGATTTGGCCACTCTGTAAAATGACCAGAAAAATGACCTCAGTAGAAAAGCAAGCAGCAACCCTGGAGAATTTTTTGTAGCAAACAAGCTCAGCCATGGGGTCCGTCTGTTATCTTTGGTCTATAATGAGCTAGGGCAGACCATGAGGAAAGACAGAGAAACCTGAGGGTAAGTGGGCAAAGGACAGGAGCTGATAATTCACATTCAAAAGGAAATACAAATGCTACATCACTGCATGGGAAAAAAATCCATTCCCACTCAAGACATAAAAGGCACGAAGACTTTAACAACTGCAATTCTGTTCAAGTTAACAAATATTTTTAAACATGAAGTTACTCAATCTATTGCTGAAAACTATAACCATCTTTAACAGCTTTTTTTTTTTTTCTTTTGGCCTCGTGGAGTGGCATGCAGGATCTTTGTTCCCCAACCAGGGATCAAACCCATGCCTCCTGCATTGGGAGCTTGTAGTCTTGACCACTGGACCCACCACAGAAGTCCCTAATATGCTTTTAAAACCTCTCAAAATGTTGCTTGTGCTCATCCTCACGATGGCTCCAATTCACAGATGAGGAAACTGAGCTGAGAGAGATCAGTTACACAATTTTCCCAATTACAGATGGTGCGTAGCTGAGTAGCATCACCTGTCAGATTACAAAGCAGGGACACTGAACCACTAGGACAATGGTTCTCAAAGTGTGGCCTCAGACCCCCATTATCACCTGGGAACTTGCTAGAAATACACGACTGAAGCGACTTAGCAGCAGCAGCAGCAGCAGCAGAACTACTGAATCAGAAACCCTGGGGGTGGGGCCCAGCAGTTTGTTTTAACAAGCCCTCCTTAACAAGCCCTCCAGGGGATTCTGCTGCAAAGTTTGGAGAACGATTGCCCAGGGCTCCGGGTGAGTATTCAGGAGTGGACCTTGCTTCTGCTGTAGAAGGCAAGTCATGTTGTTCCAAACTCTTTTGAAATATGGAGGGACAGTGAGTATTCTGAGCCTGAAAAATGGCCAGTAATTGCACTTCTGAGAAGCTATATGAACAAGATTTTATTCATGAAGCTATTAAGACAGTGGATTTATAAACGTGTAAAACTGGAAACAATCTAAGTCTCCAACAATAGGGGATTAGGGAGAAAAACCATGACTCATCTACTAGATGGACTGTTGTGCAGTCATTGAGAAATGAGTTTGTAAAGAATATGTAACACGGTATAGGGAGGGTGAACAGCTTATCCTGGTTTGCCCTGGACTTTTTCAGTTATGGTTCTGAGAGTCCTGCATTCCAGGAAAGCCCTTGGTCCTGACAAATGAGGACAATTGGTCATCCTAATTATAATGGGCATTAGTGCTGCAATTCAAGTATTTCTGTTCTCCTTTCTTGGTAGGCTGGTGGTAGAGGGTAACTCACTGGCTCCTTGAAGTTAAGTGGCTGTGTGATTTGCTTTGGCCAATGAAATGTAGGCCAAAGTGATGTAGAAGTGATACCATGTCCAGAGAGTACTCTGGATGGACCGTGTTAGGATGGCACCTCCCCAGTCTGGGTCCCTGAGTGACTGTGATAAACAGAGGCCCCTGTCCAGCCCCCACTAAGCATACAGTGTGAGCAAGGCATAAACTCTTATGTGTGAAGGTGCTGAGGTTTAGGGGTTATTTGTTATTACAGCATAACCTAGCCTGAGCTGACTGATACAACTGGGGAAATATTGCTTCTGTCGTGTTAAGGATTTTACAAACTTTTCTATGCAGCAGAAGCACTGCAGAGATGTGACACATAAAGTGTATAAGTGTGTTAGAAATAATCTGAAACGTTTATGATATCAGGTTGAAGAATTCTTGATCTAAGCTTTTTTCTTCTTGACCATTGCATTTCCCAATTTTCTCCAATGAGCGTGTTTTATTCCTTTTTCATAGGAGACATTTTATTCAAAACATAATTTCCTTGGGTCAAAGCTAGGTCCTTTCTGGGCTCTTGTTTATTAAATGAAGATCTTTTGGAGGCGGCAGGAAGAGAAGAAAGTTAAGCGTTAGTTTCAAAGAATCAAGGGGACTGTAAAGGTCACAGAGTTAATCCTCTACTTCTGCTGGAAGCTCCCTGCAGGTTCCTGGGTCCTCCCGGCCTCAACAGCTCAACAAAAACAATCCGATCAGATGCTGCTTCCTGGCCATGTTATTCTGGGCAAGTCACAGACTCACTGAGCTTCCACATTCTTATCAGTTAAATGGAAATAATCCTGTCTACCCTGTGAGCTACGAGATCAGATGAGATGAAGGATGCTCAATAAATACTGGTACTTTCTGCTTCTGTCTTTCTCATGGAGCCTCAATGGTGGGTGACCCCTTAGCACATGCCCTTTGACCTCTGTGAGCCTCAGTTTCCTCATGAAGAAGAAAGATGGTTTTACAGGCCAAGGCATTTGTGAATGAAGCTGGAGGCTCTCTGTGTAGAAGTAGAGAGATGGGGAGAAGGGGCTTGTGAGCCTCGGAGTCCAGCAGCAGAATCAAATCTTATACCCTCCGTTGAACCTGGAAGAACCAGACCATGAAGCCAGCTCTCCAAAAGCCACAACTGTGAATATTTAAGATTGAGACAGAAGTAGGTACTGAGTCCCCTTAGTAGGTCCTGGGGCTAGGGGGCCTGTGTTCTGAAACTTCTGGGAATCTTGAAGGAGCCCTAAAGGCTGGAGTAGTCGGGGACAACTTTCTGCAGGAGGGGGTCTTCAGCTGGGCTGGGAAGGATGGGATGTGCAGCCCCTGGCACCTGTGGCAGTTCTGTCAGAGTCCCCATTCTCAGTCTTGCAAGAAAGACTCCACTCTCATACAACAGTGGCTTCAAATTTCTGCAGAGGGCGTCTGGTATACAAATGCAGGCTTGCATTCATGATCCTTCCATATGACACCCCTTTGGGACAGGACTTGGGAAGACTCATAAGGGAAAGTGTTCCTTGGAATTAGGTGGTGGTAGAGCCCCATCTGCTCTAGATGAAATAGCTGCCTTTGCTTCTCCATGATTAAGCAACCCTGGGTCATGTTCCTTCCAGCCCATTGGTCCACCTTGTATGTCCCCACTTCCTTGCTGGTACCTAGTAGATATGTTCAGTATCCAGGGTGATCATATGTCTTGGGGACCGGGGACAGTCCTCGTTTGCTACTGTTGTCCCAGCATCCACTCTCATCTGGCATTCCAGCACTCTCAGAAGGGGCCCCATTTTGGTTGGTAATTTGATGACTAAAATCTGCATAGGTCTCAGGTCAGATGGTCTTGGTTCCATGCTGTCCCTTAGTCATTTCCCCCAGCATCCCATGCCCCTGCCTTCATGTACCTCCTTAATCCGTCCCTACTAGCAGCCAGAGGGACCACCTGGAAACAACCTCTAGTTCCCCTGTCTCCTGCTGTGACCCCTTCCCCAGCCCCTGGTGCTAACTGCTCCTTGGCCAGTCTCGTCCCTGCTTCTGTTTGGCTCCCTAGTTCCTCTGTTCCAGGCGCAGGCCCCTCCATGCTGGATGAACAGTTCACTGCGCCTGGTCTGCCCCATCCATGCTCACTGCTGTGCAGGGGATCCACGCCTTTCCCCCAGCAGTCCCTGCAGTGCCCCCTCAACTGACCCTTTGTTCCCCTGACAGCCCTCTTCCTTTGGTCCTCCCAGGTCCCCTTTCCACCCCCTTACTGCAGCCCCCCAGCCCTTTGCCCCACGAGGAGACCATTCCTTCCTCTTTTGTCTGCCCTGCCTCCAGCCTCTGACTCTGATTCATTCTTGTTTCTCCCAGAGCCCAGCACCAGCCAGGAACCCGGCACCGGAAGAGCGAGTTCTCTGGAAATGAGGCCCTGTGGAATCTGGCTTGTCTCCTGGAGGGAAGTTTGGTAGATTTTAGGCAGAGACGGCTGTGTTCACAGCTGTCTGGAAGAAGCCAAATTGGGTAGGAATGACACTGCCAGACAGGGAGATGGAGGAAGGGCCCTGACTTGGTGGGGATCTGTCCTTCCTGGTGAATGTGGGACCAGAGAGGGTCAGTCACTTGTCTAAGATCACGCAGCAATTTGGGGCCAGGCCAGGCCAGGTCTTTGACCCAGATATGTCTCACTTTGAAGCTTCATTCTTCAGCCATTCTGGAGAAGTTTGGCTGGTAAGGGGGCAGGCAGGGGATGCTGGCTGGAGGGGTGAGGTCTCTGCTGCCCCCTGAGGACCATGCTCTCAGGGCACTCTGGGTGGTCCTTCCATTGCAAAGGACAGGCTCCAGGCTGGCAGAGCCTGGGTGGGAGGAGGCCTGACTTTGATTCCTTGATGCTCACACTTTGTGGACCCCTGGGGAAAGCCTGAGTCATCGCTGAGCTGGCAAACATATTTAGCTCCTTTCATAGTCTCTAATAAATCAATTTCTCTAGGTCTCTCACACCTGCCACTCGACTCCTGGCTGCCCGCCCCCTCCCCATTTCCTGGCCCCAGGCATCTGGGCGCAGGGCCCCAGGACTAGCTCTACTCTTCCAGGCACTGGGCAGGGGTCCTCCTTGCCCACTCCTACTCCACCTCAGGCCATCCTGTGCCAAGCTTGTTCTCTCTCTTTCTATGCTGGCCTCATTCAGCAGCCATGTTACTGGATCCCCAGTCAGTTTCATGACAAAGGGTAAAATAGCCTTGGAGATGCAAGGGACTACATTTGGGGCACACAGCTTAGCCCCTCAACCTTTCACCTTCTTGCTTTGGGGGCTTGTTCTAGGACACTCAAGGGAGTCCCAGAATAAGCATCCTTGTTTTGGCTCCTCCTGGCTAGAAAACCCAGGCCTCCAGTTATTTTATCTTTCATGGGCACCTCTGCCAAGAAGCTTTCCCAGATCTACAACCCCCTCGACCTCTGCATGAATAGTTCCTCCTCCAATGGTCCAGCCTGTTTTGTATCTTCACCAAAGCATGTATATAGTTTGCCTTGAAGCGACAATAATAATAATGGCACTTAATCTTGAGTAGGTACTCAACACTGTTCTAAGTATTTTGCATATAGTCTATTATTTTCATTTTATAGATGGGCAATCTGAGGCTCAAAATGCCTAGGAAACTTGCTTAAGACGCAGGGTAGAGTTGGGCTTTGAACCCATCCCCCCCCCCCCCACCCGCCCACCCCCCCCACCCCCGGCACCCCGGATTGCCTCACTACTGCCCCCTGTGGCCTATCACAGTAAGGGGCTTTTGTGGCACCTTCTCACTTGCCACCCAACCCCACCACACACATCAGCCTCACTTCATCTCAGGGCAGGGGCCACCTGGTACCCATGTCTGACACGTATAGGGAAGTCCCCGTTAAAGGTTTATGTCCAGAAACTCACCTGTCTGAACCCTTCAGGAAGGAAGATCACATCTAGAGAGGGCAAGCTACTAGTTTAGGGTCACACAATCAGAAAGCCAGAGAGCCGGGGTATCCCGACTCCTAGACTGAGCAGGGTGACTGTGCCCCACAAGAAGGGAGGGGGGAGGCCGATGGGCATCTGTGCCCTCAGGTCTCTGGGGCTGCTGGAGCCCACAGGCCTTTGTCGACCGGGTGCATTCTTCTCCAGGAGGCCGACGTCAAGGCTGTACTCTGGGCTGAGGCCTCATTCCTACAAGGGGCAGCCAGTTCAGCTCCCGGCTGGCTGCGTCGTGGAACCTCTCATCCACGAGCGGTGGGAGCCCCCTGCTGCCCAGAGCGAGGAGTGGCAGAAGGCCGGGAAGGAGGGCAGAGCCCACCGGAGCTGGTGAGTCCCGGGCCAGCAAGGCAGAGCTGGACCAGATTGCTATGTGGCCCCGCCCACCTCTCTAGCCACGCCCCCACCTAGCCGCCTCACCGTTCCCACAGCTCCCTGCGCCTCTAGATACTTGCACTAGTTACTGCTGAGGCCCAGAGAGTCTTCTCAGTTGACTTCAGTCAAAGAATTCTCACGCATCCTGTGTGCCAGGCACCGAGCAGTGACAATCTGGCCTGTGAGGAATTCGCAGTCAGGATGTGTGCGATGGGGAGGGGCAGAGCTGAAGTGAGCTCACCGCAGTGTCTCTCCCACCTAGCTGCCGACACTCAAGTACGGCTCCTTCGAGAAGGCCCCAGGATTGCCTGGCTGCCCAGCTCAGCCCTCCACCGGCCCATGTGCTCCACTTTGTGTAACAGCATGAGTTGAAATGGGCTGTCTTTCCCCACCAGACTTGAGTTCCTTTCGAGGGCAAGGGCTTTGCCTTGATCATCTTTGGATCCTTGGTTCTGTGTGTGGAGCCTGGCACATAGTAGGTGATTCAAAAACCTGGGCCGAATGAAAGTTGATAAGTTCAACGCCTTAAGATCTTCAAAGAGTGACGCAATGGTGGCATTTCAGACAAGGGGCTGGATTAAGGTGTGGGGGCCATCTCAGTGGCCTACACATCTGAAGGGGCTGCCTAGAACTCGGGACCACCAGAACGTCATCCCCATGCAGGCATGGCTTTTGTCTTGTTCTACCAGTGCTTGAAACAAGGCACTTAATATAAGATTGTGGAAAGTGTGAATGAAAAGTAACAAATTCAAGACCCTCTGTGACTCCCCAAGTGATCATTGGATCCAATCTGTACTTGTATCCCTTCTTGGACAGGGAACTCACTACTTATCTGCTGAGCAGCATCCTTTCTGTCTTCAGACAGCATGGCCTATTGAGAAGTTCTTTTGCTTTCCCCTGGCCTTGGCAGAACCAGTGCACTCTTGCCCCTGCTTAGAGGGACCCTTGCTTCAAATTTAGCTCCTGGAGATTTCTGTCCAGGTGGCAGCCCCCAGTGGCCAGAGTATGAGGGTCCAGGGTCTGCTGAGTGCCCACTCTTCCCCATCTGGCCCTCCTGGTATCCAGCTGGGAAAGGGATGAGGGTGAAGGGTCTACGCTGGCCTCAAGGATGGCAGATGTGGTCATGGAGAGGACAGAGCCCCACCCACGAGTTGACTCATGAGCTTTATTCTCTATTCTGAGTGATTCCCAGAACAGCCACTCATGCCCAGAAAATCCCCCATTCCACCCTCTCAGTGACAGGGGAGGAAGCCGAGGACCGGAGAGGGGAAGAGAGCGGACTAAGATTGCACAGCCAGTGGCGGGAGAGGACCTCAGAGCCCCTGACGCCTGGCTGCCCCTTCAGGGCCAAAAAAGGCAGCAGATGTGGCACTCAGCTCCCATGCTGCCACGGGGCCTGTGGAAGACTTCAAAGGTCCTGTAAATCTTCTTCCTGTCACACCCAAACAGATCCACCTCAGTGCAGTATCATTATGAGGTGCTTGCACACCTCCAGAGACAGTGGCCTCAGCACTTGCAAGGCAGCTACTCTGTCCTGACCCCACAGAGAGTGTGTGTGTTGTGAGGTGGGGGAAGAAAGGTTGCTTCCCCTTCCTGGGGGAATTCACCCTGTCCGGCTCACCTACGCAGGCTGACAGTCGAGCCGAGGTAACCCCATATCCTGTTTTCCTGCAAGGGAACTTCCCTCTAGGGACTCCCCCAGGGCCTGTGTGGCAGGGTAAGTCCTGCTACTGAGAAGAAACCTGTCTGTGGAATGCTCCTCCAGGCTAGGGCCTCCCTGGAGACGGAACTGCCTGCCTGTGGGTAGTGAAGCCAGCTTCACGCTTGATGGTGCTATGCCAGAGAGTCTCAGGATGCTAGGACCCATCTGGGGCAGCTGCTCATCACCTCAGGAGCCCTGGGCAGTGGTCCAGCAGGGAAACTGTGGCAGGGACTCTGCTACAAGGGTGTACATTACTCATGGCATGGCTGCTGCCTCCAGGCAGCCCTCCTGGTAACCACAGATCACAAAGCTCTCTTCTTGGTTTCTTGGTTGTACCACCATTTCTGCTTGAGTATGTCTGCTTGAGTATGTCTGCATGTCTCTGCCATTTGCTTGAGGAGTCCCACCTGTCCCTTCTCTAAAATGAACATCCTTGAGGATGGGTCCACTCTGCTCTCTGCCTTCTAGCAGTCTTCAGTCCAGAGCCCCTTCCAGCTCAGTAAACAGGTGTAGACATCTCCAGCCAGAAGCTCCTTGGGAAACCCAGCACATTCCTATACTTCCACAGACAGGAAGCAGTCTGAGAGGGGCCATTGCTGGCAGGTTGAGGGGTGGAGTGCACAGAACCAGAAGGGCTGGGCCATTCCTAGCCAAGCACCACAGTTTTCCAGGAACCAGAGAAGGAGTGTGACTCAGCCGAGGGCACACAGCAAGTTGAGACAAAGCTAGGACTGAGACTGTGATGTCCAGGCTCCTAGTCCAGTGCTCTTGGGTCTCCCAGAGGTCATATCCATGGATCTGAGATGTGTCTCCTGTGTCCCTTGGGCAGGGAGGGCCAAGCTCCTACTGAGGATGGGGAGGGGCTGGCTGAGAACCCCCTGAGCAGAAGGAGGAGGCGTCGCCATGTGGAGGGTAGGAAGCACTCAGGCCCCTCCTGCTTTGAAGGCTGATGGCATTTCAGAGGGCAAGGAGACTTCTAACAAAAGAGGAAACTGAGGCCCAGAGAGAGGGCAGGGTGCCAGGCTATGGCCGCTTTCCTTACCCCTTCCTGTAGTGGACTTGGGGCAAGGGTGGGGCCTTTCCTGGATGGCCAGGGCCAGCAGCCTCACGATCAGGCTCTGAGACCTTGGTGGTTCCCACCTACTCCGGCTCTTGAGCCCTGCCTCCCCCACCCCCGCCCCCGCTGTCAGGTCGAAGTGAAGGGGGTTGAGGGAGGATGTGTGCGGGCCCTGGGGTGGGAGTGGGTCTCCAGGTACCACAGGTCATGGGGCTCGCAGGACACTGGGCACCACCTCCAAGGAAGCTCACTGCTTGCTGGCGATCTTCTTCTTCCGAGCAGAAACCAGGTCGTAGAAGGGGACACGAGTGATGCTGGCTCTGGAGTGAGGGTAGTGAAAAGATTTCAGGGCTGGATGGGCTGGCAAAGGGATCTCATCTCCCAGGGCTTGTAACAAGGGTGTGCTTCTCCCAGGGCAGGGTTGGCCTGCCCCACTGCAGAGGTAAAGCCTGATGACCCCAACAAGGACCTAGCCAGGGTGTGCCACAGGCAGGGCTGAGAGCCTCGGGAATTCTGCCCCCACATATCTTTGGACGCCTCCCCAGGCCCTGTCAGACTTGGAAGGAGGTGACAAGAGCCCAGGTGGAACCAGCAGACCTGCTTGCCAGTTCTAGCTCTGCTCCTCTGGCTGTGTAGCCCTGGGCAAGTCCTTTCCCTCTCTGGACCTCAGTCCTCATTTGTAAAATGAAGGTGAGAGTGGGTTTGACCTGGCAGCCTCACAGGGCTGCTGCAAGACCGAAGGGAAAAGACCCTACAAGTCTGTGGGACATACCTGGTCCCCTGCCCATTGACCACTTCCGTGTCTCCCTCTGTCTAAGAGGACTCACCCTCACTGGTATCTCCCCATAGACTCAGAGTCAAGGTGTTATCCTGCCCCTCACCTGGCTTCCCTCCTCCTGTCCCTCCACTGCCCATCACACCTGTCGAATCCCAGCCCCTGCATGGTGGTCTTTCTCCCCTGATCACACCTGTCTATGGCTCTCCAGCCCACCCAGGAGAAACCTGAGCTCTCTGCCATGGCCACTAAGGCCTCGCCATCCTTTGCAGCCTCATTTCCCATGGCTCAGCCCCCACGCTGCCTGGTCCCCACATAGCTCTACCCCTGCACTGCCCGGCATTGCCTGGTCCCATGCTGCCCAGGACCAACTATCCAGGAAGATGTCCAGGCATCCCTATGCCTGACTTGCGCTTTTGTTTTGGCCTGCATTGCTCCTTCCACCTAGAAAGTCCTCCTCCCTACCTGTACCAGGCCTTTCCAGGACCACTTAGGATCCTGATGCTAACAGGCACTGGGCAAAGAGCTTTACTCGTAATATCTCCTATGACCCTCCACCATCCCTATGAATTCTGTGCCTTGCTCCTCTGTGTTCTGGGCCTGGCCTAGAGAGGATGGTCACAGAACATGGTGGAAGGGATTTGCATGCCAGAAACAGGAAGGAAGTTCTGGAGTTAGCCCTTTTTACAGGCAAGGAAACAGGACCCTGAGAGGAGCAGGGACTTCTGAAAGGTAACCAGAGACCCCTCCCCACCAGCCCAGCCACCCGTTACCGAATGGCTTCAATCCATTGGTCCCGCTCCTCAGCGCTGGAGGCTGAGATCCGGTAAGACTCGTGCTTGCCCTCCACCACTTTACCATCGCCGTCAGTCTTGCAGGCCTTTATCTTCTGGCCCCGGCAGCTGGGGTTGCAGAGCTCCAGGCAGAACTGTGGGGAAGTGGCCAGGTGAGGGCAGGGCAGGGGTGGGAGGAAAGGGCAGCTGTGTGGCTCTCAGGGAGGCTCAGAGAGGCCTAGACACTTGGGCAAGACCAGCGTCTAGAAAAGCAGCAGGACACACCTGACTGCCAGGCCCTCCTGTGAGAGGAGAACGGGCAGCTCCTTATGTTTAGAACTTACTATGTGCCTGACTTGACCTAAATCCATGATTCCTCTTAAAATCCCAGTTGACAGATGGGAAAATGGAGGCTCAGAAAGGAACAGAAACTTATTGAAGTTCCCAGAGCCAGTATCACGGGCCAGGCTCTGAGAGACAGTGTGGCCAGGCCCTCTTGATGCCTCTTCACGCCAGGATCCCAGTCCCTAAAAGGGAGGCTGAGGCAAGCCTGAGCTACTGGAAGGTGTCACGGACATGGCCTCGCCTCCTGGAGAGCCCAGCACAGCCGCCCTCTCCCTGCACTCTGTTTTGGAAATTCCTACAGCTGCTCTGGCCTGAGGCCACCTCGCTGACACCTACTGGCTTCTTGGGGTCATCCACCTTCTGCACTGAGAGATTCTCAAGGGGTATGATTCCCCGGGGCTCCTTGTCCTGCAGGAGAATAAGAAGAAAGACCAGGATCAGCAAAGGGAGTCTCGAGTCAAGGGCAGGGAGTGAACTTGGAAGTTTTGTTGTTGTTTAGACACTAAGTCGCCTTCAACTCTTTGTGACCCTGTGGACTATAGCCTGCCAAGCTCCTCTGTCTGAACTCAGCGGCACCCCAGACCCCAAAGAGGAGTGTGCCCATCTTCCCCAGACTCTGATCAGCCCTGGAGAGGGCAAGGGAGCAGCATGGGAAGAGCCCTGGCTGGGAGTTAGGAGGCCCGACTTTAAGCCCCAGCTCTGCCTTGCACCTTGGCCCAGCCTCTTCCCCTCTTTGTAGCTGTTTCCCCCATCTGTAAGATGGGTGTGGAGGAAGACCAAATGATCTCAAAGAGGCCCCAGCTCTGCGATGGACTGCTTAGTGAGAATCTGGAAAGGGTTTGAAGAGAGGGACAGGGTAGAGTAAGGCTCACAGTGGTGAACTCGAAGTAATAGAGGCAGCTGTCCGTCAGGATGAACCAGCGTCGTTTCCAGGTCTTCACGCGGCCACCTGCAAGAGCCAGTGATGGAGTCAGTTAACCCTCCTCTGCCCTGGGCTCCCACACTTCTTTCCACGGAAGAGCTGGGCCTCTGATGCCCACCTCTGGGCCCCCACCCTAGCCCCCTGCCCCCTAGCTTGCCACACCTCCCCCTTATCTATCTCTCCCCCACTTAAAACCTGAGGGGTTCCATCACCTCCAGGCTGCCCCAGAGCTCCTCCCTAGTCCGGCCCCAGGGGCAGGCTGGCCATTCCTGTACTTTCCTCCTGCCCCCACCACTCTGTTCATCCCTTGGCCGGCTCCTTGCCTGGTGTTATGCTAAGCCTTTCATTTGCCAGGCAGTGTTCGAGAGGATTCAAGAAACACTCACTTATTAATCCCTATGACTACCTATGAGGAGGGGACCATTATTAACCCTGTTTTACAGATGAGGAGATTGCAGGGCAGAGAGGGTACATCATCTGCTCAAGGTCTGGTAGCAGAGCTGGGATTTGAACCCCAGTGTCTGAGCCCCAGAGCCCAAGTGCATGGTCATTTCCCCACATGTTTAATCCTCCCAGGGATGACTGTTACCATTTCACAGCTGTGGAAACTGAGGCCAAGGATGGATGGAGGAGCTGGGACCTGTGACTAAGAGCTGCCCTGGGGCTGAGAACTGTCAGCTGGGCTAGAAAAGGAGGCTGCAGTCTGCAGGTGGATGGACTGGGAGGTGGGCTTGGAGAGATGGAGGGTCTGAGTGGGCCCGTAGGCCAGGGCCCTGCTCCCACGTACGGCGTCTGTCCTCCCCTGACTTGGAAAGCCTCTGTGCCTGGCTGGCTGCCCCTGCCCAGAGGTGCCCAGCATGTGTGAGGGTGGCAGGCTCAGATGGCCAGGTCCTACAGTTCCGCTGCTAGAACTTGCAGCGGCTGCTGCTGAGGCACCCACCACAGCTCCCCTCTGCAGGCCTAAGGCCCTCCCTGCCCCCAGTCCTGTTGAGGAGAGGTTCCCCAAGCCACATCCTCTCACACTCCCGCCCTCCCGTCTTTCAGGGACAGCCAGCCATCTGCCCACCGAATTCTGCCACTGGCTGGCTATGTGGCTTGGGCTGGTCCCTTAACCTCACTGGGCCTGGGCTTCCTCAGAATCACTTCAGAAAGAAAGATCTGCGGTTGAAGGGCTTATCTATGAATCTGTCAGCTTGCTATCTCCCTTCCTGCTCATTGTTCCCTCCCCCTCTGTCCCCTCATCCCCAGGACAGACGGAGGGAGGGTTGGGGCAAGCAGACGGCTGCCCTGGGGCTCAGGAGACTCTCAATGCCACCACCCGAGGCTTCAGGTCCAATGGGTGCGTGTGTCAGCCGTGTTGCGTGAGTGTTGCAGGCACATCAGTGCACGTGCCCCAGAGTGCAGGAGTGTACGTCTCACCCAGTTTGAGCAGCCAGCCCTCGCGGTCGGGTTTGAAGAAGGTGTGGGTGAGGTCATTGCCATCGTCCTCGGGAATGGAGAAGGGCTCGCTCTTGATGCTGTCAAAAAGGTTCTGCCCCAAGAGAAGGGAGGGAAAGATCCACTGTGACGTTCACCCAGGGCCTGGGTCTGGCCTATGTGGCCTCGAGCAGGTCACTGACTCTGTGTGCCTCAAAGTGGGATGCTGATCTAGTCTCTTACAGGCCCCTCTCCTAGGCAGAGACCAGAGATCTCTTCTGGGGGAATGGGAATTTCCCAGAAAGCAGATTTCAGTTCTCTGTGAAGGACTTTCTAGCTGTTAGAGCTGCTGAAATATGGAAGAAGCAACTTTATAGGACAATGAGTTCTCTGTCACCAGAGGTATGCAAACCAGGGCTGAGAATTCCCTGTGGGAGAGTTGTAGATGTTGGCAATGATCATCCCTCTGTGTTTTGAACCCCCTGCTGTGGGACACTGCTTTCCATGGACAACCTGCCCAGATTTCCAACTGTTTGGGAAAAACATTCTAAATTGTCTAATTCTGCTGATTAAAACCAGGCACAATGCTGGGTCTCCATCATCGACATAATGAAATCATTTCCTTCTGTTGTGCTTGTATGTGCTGCTGTTCAGATGGTTTCCTCGAAATGTTAAATGAAAAATTTCACAAGTACTGTTCGATTCCCCAAAGTTTTAGAAATGGTGTTTGCTGGTTTTTAAATGTCTTTTCTGATCCAGGAGCTTAGGGGTGGTGGTAGGCTAAGAGAGTAGGGGAGGAGGGTGCTGGCCTGTAGCAGGTTTTCCTGGGTTTGATGGAGAGGACTCAGCTGGCTGAGGTAGGGTGAGTGGGGAAGGGCAGGGACCACTTTCCCTTTTTGGAGCCCCCACATTCCTAGAGCAGCCAGGAAGCCCTGCTGCCCCTCCCATTCTGGCCCAGCCTGGCCCTGAGGTTTCCCTAGTAGCGCCGGCTGGTTGAAGGAGTTCTGTTCTCTAAGGCCTGTTCTCTGTCAGCAAAGCTGGCAGCCCATACAAATATTCTGAAGGCCCAAGGGGGCAAACAGGGGGACAAACAGGTCCTCATTCTTCACGACACCTACGGGGAGCCCCCTGGCAGCTTCTGAGGGCCTTCTACAGCCTACACATTCTGCCCCCACGAGGAAAGAAGCTCTGTTCACCCACATTTCCTGTACCTTGTAAAACCAGGCTCCCCCTACCTGCTGTAAGAAAACACCCTTGTACCCGCCACCACCAAATCAAGCTGTCTTCTCCTGGCTGGGTAGACGCGGTCAGAAAGACAACAGCCACTCACCAGTGGTTGTGCTGGCCTTGTGTCCATCCTTCCCCACCCCTCCGTTCTCCTCTGGAGAATCACCCCCTTACTTTCTGTCCAGGTTGCTCAGGGGTTTGACACTGTCCACTCAGCACTCCCTCATGGCTCCAGGAGACAGTGAATGACTCCCATCTGGCTAATTAGAGCATTTCATCATACTGGTCACAGTGACTGATTCAGAGAGGGACTTGTGACCCACACCAGCCAATAAGCCTTCATTCTGAGACTCTAAACTGTTAAGCAAGATGGAAGCCTGGAGTTGCCCAGGTCCTCTCTGGGGAACTTGGGGGAAAGCCTGTTTAAGAGGGAAGCCAACTTGGAAGAGGAGGTTGCTCAGAGATGGAGAGACCAGATTGAGCCCTGACCTCAATGAAGTACCCAGATCTAGCCAAACCTAAGCTGACCATCAGTCCCCCATCTTTTCATTGACATGAGTTGAGAATTCCTCCAGCCAAGGAAGAAACTGGAAGCTGGGAAACAAGTCAAAATCTGCATTGCCAAATCTTGCTTTCTGGTCTCTGCAGAGGGAAAGGCTCAGATAGACATGGGTTTGAACCTGGACTCCTGACAAACTGAGCCCTCCTGGCCAGCTACCTCTATTGGAGCTCACTTTCCTTTGCTGTAAACTGGCAGGGGCGGGGGGATGGTACCTGATGCCTGCGGTCATCAGGAGAACTTAAGGAGCCCAATATACAGTCATTTCTGATGGAGATGCTTGGACAAGAACCCAGGCGGTCTGGCCCTACCCACAGCAGAAGATGCCCTGAACTAACTGTTTCCTCTGTTGGACCTTGGTTTCTCCACCTGTGACACCAGAGGGTGGATGAGCTCTCCTTCTATCCCCTCTCCTTCTTTCCCTTCTCCACCCCAGTTCCCTCTCTGGGCAGCCCTGTCATGGTGAGTGGAGCCAGGCACTTGAGGTGCTTTGTCTGCTTCTCAGGAGAACAATGTAAGGTCAGTGTCATCAGCTCACTTTGCAGATGGAGAAACTGAGGCTCACACTCAAGGACACTCAGCCATAAAGGCGGAGCTGGGATTTGCTCTCCTGTCCTCTGGGTCCACACCCTGTGCCTTTGCCCTGAGTCTTTTAGGCACTCTGTCCTGTCCCCATCAGGATGGCCAGGACAAGACTTGCTCAACCTGCTGAGCCCCTGCTCCCATCATGCACCTCTCCAAAGCCTTTCCCACCTGCGTACCCTCATGGTCACAGAGTGACCTCTCTTTAGGTGATGTGTCTGGGTCAATTTAATTTCATAAATCAGGTCACTTAAAAATGTTATATATCCTTCCGCAAAGCCACAAACATACTTAAAGATACTTAAAGCTGAGTCCTTGCTTTACATGTGGGGAAGATGAAGCCCCAGAAGAAAGCAAGAAGACCCCACAGTCCACAGCAGCTTTCTGTAAAAGCCTTGAAGAGCAAAGACTAGGCCAGTGTGGTTCACTTTGTGCCCTGAAAGCTTCTGGATTAATTAGCCAGCCCAGAGACATAGGTGTTGTGCTAAATACCTTACATGTCTACACTAATCCCATAAGCTGGGAGCTCAGAGAGGTCAAGACTCTTACCTAAAGTCACACAACTAGAAAATGGAGGCGCTAGCACTTGGATGTGGCTGTGACTCCAACGCTCTGTTCTTTTCCCTGCCTCTTGGCTGCCAAGGAGGATAATAAACCCTTTCCAGACCTCCCAGGCAGAGTTTGAAGCTAAATTGAGATAATAGACCCAAAAGCCCTATGAGAAGAAAGTTACAAGCTCTATACAAATGCAGCGCATTGTTATTAACAAAAGACTTGAATTGGGAAAAATGCCTAAGGAGGGAGCTGCTGAAGGAGGCTCTCCTGGGACAGAAGCAAAAAAAGTGGCACCTGGGGGATCCAACAGGACTGGTGCTGGCGGGCTGTTAACTCGTTACCTGCCAGACCAGGTGTGCCCAGCTTCCTGCTCCAAGTACCACAATGAGATGAGTTTTCAAAAGCCTTTCACATTTCAGGCGGTTTACTAAGGGCTGCGGATTTTAAATAATTATTAATGATTCTTAATAGCGACGTAAGCTACCATTTACAGCTTGTGCGACGTACCTGGCATGGGCTATGCCCTTTACGTTTTTAAAAATTACTACTCACAGCAGCTCTGTGACGCAGGCGTCATTATTCCCATTCTCCTGGTTGAGGAAATAAATGGTGGCCCCGAGAGGGTG
This sequence comes from Oryx dammah, assembly GCF_014754425.2. NCBI lineage: Eukaryota > Metazoa > Chordata > Mammalia > Artiodactyla > Bovidae > Oryx > Oryx dammah. The sequence goes on from NW_024080622.1 coordinate 5,660,197, forward strand.
AGTCATTACTCAAGGTCATCCAGGAGGTGAACAACGGGGGCGGGGGGGGTGGGGGTGGGGTAGATGGGACTTGACCTGAGCTCTAATCTACTCTCAAGCCCTCATTTTATATCATGCCCTCATTCAAAATAAATTTTCTCTGGGGATCAAGGAGGGTGAAGGGCTAAAGGCATGGCTGTTTTCAAACACTGAAGAGCACCAGAATCATTCCAGATCCAGGCTCTCCCCCACCCCCACCAGACTTCTGCTGCAGGACATACACAGGGTGCTAAGCTGCCAGGGTGGGGTTCACATAGTCTCCTCCCCTCCTGCCAGACTCTGACCCGGAGGGCACTGAAACTCTGTAGAGTTCTGGGCACCTCTAATCCTAGAAATGAATTGTCCGTTCATTTTTGCTGAGTCAGGCTTTGAATCTCACTCCCGTCTTTCTAAGATAGTTCCCAGCTCCACGCTGCCCATAGGAAGCAAGCAAACTCTGGAGGCTGTTGTTCAAAGCCCTGGATGCTCTGGCCCCTCCTTGGTGCCCATCACTGTCTGTATGTACCCAGATGGCTACTCCAGATGCCCCTCCCTTTCCCTACCAGGCCAAGTGCTGGCCACTTCCTCTTTCTGGAATGTCCTTTCCCTGCTTCTCCTCTGGGCAAACTCCCACTCAACCATCAAGGCCAGTTCAAAAGTCACCTCTTCTGTGAAGTCTTCCAGGATGGCACCCTTTCCCTGCCTCTGGGAGACTGATAATATTGTCCACTGGGTCTCCATAGATAGGTTCCTATGGTCAGCATAACATGAATCAGACAGGGCTGGAATTCACATGTGTTTTATCTTCTCACCAGACCCTGAACTTGGGTTGAATCATCCCTGGGTGCCCCATGCCAGGCCAGAGCCTGGTGCAGTGTAGCAGGGGTGGGGGCTGTTTGGGATGGGGTAGGAAGCCTGGGTTCCGCTCAACTCTCGAGCTGATGTATAGCCTATGGAAGACCTGTTTCTTCCTCTCTGAAAGAGGGAGGGGTTTGAGCAGAGACTGGGAATTTTCTGCTCTGACCCACTGAGAGTCTAAGACTCTGAGATTCCAAGAAATAGACTAGGTGGTGTGAGGCACCCTTTCGAGGAAGGTGTGAGTGATGGGTGTCTAGAGCTCCCCAAAGGCTGAGGTCTGGGCAGACCTCCTGGGTGTTCAGTCTTGGACCTCCTTCTTAAGATGGGATTGCTTGTGAAAGCCCATTTCAGGACCAACCTCTTTTGTGACTGTCCATCCCCTGGACAGAGGAGCCTGGCTGGCAACAGTCCATAGTGTTGCAAAAGAGTCAGACACGGCTGAAGCAACTTAGCACATCTCAAGACAGTTATTGACCTGGGAGGGCCCCCTCCTGGAGAGCTCTCTCTTAGATGAGCCCCTCTTGGGTCATGCGCCCAAAGGCAGGCTTCTCCTGGATGCCTGGAGACCTGCTGGGCGGGGCCACGCCCCTCTTACCCGCAGCTGCTCCTCAGGCAGGTCACTGCCGTCGTTGATGCCACGGTTCATGGACACAAAGCGCTCGAAGGGCGGCCGGTCTCGGACGTTGGGGTTGTGGAGGCTGGTGTTGAGCATGATGATGGAGAAGGACAGGACGTAGCAGGTGTCTGCGGGACGCGACAGCGGTCAGAGTCCTGGCCCTGGCCACGCCCCCTCCTCCGCCCTAACCCCTCAGGGGCGGAGAGTTGGCTGTCTCAATGCCCTGAAGGTGCACCCTGTCCTCCCGGCTTGGCATTCAAGTCCTAGCCTCACCTCCCACTCTTCCGGAGCTCCCTGCTGCAAACAAGCTTCAACTGTCAGTTGCCCGAGCCCCTGTGTGCCTCACACCCGGCACTTCTGCTCCTGCTGGGCCCCCTGCCTAGCACGCCCTCTTCTCCCCTTTCTACCCATTTAAACCCTCCTGCTCCAGCCCCCATCCCCGCGGAGCCCTGCCTGCCCCCCTGCCCACTCTGTTCTCTGCCTCCTTGGAACTCAGAGGATGCTCATTGTTTGCTACCCTGTTCAGGGCTTGGTCACGTGCTGCTTGGTAATCTTGCTGGCATTGTGGGGTTCCCAGAGCCGAGCTCCTGTTCTATTATTCAGACTTTCACGTGTTTGTGCTCAGGAGCCAGGCTGGGCTGAGCGAGCGTCTGGGAGGGAGATGATCGCTACTCTGTGATGTTTTAAAGCCCTGAGTCCAGAGCCAGGGAAGTTCAGCTGTGACCCCAGCTCTCCGGTTGACCTTGAAAGGTACTTGAGTTCCCAGAGCCTCAGCTTCCCCATCTGCAATATGAGGTGTGTTAAGTCGCTTTAGTTGTGTCTGACTCTTTGTGACCCCATGGACTGTAGGCCGCCAGACTCCTCTGTCCTTGGGATTCTCCAGGCAAGAATACTGGAGTGGGTTGCCATGCCCTTCTCCAGGGGATCTTCCTGACCCAGGGATAGAATCTGCATCTCTTATGTCTAACCTGCATTGGTAGGCAGGTTCTTTACCACTAGTGCCACATGGGAAGCCCCTGCAATATTTTAGAAGGTTTAACTTTGAAAAAGCTTCATGTTCATTAGTGATTTTACCTCTGATAACAGTGGCTCTAATGTTGATGGTGCTTGCCCTATGCTAAGCTCTTTACATTCCCTGACAACACTAATGAGGCACTGTTACTGCCCCCACCCATTTTACAGATTAGGAAACTGAGGCACAGGGAGAGTAAGTTACATGTCCCAGGACACAAGATTAGATAGTTCAACAGTGATTAAAATTCCTTCCTTCCTAAAATTTTTATTGAGTAACTAATAAATGCTACAGAATGGGGATTCACTGGTGAAAAAATCTGAATGGTCCCCACCCTTGTGGGTTGTTTAAAATTGTGGGGCTGATAGATAATAAGCAAGCAAATCCCTAATTTATGTATAACCACAAGGTGGGCAAATGCTCTGTAGGACTTGTCCATGGACGCACTGCTGAGCAGCCCCTTTCACTTCTCTGAGTCGGTATCTGGAAGGATGAGAACACTGCTGGTCTCGTAGAGTCGATGTAAGGATTACATGACTTGCATAGATAAAGCACTTAGCATCTGGGGAGTGCTTAGTACTTGGACTTTGTTATTGCTATGCCACCTTCAGATCCAGAGAAGAGGCCAAGACAAGCCTGCCATCAATTCTCTCCCACCCTGTTGGGAAGTGTGGAGGACCGATTTTTGCTGATATCCTTCTTATCCACCCTGGCCCCCTGCATCCTGCCCAGTCTGTTTCATGCTTCTGTACCTTTGTTCAAACTAGAACCCCTTTCCCAAAGGCCCTTTCTCCCCTTGACCTCCTGAAGAACTCCTATTCATCCTTAAAACCCCATTCAGAAATCAGGTTCTCAGGGAAGCCAGCCTGGACATGCTGAATCCCCCATCCTCACCCTCAGATGAGACACTGATACCTTAGCACCCCATGCCATTATTTCCTGCCTTGTCTCCCAAGGATCATACCCTTGGGAGATGTGTATGTAGGCAGCGCTGCCTGACACACACCCAGCAGAGGGTCTGGCATGGATATGGTGCTCAGTGAGGGTTGATGACAGGATCTGGCTCCCAGGGTCTGGGTGCTTGGGAGAGACCTGGTGCCTCAGGAGGTAAATTCACACCTGGCAAGGTCCCCTCCCACATAGGCACCTGTGGACTGGAAGACGCCGGGGTTGCAGAGGCAGTATCGGGAGGCGAAGGTCTCCATCATGCGGTCGATCTTCTGGGCCTCGCCTGGCAGCCGGAAGCTCCACAGGAATTGTCTGGGGGCAGGGAACAGAGCCACGGGCAGTGGAAGTGGAGGACTCTCGGAGGGGGGCAAGAGGGCCCCCATTCCTCCCCTTCAAGAAACCACTCTCCTCGCTCATGCTTAGTCTCTTTATCCTGTAAATGGGAGACTCTGCACCTGACATCTAGACTCACGGGAAGGGTCAGTGGAATCTGTGCTGTGAGCACCAAGGCTGCAGGAGGGCACCAAGAAATGCCTTTTCTTCTAGAATACAGGAGCTTAGTGGACACTCTTCTCTGCCCATCTGCGGCCCAGATTTGTGGGCCAGTCCACCCCAGACCATGAGGGGACCAATGCAGATTCTCAGGTTCTAAGGCCTCTCTCCACCTGGCCACTGGGCCCTGGGATCCGTGGGACCCCAGGGAGGTTGTCTTTCCTTGGCTGAGCTTCCTTTTCTTGGAACTGAATGATATGCACATCTTCCACCTGGATTCGCCAAGGTCAAGGGCCATGCCTGCTCCTCTCACATCTCCCGCTGAGCCTTGAACACTGGGTCTGTGTTTACTGAGCCAGTGCCTGCTTAGTAAAGGCTTAAGTGAGTGAGAGAAGGCAGAAATGAATAAATGAACAAATGAATTTTGGAGACTCCCAACCTACCCCTCTACTTTAAAAAGCATGAGAGTTGGAGGGAAGGCCACATTGCTTAGATAATGGTGATTTTTTTCCTTCTCTCCCTTGCAAACTCCTAATCATCTGTCAAAACCCAGATCAAATGCCCCTACTCAGGAAATGGTTTTCCAGACATCATCTGCAGCAGCAAGACTTACTAAGCCCTTACTATGGATCAATTCTAAGCACTTTCTTACATAGTTCTATGAGGTTGGTATTGTTATTAACCCCATTTTACAGATAAAGAAACTGAGGCACAGAGAGGTATGTTGTTGTTGTTTTTTTTGGTGACTTTCCCCAGGGGTGAGTAGCAGATATAGGGTATGAACTGTGCAGTCTAGCTCCAGAGTTTGTGCTCCTTACCCATATATATTAATGCCTCCCATCATTGTAAAACTGAGTAGCAAAAATATTATCCTAATTAGAAAATAATAAGTAATAATAAATGTAGTACACACTAAGCTATATTAATAAAATAAATAAAATAAGCACTAATTTAAAAAGCAGTGGGAATAGCAGTCATAATAATAGTAATAGTGATTAAAATGATTAAATATTATTATAATAATGATGTAATATAATAATTAGTAGTAGTAGTAGTAACAAGCCAGGTGCTGATACAGGCAGTCCATGCCTGTTATCTCATCTAACCTCAGCTCTCTTTGGGGATACTGTCATCAATTGCTTCTATTTATTTATTAAAAACAATTTTTTGGCTGCACTGCACAGCTTGCAGGATCTTAGTTCCCTGACCAGGGATTGAACTCAAGCCCTCAGCAGTGAAAGAACTGAGTATGAACCACTGGATCCCCAGGGAATTCCCTCATTAATTAATTCTCACTCTTGATGCTTTGTGTTGTTAGCCATGTGGATGATGGTGCCCCCAACACCCCTCCAGCCCCTTGGGAGTCAGGCCCCTGCCCCCTGGACCACTCACCTGAGGGCCTGGACGAGGTTGAGGTTAGCAAACTCATGGCAATCTACAAAGGCCTGGAGGACCTGCAGGTTGATGGGGTCTCTGGAGAGGAGACAGAAGGGAGGGTGGGACACATTTGAGCATCTGTACCCCCTTCTAGAGGGGGTTGAGGTGGGGGAGGCTGAGGAGGGGAGAGACATCCTCCTTCTGAATCCAGCCACCCTCTGGTCTGTTCACACGTCTGACCTGCATCACCATCCTCCCACCGCTATCTGCACACCCATGTCCTCCCACTCACAGCAGACCCCCCCACACGCTCCTGGCTTACCAGCACTGACCTCAGTCAGGAGGGGGGCTCTGGCTTCGGAGTGGCCTGTCCTGAGTCACTTCCTGTCTGGGTGACCCCTCACAAACCACCAGACCTCCCCAAGCCCCAGTATTCTCATCTGTAAAATGGAGAGAACCATGTCCACCCCCACTTCCTCTGTCTTCTCAGATCTGAAATCAGAAAGCCCTGCCCTTCTTGCCAGCTGCATTCCCAGCTTGCTTAGGAGAAGGAGAGTGTTCTCTGAGGTGCTTGGGAGCGGGGGAGCTGGCTTGCTGGCCCAGCTCCACACCTGCCCCCTACAGTCTATGCCCTCCCCCAGCGGCCAGAGGGATCCGCTCAGAGTACCCCTTGGCCCAGGGCCCTCTCAGGGGTCCCCACCTGTCGCCAACTACTTCCTCCCACGCTCCATCCCTCTGCTCCTGTGTCAATGGCTTGTTGGTCCTGCAGCTGGCTTCTGCCCCAGGGCCTTTTCATGTGCTGTTTCCTCTACCCAAAATGCCATTCCCCCAGAGCCACACTGCTTACCTCCTCTAAATTTCAGCCAAAGGTCACCTTCTCTGTGGGACCCTTTGTGTCCACACTATTTAAAGTCACAGCCTTTGAAGCACGGTTCCCAGAACTTTCTCATCTCCCTTTCTTGCTTGTTTGTAGTCCAAACACCTTTTAATTTTTTCTAACTTACTTTACATATTTTGTTGCCTGTCTTCCCCATTAGAATGTACCTTCCCTGCTGGCAGAAGTTTTTTTTCCTTTTAATTGACGTATAGTTGATTTATAACTGTGTTATTTTCAGGTGTACAGCAAAATGATTTGTATATATATATATATATATTCTTTATTTTCAATTCTTTTCCATTGTAGTTTACTACAAGATATTGAATATAGTTCTCTGTGCCACACAGTAATTCTTTGTTGTTAATCTGCTATGTATGGTATTGCATCTGTTAATCCCATACTCCCAATTTATCCCCACTCCTCGACCCCAGTCAGGAGGGGGGCTTGTCTTGTAGTTTTGTCTTGTTCACTGGTGTAAATCCAGGGCTTAGAACACTGCCTGGTGCACCTATAAGCCGAGTAAAGATAGCCCTAAGTCGTGTCCGACTCTTGCAATCCCGTGAACTGTAGCCTACCAGGCTCCTCTGTCCATGGGATTCTCCAGGCAAAAATACTGGAGTGGGTTGCCGTTTTCTTCTCCAGGGGAACTTCCCGACCCAGGAATTGAACCCAGGTGTCCCGCATTGCAGATGCTTTACCAACTGAGCTATGCAGGAAACACAGTAGATATTAAAAATATCTGCTTGTTTTCTAAGTGAATGAAGGAAGGAATGAAGGCAGACATGCTTTGGTTCAAGGTCTGGAAGGAGAGTGATGGCTTAACCTGCTCAAGCCTCAGGAGTTACGACCTTCCTAACATGCTTCATTCCTTAGCTACCTGCACACACAACCCACCCCTCACACATAGCTGTGCACAGCTGCACATCCTCATTCCCTGCCTTCCTAAGGCCCCACCCTCCTTACCTCTCCCCCAAGTAGGTGCCGATGGCTGTCTTGTTGAGGCCCTCGCCCTTGTACAAGAACTGGGCGATGTCCTGGACGTCGGGGGTCAGCAGCTTGTGCTCAATGAGATACTGGATGCCCTGGGGGTGGTACACAGAGCCTGTAAGCAGCCCCCACCCAGCAGCCGGCCTGGGAAGGGGGAGAGAGGGAGTGCCTGTGGCAGAGCCCTGGGGCCTGGAATTCTAGCATTGGCACAGCTTGTTCTGGGAATTTGTGACCCTCCTTAATTGAAGTTGCCTTTGTAAGGTGATGAGTTCCCCATCAGCAGAGGTGTGCAAACAGACATGGGTTCCTGCCAGGAACCAGGTTCATGCCAGCTGCTCCCCCAGGTCCCCCTCAGTCTGCCACTCTCTGATCATATGCTTTGATGATTCGATGAATTTACAATTTTAAGATTGAATGATTCAGCTATTCCTTTTGTCCCCTTAATATTTGTATTATTTTAAAATAGTGTTTCATTTTTTTCTCACGAGTAATCTATGTCCATTGTATAAAAATTAGAAAAAATCCCAGCTCAATCAAAAGGAGAGGAAATTGCTATGGTTCGGAGGTAGACACTTTCCCTGGCAGTGCCTTTCCTCCCCTTTCTACGTGAAAATGGGAGTGTGCCTTGCCCCACTTTTCAGATTTGACAATATCAAAACATCTCACCTCACAACCCAGGCACTCAAAGTCTGTCATTCTAATTTTAGGAGTTGGAGGGGTTGGGCTCTGGTTTTCTGTGATGATGCCTTTGCATCCCTGTTTCTTTTGGAGAAGAGGCTGCTTGGAAGAGTGGGGATAGACTGTGGAAGGCTCTGTGTGACAGGCAGATGGCCCAGAGGACCCCTCAGAGGCCTCTCCATGAGGGGCAGTCAGGAAGGAATGTGAGTGTGTGTATATGTGTGGTCTGTGTGGTTCATGTGGATGGGAGCAGGGCTTCATTTCTGTGTCTGGGAACACGGGAGATCTGTGATGCACAAAAGGCAGCCTTCTAAACCAGAGCAGTAAATTTCCAGGGACCCCGTGGCTGCCCTGACCCCACTTCCGTGTGTCAGCTGTGGCTTCCTCCTGTGTCGGTTCCTGCAGGAAAGGAGCCCAGCTGCCACCTAGCTGGGTGAGAGGTTGGGGGCTGGGGTTGCTGAGACCAGTGGGGGTGGGGGTTAGACCATAGCTGAGATCTGAGCTGTCAGGGCTCTATGCCAGCATCTCAGGACAGGCTGCCTAAGCTGAGCAACTAAAAGACACTTCCAGAGACTGAGCCCCAGAGTCCAAAGGCCCAACCAACCAAAGTCCTACTCACAGAGTGGGAGACAGGGGCCCAGAGTCACGGGACCCCAAGTTCATAGACATCGCAGCGCCCCCATCATCCTCCTGGCTCCCACCTCAAGCCCCGGGGCTACTTGGCTGTGGGCTGGGGGAGCCTCCAGCCCTGATGGCGTGGGGCACTGGACAAAATGCTGAGCCCAGCAGGGCCTCAGTTTCCTCCTCTGGAAAGTAGGTGATTGTGTCAGTTGAGGGGAAGAAGGCGAGACTGTGGAGATGCCCAGCGTGCAGTTCCCTTGGCCCCCCAACCCGAGCCCCCGCACTGCCCACCTTCATGGGGTCCATGTTGAATTTCTTGCGGCCGATGCACAGCTCTTTCTCCCTCTGGGCCATGCGGCTGTAGATGGAAAGACATCAGCCTGGACGCCCCTGGACCCAGGGCACCCCTCCAATCCCCAAGGACGCTTTCCTTGGCTAGAGCCAGTATTCCTTAAGGACCTCCAAGTGGGGTCAGAGTCACCTGGGAGAACGTGAGAAATGCAGGGTCTGGACCCCTTCCAGAGCCAGGAAACCCAATTTCCAAGGGGCTCAGCCCCAGCATTTTAACCAGCTCTAAAGCTGGGACCTCGGGAGCCAGAGATGCTCCCGGGGAGAGGATTTAGAAGGGCTTGGAGTGGAAGCAACGTAACAAGGAGGCTGGTGGGTAGGGTGGGGGAGGGTGAGGAGAGCATAAGCTCTGGAGCCAGACTTCTGGTGCAAATCCCACTCAGGGGGAGTCACTTCATCTCTCTGGGACTCAGTTTCCTCTTCTGTAAAATGGGGGGTGACTCCACCTCCGGCACCCCAAGCACTGCTGAGAGGTTAAAGCATTGAAAACAATGGGTGGTAGGAGCTGCGTAAATATGTTATTGTCATTGTTGGGGCTGGAGCAGGGGATCTAGAGATATGGGGGCCGTGCACGTGCGTGTGTGTGCATCAGTGTACATGTGTGTGTGCATGTGTGTGTTCTGCTTGGAAGGTGGAGATCAGAGGCATCAGAGAACTGAGGCTGGCAGGGGCAGGGTGGGGATCTTCTGAGACAGTGCCCTGGGGCCCTAGGGGTTATGTATGGACCAACCTTCTCATTGCACAAGTGGGGAACTGAAGCCTAGAGAAGGGAGAGGACCAACCTCAGGTTTCAGAGCCAGAGGGCATCTTCCCACAGAAGGGGCGGAGTGGATGACACCCATGGGTGGGGTGGGGTGGACCAGCTTCGGCCTGACCACAGGCGTGGCTTTTGTTCCCATAAGGCCTTTGGCTTCCTAATCCTCATCCTCGGGGCTGAGTTTTCCTCCTCCCTGACCTTTCCCAGGATACTCCTGGCCAGTGATTGGTCAGGGGTGGGGTCAGGTGGGCTGGGAGAGACTTGGGGTGGAGGAGGCAGGAGAACGGGGATTGATACTGAAGAGAGAGGGCAGTCTGGAAGCAAGGACCAGACCAGACCAGAGGATGGACTGTCAGAGCTGCTGTGTTCCTATTTCACCCCGAAGCCTCCCCTCTGGGGGTCTGATCCCCAGTTTCACCAGGGCCTGGGCTCATTCACTCTCACTCCTGACATGCGATATCCTCGAGAAACCACTGTGGCAGCTTCCCTGGGTCCCCGGCTGGCCCCTCACCTCTCCTCTGCTGTCTCGAAGCAGTCGATTTGGGCAAACACATCTGCGATCTCATCCTTCAGCTTCTGTGGATTGGCAGGGGCATTACAAAGAGGGAGAGTTAAGGGGTGGAGGCCAGGACAAAATGGGCTTCACAGCCCTCTGCATCACCACCCCCAACACAATCACTCCCACCCTGGGCATGAGTCCCAGACCTCTGTCTTGAGCTGTCACTAAGGGTCCCTCCCCAGGAAGACCCCTCTTCCAGATGTCTCTTATCTTCAAAATCCCAAGCCAACCCTACTGCCTCTGTTTGTGTCTAATTCTCCCAGGGCTCCTGTCTCAGGGTGAGGGAGTCCCCAGTCTGCACTCTATTTCCAGTCTTCCCATCTCTTGTCTCTGCCGCTGTAAGGTGTCCTGCCCTGAGTCAAACCTTCTGCACAAGCCCTCCTCCACCCAGCTGCCGTTTTTCTGAAGCACAGCTTGGTGCCAGCCCTTCTTCTGCTCAAACTCTGTCCATGGCTCCCTACTACCTCTGCATCAGGAAGGACAAATTCCTGCCCTGTGATCAAGGCCCAACTCCTCTCTGGTTTCCCTCCCTCCATCCAGTTACCCTACCCTAGACTCTGTGACCACTACAAGCCAGATTCTCTGGGTGCACTATGGTACAAGACAGCCTAGGCTCTCTTCTCGGGGACTTTGCAATTCCAGCAGAATTTACAGAAGAGGACGCTGAGGCCCAGAGTGGTGAGATCATGTGTCCAACATGTCTCCAGGAGACCCCTTAACTCTGCCAACAACCACCACTGGGTAGATGGGGAGAGGTGGCAGCTTGTCCAGCATCCCTCTGCAGGGCAGCAGCATGCACACCTGGCAAGAGCCCCTGAAGGCACCCCAGCCCTCCCTCTCCTCCACCAAGACCTTGGAAGGGGGGGTGGTTCCTAGGGGTTTGTCCTGGGACCTAGGGGCAGCGTAGAACCTAGAGCTTTTAAGCCCAGTCAGCTCCTGTCCATGTGATCTTGGCCCAGTCACTGAGTGAATTCTCCACAAATAAAATGAGGGGTGGGTTCATGCAAAATTATTAATTGAACACCTACTATGCTCTTACCATTGGGCTGGGGATGCAGTGGTGGGAAACAGACCCAGGCTCCCCTTACATGGAGCTCATGGTCCAATGGGGTTGGGATCTTGGGACAATTGAAATGACTACACAGAACATGATCAGAGCAGTGGTCTAGAAAGAGCCTGTCAGGTGGTAGGTACTTGCTGAGGGAATGATCCTGTCTTTCTCTGGAATGCTAGGTATATGTGTGGTGGGGTGGAGGGTGGGGTTCCAGCAACTACAGCCAGGGTGGACAGGGCAGCCCCTAAGAGGAAAGACATTTGAGCCAAGAATGAACTAGGAGAAGGAGGAGCTCTAAGGAGGGCTTGGAGAGTCTCAGACAGAGGGAACTGTGAGTGCAAAGGCCCAGGGGCAGGACTGAGCTGCATGGCTCATTCCAGGAGCAGAAGCAGCGCCTATCTCAGAAGGTTTCTGGGAATCAGATGAGCTAATGTCTGAGAGCTGATGAGGTGGCAAAGTGCTAGGCAGATATTGGCATTATCTTGACTAAATGGTCTACATGTTAGGAGGGTGGAAGCTGAGGCCCAGGGTGGGGATGAGACCAGATAGAGGCCACGAAGGTGGGGTTCTGCACATAGTAGGTGCTTAATCAATTGCTCCCTTTCTCTGACTTGCTCTTGTGGTTCTCTCTAGGCCCTGGAAGCTGAGCCAGGAGTGGGGAGTCCCCTTGGGAATTCTGTCCTTCCCACTCCTAAGGGCCAAGGCCCAGGCTCTGAGTGGGCTGGAATCTAGGCCTGCTCTTGGTCCTGGCTGGGTCAGGAGTGAGTAAGAGTGTTTGCTCATGTGTGGGTGTGGTTCGAGGGCATGAACATGAGTGTGGACAAAAGCGTGTGTATTGTGAGCTGAGTGTGAACACACCTGGATATCCTCCAGAAGCTGTTTCCGGTGCCATTTGATCTTCTGCAGCTCCTCCGCCTCTCCGCTGCTCAGCTCCCCTGGGTCTGGAGAGAGAAGAGCTAGGGGTTCCCTGGCTCATTCCCAGCCCTCCCCTCCATCCCTCAGCTCCATCCTTAGCCACTTGGCTATCTCTCATTTCCCCCGGGCTCTCCTCCCTCCAGAAACCCATGACTTGCTTGCCCTCTTCACTCAGGCCTTGGCTGAGACGCCGCCTCCTCCGCGAGGCCTTCCCTGACTGCTCTGTCTAAAGCAGTTCTTGCCCCACCCTCGCCTTCCACCAGCTTTTTGTTTCTTTTGCCCCTCTGGGTACAGACTCGCTCAGACTCGCTCAGCCATCTGTTCGCTTGTGTCGTTTGTGTTCTACTCATTCCACTCAACCCCATGAGAGCAGGCGCTTCAGTTATTTTGCTCATTGCTATATCCTCAGCATCTAGGAAGGGGCTTCCTAGGTGGCGCTGGTAGCGAAGAATCCACTTGTCATTGCAGGAGACATGCGTCCAATCCTTGATCTGGGAAGATCTCACATGCCACGGAACAACTAGGTCTGTGTGTCTCAGCTACTGAGCCTGCACCCTAGAGCCCGTGCTCCACAACAAGAGATGCTACTGCAGTGAGGAGCCTGAGCACCACCATAGAGAGCAGCCCTCGCTCACCACAACCAGTGAAAAGCCTGCACAGCAACCAAGACTCAGCATAGCCAAAAAATAAATACATTAAAAAAAAAAAAGGAAAGAGTCCACCGGCCAATGCAGAAAGCCCAGAAGATGAGGTTTCGATTCCCAGATCGGCAAGATCCCTTGGAGGAGGAAATGACACCCCACTCCAGTCCTGCCTGGAACATTCCACAGGCAGAGGAATCTGGTGGGCCATAGTCCATGCTGCTGCTGCTGCTGCTGCTGCTAAGTCGCTTCAGTCGTGTCCAACTCTGTGCGACCCCAGAGACGGCAGCCTACCAGGCTCCCCCGTCCCTGGGATTCTCCAGGCAGGAACACTGGAGTGGGTTGCCATTTCCTTCTCCAATGCATGAAAGTGAAAGTGAAAGTGAAGTCTCTCAGTCGTGTCCGACTCTTCACGACCCCATAGACTGCAGCCCACCAGGCTCCTCCGTCCATGGGGTTTTCCAGGCAGGAGGACTGGAGTGAGGCCACAAAACACTGGACCTGACTGAGCACACACACCGTACCTAAAAAGAGGCTGACACAGCAAGTACTCAGTGCCTGGGCATCCATACTTGCCAGGGGCATTCATCCTTCACCGTAACTTCATTCCTTCATTGGATCATGTATCTCTCATCTATTCATGTATTTGTGTGACCAGGAAGTGGCAATCATTTTCCCTGACATCCCATTGGCCACATGTTGTCACATGGCCACAACTACCTTCAGGAGAGGCTGGTAATGAGCCTTTAGTAGGGTGGTCCTGATATCCTTACTATAAAGATGAGGAAACTGGATTTGGGGGGACATTTCACTCAAGCTCAGAGAGGTGAGGGGGGCTGGCCAGGGTTCCAAAGGGGCAAGTTGCTGCCAGGGTGGGACTTGGCTGGGGACGACTACAATTCACCCGGAAATGAATGGAAGGAGACGAGGGTGCTCCAGTGTCCTGGGCAAGGCGCTATGACCGTTTCCCTGCCTGGGTCAGCTGACCCACTGCTATTCACTCTGCTGTGCTTTCTGTCCCATAATACTCTCCTGGTCAAAATCTCTATGGAATCTTGATTCCTTAGAGGAGAAAGTCCTCGTCCTGATCCTGGGGCCTCCACAGTCTCCCAGGCCTCTCCAGCCAGCCTTGTTCCCCACCATTCTCAACAAGAGCCCACCAGTGCAGCCTGCCCTCAAGTGGTCTAACAGTCTTACTTCCCCACCTTGGCCTCTATAGCTCCTCCACCCTAGGATGCCTCTTCTTGTCTGCTCATCCAAATCCTCTCGACTCTCAAGGCTTCGCTTCGGGAAGCGCCTGATCACATTTCTTAAAGGTTTTGTGAGTACAGACACGATCTCTTCCAAATAAAAGCAGAGAGAATATCAAGGGGTCCCTTTCCCTGCATCCCCCTTCTGTCGACTGAGAGGCTATCTTGGATTTTGAGATGTCAGCTGGGTATTGAGATGGCAGGGCATCGGGCTAGAAGGAATCTGGGCTCCAGGCATCCATATGGAGAAGAGTCATTTTTCAATGAGAGAGAGGTTTTGAGGATGTCTCACTCTCTGTTATTCTGAGCCTTTTTGTTCCATCAGCCAAACATGAAACAGCTAACACAGTGTTCTTGTCTCTGAAACATGAACCACAACCTAGAGGGAGGTTGTCAGGATTGAAAATGCTGACTTTTGCCAAACACTCTGTGAGTATGTGGCATATGGTAAGGGTACAACACACATATAATGGATGCCACGTTGTGCCTCCTAGTTCTCCCTTGCAGGACCAAGGCACCCACTCCCCCAGTGGCTGGTGTGGGCGTGTGTGACCTGCTGAGGACTCGCAGCTGAGTCCCTCCTCAGAACTTACCTCAGCCCAAATGGAGCTGCCTCACCCAAGGACACACTGCTCCCATTGGGCAATCACTATATAAAAAGTCAAGGCCCAAGACAGTTTTTAGACCCAAGCCCTATTGACTGAAGGAGAGGCCAAGCCCAGAGAAGGAAGGCTTCTGCAACATTGTATCAAGAATATATGGTAATGATCCCCTCATCAAGCAGCCAGATAGGTCTGTCTGACCCACCAAGTGATAAAGTCAAGTGAGCCCAACAGCAATCCTTAGAGACAGAAGGATCCAGGAAGCCCGAGGGACAGCTGACCCAGACCCCCATGTCATCCACTGCTGTTACACCAGGTCCCTCAGCTCATACTGTGTCTTCACGGATGGGTCCCTTGTGTCCTTATGACAACGGAGGAAAAGGCTGTACTTAGTTCTGGGATGGATGGCTCAGGGTTTGGTTACAAGTAAAACCGAATAGCTATTGAACTACAACCCTGCTCAAGATGTTCCAGAAGGACAATGGTGAGAAGTCCTTCCAATAGGCAGAGCTTTGGGAAAGGCATTTACTTCATGTGGAAAGAGAAGCAGTGTGAAGTGAGAATATACCTGCATTCATGAGTAGAAGAAGGTGCCTTGACTGGTCAGAAAGAAAGAAGACTGAGAACAAAAAGGCCTGGGGAAGAGGCAAGCGGGTGGCCCTATGGCAGTGGGCAGAGTGTGAAGATTTTTGTAAACACACTGATGTTCCCCAGGAAACAGCCACCACAGGGGAGTCACTAAATCACCAGGCAGAGAGAATGACTCAGCCAGTTGACATCAGCCAGTCTCTGCCTGGATAGCCCAATGCTGGTACCATGGTACATGGATGAAGCAGCCATGTGGCCTCTTTGGAGGCCCTGTGCGGACTCACTCATCCAGGGTCCCCAGGCTACTGCTGCTATTTCATATCAGACCTGCCAGCAACAGAGACCCACTATTTTTCAACAAGAGCAGCCAGCAACTTGGCAGCAAATCTATTAAATTGGATCCCTCATTCTGCTTATGGTGGCTTTTCCTGCCCACAGAGCCTGGGCCAGCACCACTATCCAAGGGCTCAATCTGCTGACCCAGAAAATAGCAAAACATCCCACTGGACCAAGGAGCCCTCTTTACACTGAAGAAGGTGTGGGAGGAGCATGCGGCCTAAGGACTCAATGGTCCTCTCACACATTTCACCACTGGAAGATGCTGGCCTGATGGAGCGACAGAGCAGCCTGTTGAAGATGCAGCTGAGCTGTCAGTTGGAGGTGTTAAACCGCTTGGATGGGGCACCATCCTTGAAGATGTACTACACACCTTAAATCAACGACCATTAGATGGTGCTTTGTTCCCAAGAGGTAATCTACTGGGATTCAGGAACCAGGAGTGGTACCATCCTTCTAGTGACTGCCTTGGGAGATTTCCTTTCTCTCCCTGCAACTATGAGGTCTAGAGATCCTGGTTTCCAAGTGGGAGTGGAGTGGAGGTGAGGGGAGGTAGCACTTATACCAAGGGACAAACCAAACGTCTCATTAACCTTTAAATGGATCTTTCTCAGTTTAAGACACTGAGACTCAGAGAGGTGAAGTGACTTGCTCTGGGTCACACAGCCAGGAAGTGGCAGTGCTGGCATCAGAACCCTAGTTTTCCCACACCTAAGCCTCCATCCCAGGAGAGGTAGATTCTGCATGCCTTTGGAAATATGCAGGGATGGACAGAGTGAGGGGCCATCTTCATGGAGACTGGAGCGGAGCCATAGCAGGGGAGGCAGTGCTAGAGACTGGGACCTGGAACTCTTCCGTCAGGAGTGGAGGGAGGCTGAGTTCCACAGTGGAAAAACCCAGTCACTCTAGTTGGAGTGAAAGATCCAACTTTTGTGTTTATTTGCTTTTCATTGTTTTCCTGTTGGCAGGGGTTTGTCCTGAAGGCCTGTTTCTCACCCAGGGTACACCTGCTGGTGGAGGCCAAGTAAATTCCTGACTGGCTGCTTGCCGGATAGAAGCCAGGAAGGAATTCCATGTTCCTGTGGATGCTCCCCAAGGTAGATGGTCAAGGATGAGCCATGGAGATCCCATGCCTGGGGCCCAGGCTGACTTCTCCTCTCTTCCTGTGGGGTCTCATTATTAACCCCTCTCCTCCTGGGCCAAGGAATCACACCCATACCCTCAGCTCCAACTCCTTGCCCTGAGCTTCAGACCCTTCCACCCCTCTTGTGTCCTGACCATCAGCTCGTTTGTCACTGCAACTAAAGCAGAACGCCTAGAATGTCCCCTCAACCTGGCCTTCTTCCTGAGTTCTGAAGCTGTAGGAATGGCCTCTCAGATACCCTGGCCAGAACCCCAGGAAGCACCTTGACACACACCTCACTCTCAGCCTCATGTGTCCTTCATCACCAAGCCCTGTTTATCTTCTTTCCGTTTACACAGCCTCCACCTTCACCCAGACCCTGGGCTACTCTCTCCAGATAACTTAGAGCCTCCTGAACCCTCCCTGCCTCCACTCTGTCCCTCCCATCCAGTCTCCCATGACATCCCATTGTCCAGGGGCTAAGACTCTGCACTCCCAATGCAAGGGGCCCAGGTTTGATCCCTGGTCAGGGAACTAGATCCCACATGCTGCAACTAAGAGTTCGCATGCTGCAGCTAAACATCCCTCATGTAGCAACTAATACCTGGCACAGCCAAATAAATCAATATTAAAAAGAAGACCCCCAAGTCTTACCTGGCCGACGCTCATCTCGCACTGCACCCACCCCTGCCCTTGGCCTGAGGGCCTCCCGGCTGCTCTTTCCCTCCACAGGTCTTTGCACATTCTGTTCCTTGGTTCAGGAATACCCTTCATTCTCCTCCCTGCCTAGCAGCTCCTACTCATTCTCTCCATCTCCTCTGGGGCCCTCCATCTGTGCACCACCAACCCCCTCTATCCCCGCAGCAAATCTGGGATCTTGCTTCACAAACAAGCCAAGTTGCTGGCAAAGGAAAGACATGTTGGTTGAGCACCTACTGTGTTGCAGGCCCTGGGCACTCCAGGCTCTTGCCATCCATTATCTTGTTTGATCCTGACCCCGACTCTGGAGCCGGGTATTTCTAAATCTCATTCTATAGATGAGGCACTGGGGGCTCAGAGAGGTTAAGTGACCTGCCCAAGGGAACACAGCTGGAAGGTGGCAGAGTTGTGGCTCACACCCCAGCCCATCTGGGGCTCTGAGGCCACAGCTTTAATACCCATTTTGACACCCATCTTCTGCAGCCAGGCATCTCTATACAGATCGTCAAAACCCCCACGAGACGCTAAGTGTGGATCTTCTGACCCAGAACTGCTGACCACCAAGGAGGATGAAGACAAGGTGCAGGGTGATGTCCACAGTCTGAGCCCCCTTCTCTTTCTGGGTAAAAAAATAAAACGAGGCCAACATCATAGAGCTGGGGAAAGTGGTATTTTTTTCCACCTGGGAGAGTGGAATGACAAGGGGGTAGTGAGAGGTTATTTATTAAAAAAAATGTTTCTTTTAAGGCTCAATTTTATTTTAATGATTTAAATTTTTTGGCCGCATGGCATGCGGGATCTCAGTTCCCTGACCAGGGATCGAACCCATGCTACCTGCTTTGGAAGTGCAGAGTCTTAACTACTGGACCGCCAGGAAGTCTTGCCTTTTTATTCATCTAGCTCCTTTCATGGTTTGGCAGGTGTGTTCCTGAACCCTCTCAGGCCACCGTCCCCTTCTGTCAGGTCCTGACCCAAACAGCTGGCGGCTGGCCAAGTACATCTAACGCCCCTCCAACCCCGAAACAGTGCAGACCGCCCCGAGCCTGCTGCTTTCCTCACGTGGTGGACAGGGGCTTTCCGACGCTTCACCTGTTTGCTTAAAAGTGGAGATTTCTCCCCATTTCAGAGCAGAGGGCACTGAGGTTCAGAAAGGGTGGCAAGGGCGCAGAATGAGAGGGGTCACTGCTGACTCCACTTCAGGTGATGAAGAAGTTTCAGGCACTGGCGCGGCTTGTGGGAGATGGATTTTTAATAATAATAAAAATAGTGACAATAACGATAAAAAAAAAACCACAAGAATATTAAAATATTAGTAACAACTGCCGCTGCCATGAGATCTGTTTACCCTTCACTGGGCTGTAAATCCACACCTCTGGAAGGCCGCCTTCGCCAACGACTCCCCTTCACCAAGCTGGGCTGTCCCCCCACCCCCGCCCCGCCTCTTGTGCCCCAGGCCCAGGCTGGCTCAGTGTGCCCTGGTGCCGCCCCAGCCAGCTCCCCAGCTCCTCTCTACTTCCCCTTTGTCCTTCCTCTTTCCCAGCATATTTTTAGAAATCTGCTCATAGCCCCACTTCCAGGACAGCTGGACCCGCTTCCCCTTTCTAGGGCAGGAGGGGGTGCGATCCGCGGGCCTTGAATCCAAGGGGATCTGGGGTGGGGGGCGGCCAGCAGAGCTACACTCGCCCCAGCCCCTGAGGCCCTGTGCTCCCATCGCATCGTGTGGCTTCCTCCCCCAGCCCAGCTGCCTCTATTTTTAACCTGCAGTCTTGCTGCACCAGCCCCACGGCTGCCTTTGGTCACACCGGGGCTTTGTTGCCCAGACCGCTCAGCGTTTCAGCAGACCCGGGGGAGGGGACCTGCGGGTATCAAACACCCACAGCTGGAGGTGGGGAGGCAGCCCCTTCACCACCATCCCATCCACTGAGTGGGGAAACTGAAACCCACAGAAGGAAGAGGCCCATTGTGACCACTGGCAGGTTGGTGCAGAGGTGGGATCTGAACCAGGTCGCTTCCCTAGGTCTTGCTGGGATGATGGTGTCCACTTAGAGATGACACACCTGAGCTCAGAGAGGGAAAGTCACCAGGCTGTGAAGGATCTCCAATAAAGACCCAGTCTAGGTAGCAGAGAAATGACCTTCCTTCCCTTCATTTCCTCCAGGAAGTCCTCCCAGATCACCCTTGCCCTGGGTGGAAAGTGTCTCCCTCCCAGGCTGCAGGTCTGTGCCCCTCTGCACATCTGCCCTGGGTCACCATCCTGCAGGATTTTTCTTCCCCTGCCCCACATGCCAGACCAGCAGCTCCCTCGGGGCTGGGTTTGTGGCCTGGTCATTGCTGTCTCCAGCATCGCACAGCCCAGGACCTGCACACCAGAGGACTGCTTATTGTATGAATGAATGAATAGGCGAACTGATCAATGGAATCCTCAGATCTCCCAAGAGACTGCCTGCCATGACTCCGCTGGATCCCTTTCCTTCCAGGACCAGCCTGAAGCAGAGACTCACCTCTTGGCCTCCCTGGGAGGCCCTGCCCCTCCCATCCCTCCCCCACAGCCCAGGCTAAACTGGGGCTCTCGCTCCTCTCAGATCTTGTCCCTATTCTGCCACTTATTGGCTGCCTGACTTTGAGCAATTCCATCCTGTCCTCCAGTTCACCTCTGTGAGCTTCAGTCTCCTGAGGACAACCTCCTTGCATGGTGGAGACAAACCATCCTAAAGATTTTTGTGTCTGAAGACCTCAGGAATAATGGTGCAAAGACAGGTAGTTGGGGGGCAGGAATTACTTCACTGTCTCCCATCACCCTCGCAGCTGCTGAGTGACCTTGAGCCTGGCTCTGCTCCTCCTGGGGCTCCTCTTGCCCCCTAGTTGCCACTAAGATGTGTTCACTGAAGACATACACTCCATGAGCCACCGGGCCCCAAAAGCCCCCAGGAGAAGCACAGGGGCTGTGGTGAGAGTGCTGAACAGGCAGCTGGGAGGAGCGGACTGAGTCTGCCTCAGCAAGACTGTGTCCCTCCTTTGGTTCCATTTGTAAATGAGGGCTTCCCAGGTGGCTCAGGGGTAGAGAACCCACCTGTCAATGCAGGAGACTCAGGAGACATGGGTTCAGTCCCTGGGTTGGGAAGATCCCCTGGAGGAGGAAATGGCAGCCCACTCCAGTATTCTTGCCTGGGAAAATCCCATGGACAGAGAGGAGCCTGACGGACTACAGTCCATGGGGTCACAAAAAAGTCAGACATGACTTAGCAACTGAGCACACAAGTAAATGAGGGCTGTTGAAACAGATCAGTGGTTCTCTCTGTTCCCCAGAACACTTGGGGCAAGGGGAGGCCTAGTGGGCGGGGTCAGAATGCTCTGTCTTAGGTTTTGTTTGAAGAAAGGGTTCTGTTGCTAACAGGGTTCATGTCATCTGGACCTGGGGAACTGGACAGCTCCAGGCAGCCTATGTCTTCTGGAGCTCCAGGCCATGCTGGAACATTCTGAGATGCAGGGCGCAGAGGTTTAGTCCCAGTCCTTTCTGCATCACAGATACACAATGCAACACAGCCTGGTCCTGCTCTCATGCCAGCTGCTCAGCCTCCTTGCCTGCTTACCAGGCAGACTCTCAGCCACAGCCCTTGCTGCTCAACCCTGCCAGTCCCTTCACTGGCAAAGCTGGTGTCCTCAGCCTCCCCAAAGGCCATCATCACCCACCAGAGGCCAAACGGGCTGCAGGGTTATTATGTCACCCAGACAGTTATCATCCTCACCAACATCATCATCTTCAACACAAACCACCTTTCTCAGTCCCACCTCAGGGTCTTTGCACTGATGATTCCTTTGCCTGGAATGTTCTTTCCCCAGAAACTCACATGGATCACTCCCTTCTCTGCTACAAGTCTCTGCTCAAACAGTGCCTCCTCTTGAGGCCTTCTTGGCCACCCTCTCCCATCTTCCTTATCTCACTTTACTGTTCTTCATCCTGCTTGTCACCATCTGACAGCACATTCATATATTCACTGTCTGTCTCCTCTGGAGTGTAAGCTCATTAGGGCAGGTGCCATGCCTGCTTGGTTTGCTGGACTCCCAGTACTTGCAACACAACGTGGCCCCTAGCCTGAGCTCATCAACGTCTGTTGCCTGCTTCTGCATGTCCCACCTGTGTTATATCTATTTATACAAGCTGCTTCCTGTGAGGCAGGCACTATTACCCCCATTCTACAGAATAGGAAAGTGAGACCCAGCCAGGTCGGCCCAGGTGCTTACCTGGGTGGCACAAGTCCATTCTGGAGCCCCCGGGGGAGAGTGGCCTGCGCTCCCACAGCCCGCTGACCCCGCTGCCACTCGGGCTGCTTAGGCAGGGCTGTGTCACCTCAGACACACCAGGCCCCTTCCCGTTCGCCCCGCCCAGCACAGCCTGGGGAGGAAGTCCTGTCTTGCTGGGGCCTGGTGCGCAGGCTCTTGCCGTAGCAGCACTTCCTAAAACCAGCAGAGTTTGAGTGGTGGGGATTCTTTGCATTTCGAGTGTAGGCAAGGGAGGAATAGAAGCAAAGGAGGCAGAAAGAGGGATGAGAGGGTGGGTAAAAAGAGAAAGATAGTGACACAGAGAAACACACATACACAGATGAAGATGATTATTGGAGGACAGAACCTCCCTGCCTATAAACTTAAGGGCCATGCAGGGGGTTGCCCTCATGGTCCAGTGGCTAAGATTCCCAGTCCCAATGCAGGGGGCCCAGGTTCAATCCCTGGCCAGGGAGCTAGATCCCACGTGCTGCAACTAAAGATTCTGCATGCTGCAATGAAGAACAAACTCCTGTGAGCAGCAACTAAGACCTAGCACAGCCAAATACATACATAATTGCTTTTAAAAAGGATCATCCAACTTAGATGGTCCAAGCTGAGCCCCATCAATTCCACCCCATAAACCCTCTTTCACCAACTCTTCCTTGAGCAGAGAAAAATTAAGTCAGTGCTAAGCAGGACTTTGCCTCCCCTCAATGAAATACCTGGTTTTTTCTCATCTAGGTATCCACTGGGCAATATGCAGCCATGAAATTAAAAGACGCTTACTCCTTGGAAGGAAAGTTATGACCAACCTAGATAGCATATTCAAAAGCAGAGACATTACTTTGCCAACAGATGTCCATCTAGTCAAGGCTATCGTTTTTTCCAGTGGTCATGTATGGATGTGAGAGTTGGACTGTGAAGAAAGCTGAGCACTGAAGAATTGATGCTTTTGAACTGTGGTGTTGGAGAAGACTCTTGAGAGTCCCTTGGACTGCAAGGAGATCCAACCAGTCCATTCTGAAGGAGATCAGTCCTGGGTGTTCTTTGGAAGGACTGATGCTAAAGCTGAAACTCCAGTACTTTGGCCACCTCATGCGAAGAGTTGACTCATTGGTAAAGATTCTGATGCTGGGAGGGATTGGGGGCAGGAGGAGAAGGGGATGACAGAGAATGAGATGGCTGGATGGCATCACTGACTCGATGGACATGAGTTTGGGTGAATTCTGGGAGTTGGCGATGGACAGGGAGGCCTGGCATGCTGCTATTCATGGGATCACAAAGAGTCGGACAGGACTGAGCGACTGAACTGAACTGGGTAATATGTTCAGTTTCCCTTTTCCCCCAGGCTGCTAGGAAGCTCCATCAAATCCAAAGCTCTTTTACAGCTGCTCTGTTGTCACACACAGACTTTGAGGCCAGACTCAGCAGTGAGACTCACCCCTGCCATTCAGGACCCGTGTGAACTTGAGTGAGTCATTTATCTGCCATGAACCTCAGTTTACTTAACTATAAAAGGGGTATAATAATCCTTTTCAAAAGCAGAGACATCACTTTGCCGACTAAGGACCGTCTAGTCAAGGCTATGGTTTTTCCTGTGGTCATGTATGGATGTGAGAGTTGGACTGTGAAGAAGGCTGAGCACCGAAGAATTGATGCTTTTGAACTGTGGTGTTGGAGAAGACTCTTGAGAGTCCCTTGGACTGCAAGGAGATCCAACCAGTCCATTCTGAAGGAGATCAACCCTGGGATTTCTTTGGAAGGAATGATGCTAAAGCTGAAGCTCCAGTACTTTGGCGACCTCATGTGAAGAGTTGACTCGTTGGAAAAGACTCTGATGCTGGGAGGGATGGGGGGCAGGAGAAGAAGGGGACGACCGAGGATGAGATGGCTGGATGGCATCATGGACTCGATGGACGTGACTCTGAGTGAACTCCGGGAGTTGGTGATGGACAGGGAGGCCTGGCGTGCTGCGATTCATGGGGTCGCAAAGAGTCGGACACAACTGAGCGACTGAACTGAACTGAACTGAATCCTTTCCTCAAGCTTGTGAAAAAGATGGAGGGAGAGAATATGTGTGAGGTACTTGGCTACTCAGTAAACACTATCTTCTTTCTCCTTTTGGTTTCAGTTTTCTTTGGGGGTTAAAATGCATAATTTTATTGCTTGTGCCTTTTTGGATAGGCTGATTCAATCCTTTATCAGAAAAAAGTATGGTGTAAATAAAGATCTGTAAACACTCATTCCTTGTAACTTTGTGGCGCATGTTGGCTTGCTTGTCTGTTTCCCCATCAATCTTGAAGCCCCATGAAGACAAGGTCCCCTCTGTATTCCATGTCTGGGAAGTGCTGGGAGTCTGGTAGGTGGTCATGTATACAATGAATGGATGTATGTATGAGTGAGTGACGGGCACACAGTTGAGACGGGCTGGCTGACGCAAAAGCTGGCTGAGATCCCCCCCGTTTGCTCTCTCCACACCCTTTGCATTGTGACACTGCCATTCTTCCCGCTAAGAGGTGGTATCTGCTTCTCTTCCCCTTGAATCTAGGCTGGGCTATGTCTTTCTTCAACCACTAGAATGAGGCAAAAGTGATATTACATGATTTTCGAGGCAAGGTTTTAGGAAGCCCTGTGGCCCAGCTACCCTGGGTGGCCTGTTGAGGATGGAGACATGCGGAAAAGAGAAAACTGGGGCTCCTTTCTGGGAGATGCGTGGCCAAGTTGGAATTTGAGTGAATGGCCAGCTCAGGACCAGTGGCTGGGCCTATTCACTACTGGTCTAGAACTCTCAGGACTCTTCAAACCTGCCCCCATGCCACCACCCCTTGCCCACTGGTTCTTGCCTAACTCAAGGTTGTCTCTTAGGAAACTTATTGAATTTATATTCATGATAAATTAGAACTTTCTCAACAAATCTGGGCCTCAGGCACAAAAAAAAATTTCCTGGGTCACTTCAAAAAGAGAAATGGGGAGAAAGGTACCATTGTCTGTGCAAAAAAGTGTTAACAGTGGGTCTGAAAATGTTATCCTTTAAAAGACTCGCTTGTATTATTACAGTAGTTAAGGCATCGAAACAACCCAAGTGTCCATCAACAGATGAATGGATAAAGAAGATGTCACACACACACACACAGAGGAATATTACTCAGCCATAAAAAGAATGAAATAATGCCATTTATAGCAATATGGATGGACCTAGAGATTATCATACTATGTGGAGTAAATCAGAGAAAGACTAATGCCATGTGCAATCACTTATATGTGGAATCTAAAAAAAAAATTGCTACAAATGGACTCATTTACAAAACAGAAGAAAGACTCATAGACACAGAAAACAAATATACGGCTACAAAAGGGGAAGTGGCGGAGTGTGTGTGCTCATTTGCTCCGTCACGTTGCTCCGTCACGTCCGACTCTCAGGCTCCTCAGTCCACGGGATTTCTCAGCCTAGAATACTGGAGTGGGGTGCCATTCCCTACTCCAGGGGAATCTTCCTGACACAGGGATTGAACCCATGTCTCTTGCAGCTCAGGTACTCTTACTATGAGTGGCAAAGGGTTTGGTAGAGTCAACAGTAGGGGAACTATGGAGACCTGGATTCAAACCCCGACTCAACATCTGCCACTTGTGTGAACTTCTCCCTTGCTTTGAGCCTTGTTTTTAGCCATCTGCAAAATGGGGACAGATAAGACCAAGTTTGTTTACATGAAACAGAAAACCCAAATAACAGTGGTTTAAAGAAACTAGAGGTATAGCAATGGCAGCCCACTCCAGTACTCTTGCCTGGAAAATCCCATGGACGGAGGAACCTGGTGGGCTGCAGACCATGGGGTCACTAAGAGTCGGACATGACTGAAAGACTTCACTTTCACTTTTCACTTTCATGCATTGGAGAAGGAAGTGGCAACCCACTCCAGTGTTCTTGCCTGGAGAATCCCAGGGACGGGGGAGCCTGGTGGGCTGCCGTCTATGGGGTTGCACAGAGTTGGACACGACTGAAGCGACTTAGCAGCAGCAGCAGCAGCAGAGGTATATATCTCTTACGAGGAAGAAGCCCAAGGTAGGTAATACAGGACTACCCTCATGAAAGCCTGGTAATCAGTGATGAAGCCTCCTTCTAACTTACTGCTTCTGTCCTTGAGGTTTCCTCATGGTCCAAAGTGGCCGCATGATCTCTAGCTGTTATGCTTGAATTTGAGATTAGGAAGAAGAGTGAAGATGAGAAGGGCTCCCCTTAAAAGGCTGTTCCTGAAGTTCTTTCTGACCTGATGTTAGAAGCCTCTGTTTCCTTCATGTACACTAGGTGAAGGTTCATAGTTGGTTATGGGATAACACACAGCAATCCCCAAACAACCACCACAACCATTTCTGGAGGGCTCACTACCTGTCAGGTGATGTGCTGAGTGCATATCACCTCATTTAATCCTTTTTACATCTCAATGAAGTATGTTACAATTCCTATTTTATACAGGGGGAAACTGAGCTCAGAGAGGTTAAGTCAATTGTCCAAGGTCAGGCAGCCAGGAAGAAGCAAAACTCAGATTCAAGCCCTGTGCTGACTTCATTGCCACTCTGAATTTATGCGAGCATCATTTTGAACATTTAAAAAGAAATTCAGCATCCTGTCCACACCTTAGGGAAAAGACAAAAAGCACTTGAATCAAATTGTAGCAAAACTATGTGGATAACACCTTCGTTTGCCACAACACTCAGAATTCCTCATCTGAACACAGTTGCCTCAGGGAAAGAGACCTGGAAGGAGCTTAGAGGTGGTTTAATTCAATGGTCTCATTTTACATATAAGGTAACCGAGACCTGAAGAGGGAGGGGACTTAGACTGAGGAAGGGGCAGAACCTACCCTTGAAACCCTTTATGCTGCACAGTTAGAGTGTTCCATCCTCCCACCGATGCACCACCCACCCATCCATCCACCCACCTACACACCCATCTACCCACCCTCCATCCATCCATCCATATATCCCTTCATCCATCCACCCATCCACCCATTCATCCATCCATTCATCTACCCACCGATCCACCCAATCATCCACCCACCCATCTATCCATCCATCCATTCATCCACCCCCCCACCCACCCAACCCGTCCATCCATTTGTCCACTCGTTCAGTTGGTGTTTCTTGAGGACTTGCTATGTGCTGTGTGCTGTTTTGGGCACTGGCACATGAGAGACAAAAATCTTGGCCCTCATGGGGCATGTGGTTAAGTCAGCTGGACTGGGTGGGATGCGGTGGGTAGGGTGAGTATCTGGGATGAGTCATCTCTAAAGTCCCTCCCCTTCACAATGTTCTCTGATTTCTCATTTTTCTCATGACTTGTAGCTGGAGATAGCATTGGTCTGGTGGGTGGGGCAGTCCTGCATTTGGGGGCTGCTGGGCGTCAGCCCTGTGAGACCTGAGCAGCAAGCAGGGCTCTCGAAGTCCATGGGCTCACCAAACAAGCCTGATTTCCACCAGACCTGTCACTCCTCATCTGGATTTGACCACCAGACTTCCTGGGCGCCTGTAGGACAGAGGGACAGAGGAAGTAGACTTGTAGGAGGGTCCATGGCTCAGCCAAAGACAGGGTTGGGTGGATAGGTGTATGGGCAGTGAGGCACACTTTCACATTCAAGGTCACATCTAGAAACTGGCTCTAGTGAGATAACTGCACATATGTGCAAACGGGTGAGCGAGCTCACAGAAGCTCCTCCCAGTATCACTGATAATCGGGGAATCAGGGATGAGCCAAAAGGCAAATCAGGGACTAAACGCTTAATAAATTATTTTGTGCCCAGATGATGGATCAGTGTGAGTCATTAAAAAGAGTGAGGATAATGCAGAATTCAACCATCTTTTGTTTGTAAGTAAGAATAACTCAGTCTGGATTCAACTGGAATATACTGACTCAGTTCCTGGAGAGTCAGGGATGGGATTGGCTTTGGGCCAGAAATTCAAAATATCCTTGTTCTCTCTCTGTCTTTCCCTCATTTTCTGTCTGTCTTAGCTCTTTCTGTCTCATGGGTTTTCTCCGTGGGGCAGCCAATCTGCCCACTGAAAGCTCCAGGTTCATATCAAGTCACCTTTGAGTTCAGAAAGAGGACATACCTGAAAAGATTCTCAAGGAATGACTTTCATTGGCTAGGCCTAGGTCACGTGCCCATCCCTGGACCAATCACTGCCACACCACTCAGTGAGGGCTTCCCAGAGCAGGGATGCTGGTCTGGAGTTTTGGTATGTGTACAAGGAAGGAAAGAATCCTCTGGAAGTTTAAGCGAGGGTCTGTGCTTCAGAGAAGGTGAAGAAACAGCACAAGCCAAGGCTTGGAAGCTTGAGGTAAAAGGGAGGGTGGGGCTTGGGATGAATTCAGGCCTGGATCTGGTTTTGCCTGAGCTCTGCGCCTCCCCTGCCCCTCTTCCTCTTCCCAGGCCTCTGCCCTCCACTTGGCGGTTCCCTGACACCCACTTCCCCTTTCCAATCCTTCATAATTTTCTCTGATTTCTCATTTTGGGCTGCAGTAGTTTGGAGACAGAAGTTTCTGCTGTGTACAGGAACACACATGTGCACAAATCAAGGGCACTGTGTGTATAACCCACAGGCAGAAGGTGACCCAGGTGCCTCCTTTCTCCCAAGTTCACTGGACTGGGGACAGGGAAGAAGCAGAAAGTCTCCAGTGGGCCTGGGTGGCTGCATCGTGGGGTGGGATGGGGCTGAGGTCTGAGACAAGCCAGAGGCCATGTATCCCCATGTCCTCCCTCCCTCGTGATCACCAGGTGGCTGCAGCAGCTCCAGGCATCTCATATTTACTTGACTGTGCCCACCAGGGCTCTGTTCATCCCATGTGGCCAGGGCAGACCCATGCTCACACCTGGATGCCAGGGATCCTGGTAAATGGAGCCCCTGGTGTCTGCAGCAGCTAGGTAGTTGGTGGGCTCTCCCAGCCAGGGAGGGGCTGTTAGTAGGAACCAACGTGTTGCTGTGGGGCCTTGGAGGGAGAGGTCACCATGGGGATGGAAGAGGAGCAGCTGGAGAGACAGAAGGAAACCTGGGTGTGGTCAGAGACCCTGAGATGAGGGTGCCCCAGCAGAGTCAGGGGGCAGAGTCGAAGGTCCCTGAGTGTCCATTGCATTACGGCTGGGTGGCTGGAGTGGGAAGTGGCCAGGCAAGGGCAGCAGGCAGGGGAGCTGAGGAAGTGGAGGCAGTGCAGGGCTGTTGGAGAGGAAAGAGTGAGAGTAGGGTCTGCTGGTGGGCGGAGGAGGGCACTTTAAAGAAAGGGAGTGACTTTACTTGAGCCAGGCTAGGGACCCAGGGTGTTTGTGACTGAAAAGGGTCCCAGGAAGGAGGAGGGGATGTACCAGAGTGGAGGGCAGCTGAGAGGGCGGCCAGAAGAGTCCCCCAGGCCCCTCAGCTCCCTGCTCTGTAGACTAGGAAACCGGTTCAGAGATGCCTCACCCCCATCTCGCCCCCTGGTCACCACCAGCAGGCAGGGATTCAGCCCAGAGTTTGGTTCTGACTTTTGGGTTACTCTGGTTGAGGTTGGGTCATCTCCCTGGGATATCAGTTCTACTTATTTTGGAGGCTGCTCCTCCAAAATAAGTTTCTGTCAGTCTTCAAAAGATGGAAACCCAGTACTTCAGAATGTAAATTTGAGTCAGCCTCGGTCTACCACCGTCTCATTTTTTGCTCAAAAGTCTCATTATAGAGCTTTAATAAAATATTCAGTTTACACATGTCCTCGAGGGTTCCCCCAGTCCCCTTATCTGCAATCCTTGGTCTGGGAAGATCCCACATGCCATGGGGGAAATAACCCTGTGCACCACATCTACTGGGCCCGAGCTCTGCAGCAAGAGAATTCAGCTCAATGAGAAGCCCGCACACCACAACTGGAGAGGAGCCGCTGCTTGCTGCAGCTAGAGAAATCCCGCGAGCAGCAATGAAGACCCGGCAGAGCCAAAAATAAATGAAAATTTAGAAAAATCAACATATGCTCAGATGCTTGAGACCTCAGCAAGGGAGACGTTGTCCTCCTCTCTGAAATGATGTCAAGATATATTCCGGGCTTCAGAGCTCTGGGGTCAGTCTTTAGCAAAGTGGTTAAGTACAGGAAATAAGGAAACCACTTCTGTGTTTGCTGTTGAAGGCATGATGTCACTCAGTGGTCCTTACATCAAGAGTACACAGAGCTTTCTTCTAGCAGGGTGTTAGAAAAATGCAACTCACCGGGGAACTCGTCTGTTTCCGCCTTTCCAGTAAGGAGAACTGAGTAACTTACCCTGTTTCCCTTTTCACTCCAGCTGCCAGGAAACTCAGGCAAATCTGAAGCTCAGTTTTAACATCATTTGCCATATTTGCCTTCTTCTTTTCTCCTGAACCTGAGTTTCTACTTTCATATTCCTAGATTTTTGTATACATGGGAGTCTGGGAGATATAGATTCTCAACATGAAAGAAAGGGAAGAAGATGGAATAAAAATCTCAGGCAAAACCCAGGTGTAGTGGTCAGGGGAGACCAAACTTAAAGTTTTGGCCACCAGCCTGCTGTGTATCCTTGGGCCACTCACTCACACTCTCTGATTCCTTCTGACCTCCTGACCATCTCTCAGTCTCCTCTGCAGGCTCTCTTTCTCCACGTGTCCTGAAGTGTTTGTTCATACATATTTATGAAGTGCCAGTCTGCTCTGCTGTGTAACAAATCACTCCAAAACTTCCTGGTGGATGTAAATGACATTGATTTTGCTCACACATCTGTAATGTAGGCAGGGCTCAATGGGGACAGCTGGTCTCAACCCCAGTTGGTCTCAACTGGGTCAGCCCAAGACTGGTCCTGGGATATCTGACGACTCTCTGTCTTACATGTTTGGTGACAGGTCTGTGGGCTTGAACATCTAGAACTCCTTGGCATCTCTCTCTTGCTCTCTGTTCCAGGGTAGCCAGCAGCTTTGGGAGCCAAGGGGTGTGGCCCATGGAAGAGCCAGGTGGAAACAGTCGCCTTTTATGAGCTGGCCCTGGAAGTCTCTCCGTGTCACTTCCACCACAGACACAGGGTCACACTGGGAGAGGATATGTGGGTGGGAGACTGGTGGTGCCCTCTTTGGAAAACACCAGCTGCCACTCTTCCTCACGTCAGTCAACACATTGGGCCCTGCAGACACGGGCGCAGTGGCGTGTAGCAGGCTAGCAACCTTTGCTTTATTGTTCAAGGCCTGCACCCCCACACCGACATTCCGTCCAGTGCTCTGTTCTGACTCCTGACCTACATTTCCAGTTTTCCACCTGACAGCTCCATTTGGGTGCTTTCTCAGCTCAGTGGGTCTCAAAACTGGCTCCTTGCATGTTTTCCAGCTCAGCAAAGGGCAACACTGCTTCCCTGCTCCCACCTCACCCCCAGTCACTCAGGTGGGATCAAGTGTCAATTTTGACCCCTTCTCTTCCCTCCTCCCTGCCTGGACAATCAATGTTCCCTAGAGCCTGGTGTCTGGAACGACTCTCAGAGCCATGGACTCCCTGTTCAGGAGTCCTGCCTCCTCACTGCCACCTCCCTATTCGGGCCATCATTGTCCTTCCTCTTGTGACAGGCCAAGTAGGTCCTTTGGCCTCAAGCCTTGCCCCACTCTTACCCTGACCCTTTGCCCTCATAGCACTCAGACTGATTTTTCTAAGACATAAATCTGGTCACGTCACTCTTGTGCTTCAGAACACTTAGTTGGCTCCCTTTTGCCTTCAGGACAATAATATTTGCTTTCATTGCTGGATCATAAACTCTAAGGGGCTGGTTCTAACTCATTAGCCTGAGGAACATGGTGATGTTAAGTATTTGTTGAACGAATAAATGGCTGGGGTGAGTGTCAGGGTTTGACGAAATCTGTTCTCAGGACTTTTTGATCCCCAACCTTCTGTTTTACAACTGTAAAGTCCCTTCTAACCAAAAGGCAGGTGGCCAGCCAGCAACTCTTCTCCATCTGCTAACCGTGGTTTCAGAGATGGTAATGCTCCCAGTGGGGCCCTGGGATGAAATGAGAGCCATTATTTCTCTCTGAGGTTGCTCATCCCCATGTGATCATGGCAGCTCTGGTAACCAGAACCTTCAGTCATCAGGAAGCCAGGCCCCTAGGCCAGGCTGGGCCATAGGACTCATGTCCAGGGATGGTGCTATAGATCAGTTTGTGATGGCAATGGGCCTGCAATCCTGAAATCCCAGAATGTTCTGCTCAAAGGCCCCTTATGGTTATAGAGGAAAAAATGGTGGCGGGGCTTTTTATTCTTTATCTCCTGTCCGATTGCCTTGGTTGCCCCTCAGACTCTGCTGTCCGGGTCACCAGGCTGTTGGGAGTGCTGAGAGGAGGCCCCATCTGGTTTCTTCAAGTGACCCCAGGCCCACAGGGCCCTGAGATGGTCCTGGGACAGATGGGGCCTGTGAATTGGCTAAAGTCATCACTGAGTAGGGATGGACAAAGACTTCTGACCCCCACCTGCTAGAACTTTCTGTCTGGGCCTGGGTCTGCAGGCCAGGACAAGGGGCCTCACGGCTGGAGGTCACTCTGGGCGGGGGGTGGAAGGCATGGGATGATGCCAGGCAGTCAAGCTTCCCCTGCTTCCTCTGTCCCCCTTGGCTGTGTGACAGGAACTAAAGCCTTTGTCACATCAGCCTCAGTCTCCAACTCTATAGAATGGGCCCGTTTGCCCACCCAAGACCAACCCAGAGTGTGCTCTTCGAGGCTCAAGGGCTCTGGGCTCCCAGTAAGTGGTTGGAGCCTGGCAGACACGGCCAGGTCCCCACCAGCTGTGGCCCACTTTCCCTTCCTGGGCCTCTTTTTTCCTTCTCTCTAAAACCTGGGATCATGTCAGCACCTCCCACGAGGGAAGGTGAGAGGAATTTCATGAAAGAATCCACAAAAAGCAGCCAACACCCAGCCATGGGGAACCCAGGAGGTTCTGACCACCCTCTTCCCTTCCCTCTTCCTTGGGTTCCTCTGAGACCAAAACCGGCCCACGGGCTCCACCCTGTGGTGACTGAGGGGATACCACTCAGAGACGCCATGGCCTGGAGCTCCTCTGAGGGGTCTGTGTGGGGGTCAGGGTTGCGCGCTGGGAATAACGTGGCAGCGGTGGCCCAAATCTGCCTTCTTTTTCATTCTCCATCACTTCCCTCCCTGACTCTCCATGCTGGCTCAGGGTGGGGATGGGGGTGGTGGTGAAATGATGTCTTGGGGGAAATGGGTGAGGGGTAAGGAGGTGTTGGGGTGGTAGGTAAGGTCAGGACCAAGGGAGGCAGATGAGGTCATACAACTGCTGGATGAGATTTAATCTTTATTTCAAAGGTACAAAATTAACATTACTTTGATATTCTGTTCACCACGACTTTTTGGCACTTGATTTCCAAAGCTATCACCTAAATTTATCTTGATCAGTGACTTTGGCTTCCCTTTAGCACCAGAGATGACTGCCTCAAAGTGTCTCACCCTAGTCCAGCCCCTTTTAGGGGGTAGTGGGGGTAAGTGGGGGGAGGCTGGACTTCAGCAGGAAAGGCCTCACAGGCGGCCTCTTGACTCCATCCAATGACTGGCCCACCCTCCCGGCCTCCGTCCATCATCCACCATCCTTTCTTTCATCCATCCCTTTACCATCTGTCCATCTGCCAGGGTGGTTGAGAACTTGCATTCTCCATTTAGATGGCCTGCATTTGCATCCTGGCTTCCCATCCTGGGTGATCTATGTGTCCATTCAACATCTACAGGTCCCATTTGATAGAGTTTTACATTTAAAAATCATTCCTGTAATACTTGAATACATCATTAAACAATCCATTGATCCTTGATGTTCACAAACATTCCGTAAAATAGTTATGATTATCCTCATTTTACAGATGAGAAACTGAGGTCCCCAGGGTGAAGTGTATTGTCCAGGGTCCCAGGGTCTGTGAGTGGTAGGGATGTGAGATCCCACAACAACCACATCTGTCTTTTCATGTCACTGCCTCTGCTCAAGACAGAGTGAGGTCCAGCCATGCCCTGGACAGCCAGTCAGATAGGGCACTCCATTCTCTGATGGTTCTATGGGCACTTGATGAGTTCTTGGAACAGGTATGCAGGTCATTAATGGATTCTGGGTGCAGATAACCAGTGAAGGGACCAGAGGGGAGGTTATGTGAACTGGCTTGGAGGAGAGAAGGCAGAAGAAGGAGGGGAATCGAGTGGTGGGAACAGCATATGCGGACCACAGAGGTGAGGCTGAGCAGGTGACCTCTAGGCACATCTGTGGGTCGGAGCGCAGGCTGTTAGGTGAAAGAATCTGTGCTTGTGGCTTTAGTAGGGGGCAGGGAGATGAGCTTTCAAAGAAAAATGGCTGCTAGACTGTGGGAGGTTTTGCATGCCAGAACGCAGCATATATTTCTTATCTTACCAGACTGATAATAGATCAGGAAGGACCCACCCTTGGTAGGAAACCTCTCTTGTGCCAGACACTGTAGAGGGGTGTTCATGTCTTTTGTCTCCAGAGCTCCTCACCACATCCCTTTGAGACAGCTATTGTGATCTTGTTTCATAGATGAGTGAGGCTGAGTACCCTGTGGATCACACAACCTGATGTGAAGAGCTGGGAGCCAAGCCTACCGCTAATTTACAGTTTAGAAAGGTTGCTCTGACAGTTTTTTTTTTTTTAAAGGACTTGATAAGATAGATTAAAAGTAAACAGACACAAATGATTTTCAACAAAGATGACAAGACTGTTCAATGGAGAAAAGTATTATTTTCAACAACAGGTGCTGGGAAAACTGGATATCCACATGCAGGAGAATGAAGCTGGTCCCTTACCTAATACAATCTATAAACATTAACTCAAAATGGATCAAAGGCCTAAATGTAAGACATAAAACAAGAAACTTCTTTAAAGAAAACATAGAACAAAAATTTCATGACATTGGATTTGGCAATGCTTCCTTGGATAAGACATCAAAGGCACAGGTGACAAAAGAAAAAATACATAAATTGGAGTTCATGAAAATTTTAAAAATTAGTGCAAAAATACACTATCAACAGAGTAAAAATGAAACCCAGGGAATGGGAGAAAATATTTGCAAATCACATATCTGATAAAAGTATTATTGTTGTTCAGTTGCTAAGTCAAGTCTGATTCTGTGACCCCATGGACTGCAGCGCACCAGGCTTCCCTGTCCTTCACCATCTCCTGGAGTTTGCTCAAACTCATGTCCGTTGAGTCAGTGATGCCATCCAACCATTTTATCCTCTGTTGTCCCCTTCTCCTTCCTTCAATCTTTTCCAGCATCAGGGTCTTTTCCAATGAGCTATCTCTTCTCATTAGGTGGCCCAAGTATTGGAACTTCAGCTTCGGCATCAGTCCTTCCAATGAATATTCAGGGTTGATTTCCTTTAGGATAAGGGATTAGTATACACAATATATACAGAACTTCTAAAACTCAACAACAGATAAACATACAGCCCAATTAAAAAATGGGCAAATGACTTGAACACACATTTTTTCCAAAGAAGATATACAAATGGTCAATAAACACATAAAAAGATGCTCAACATCACTGATCATCAGAGAAATGTAGAACTACAGTGAGACACAATCTCGTATCCATTAGGATGAATATTGTTTTACAAAAGCAGACAAACAGGAAACAACAAGTGTTGGTTAAGATGTGGAGAAATTGGATCCCTTGTGCACTGTTGGTGGGAATGTAAAATGGTACAATTGCTGTAGAAAACGACAGGGTTGTTCCTCAAGAAATTAAAAATGGAATTACCATTTGATCCAGAAATTCCACTTCTGTGTATAGACCCCAAGGATTGAAAACAGAGCCTCAAAGATACCACGTTTGTGGCAGCATTATTCACAATAGCTGAAATGTGGAAGAACCCAAGTAGCCATTGATGGTTGCATGGATAAGCAAAATGTGGTCTATACACGTGATGGAATATGATTCAGCCTTAAAGAGGAAATTCTGCAAAATGAAGAATTTTTTGAAGTAATTCTGCAAAATGAAGAATGTCTGCAAGCTCCATCCACGCAACATGGAATGTGAGGACATTATGCTAAGTGAAAAAAGTCCCAAAGGGACAAATACTATATGATTCCACTTATATGAGGTCCTTTGAGTAGTCAAGATCACAGAGACAGAAAGTAGGACAGCGGTTGCCAGGGGTTGGGGGGAGGGGGCGGGGAGTCACTGTTTAATGGGGACAGAGTTTCAGTTTTACAAGGTGAAAAGAGCTATGCGGGGTAGCTGGATGCACATTATGAGTGCATTTAATACCATGGAACTGTACACTTCAAGACTGTTAAGACAGTGATTTTTATGTTATGTGCGTTTGTGGTATTTACATATTACAAACGTATGTGTATATTATATGTGTTTATACATGACATAGTATCGTGGGTTGACACATCTGGAACTCCACAACGAGATCTAGCTTGCTGTGTGCGTCTGGGCATCATCACCATGCAGATGACCACAGGGTCACGGAACTGCATGAGGTCATGGGGGCTTTGGAGTGAGTGAAGGACTGAGATCAGATCCCTGTGGAGCACTGTGCTAAAGGTTCCAAGCTGGATGAAGGGCCCAGAGATGAGAATGAGGTTAGACAGGCAGAAGGCCTGCAGGAGAGAGGTCAGGGAAGTCGAGGGCAGGATTTAGAGACATCAGCTGTTCATGTTTACCTGGCATCTGCTCTTCCTTAACCAGAGAGGGTCTTAGCTTTCTTTTGGGACCAGCACCCCTCCACGTTCAGTCCAGGTGATTTATGAGGCTGACCTCATCCGTAGCTCCAGGAGGCAAGTGGAGAAGGCCTGACCCAGGTGCAGCTAATAATATTCCATCCCCTGGCTGTGGTGACTGGTTCAGCAGTAGTCCCATGACTGAAGTAGGGCCAGTGAGATTCAGTCCTGGGACTTCTGGCAGAACAAGGAGGAAAACAAAACTTTCAGGTGTCATTTCTAGCTGGGTAGATGACGCAAATCTGGAGCCTTCCTGTACCACCAGAAGGAGGCTGAGAATTAAGCCACAGCAGAGGATGGTGAGTGGGGAGATGCAGAGCAAGAAAGATCGAGTCCGGATGAGGTCTTACAAGGGCTCCCAGGGGATGCAGTGGTAAAGAACCTGCCTGCCAGTGCAGGAGACACAGAAGATGTGGGTTCAATCCCTGGGTCGGGAGGATCCCCTGGAGGCAGAAATGCTCACTCCAGCATTCCTGCCTGGAAAATCCCATGGAGAGAGGAAACTGACAGGCTACAGACCAAAGGGTTGAAAAGAGTCAGACACGACTAAGGCCGGCCCCAAGAATGACAATATGAGCTTCTGGATCCATCCTTGCCTGAAGCCTGGACAACCATTAATAATTCCCTTTCTGGCTATGGCAAACATTAAAAATTGTCTCACTCAACACTATTCCCAATCCATCTTCTCCTTTCCTTCCTCTGCGACAGAGTCTGGAAAGCTAAATTATTATTTCCGAGCCAAGGGTGGCCCTGTGACATTTTACGACCAATAAGGAAGTCCCTGGGGAAAGGTGCTCCTTTTTGAGTAAAAGGAAATTCTCATTAAGAGAATGCATTTGGGGTCCTTTGCCCTTCTGCCTTCTTGCTGCTTGGGATGTGACTGTGAGGCTAGGGTAGAGGGGTGAGTGTGTGGCCACCATCTGGCAGATACACAGCAACAAGCTGAAGATACATGACAAGCGCTAAGGATGATGGGACCAAGACACCAGCAGAGCCGAGGCTCCCCACGGCATCGCAGGACTGCTGCTTCAGGCCTGGGCGGCCTCTTCCTGACGTTTTGCTGAATAGGCGATAAGGCCCCCTACCTGATCAAACTGACTCATTTGAAAAGACCCTGATGCTGGGAAAGACTGAAGGCAGGAGGAGAAGGGGATGACAGAGGATGAGATGGTTGGATGGCATCACCGACTCAATGGACATGAGTTTGAGTAAACTCCGGGAGTTGATTGACAGGGAGGCCTGTGCTGCGGTCCATGGGGCCGCAAAGAGTCAGACACCACTGAGCGACTGAACTGACCGACTAACTGACCTGACCAAGCCCCTGCTGCTGGGTTTCTGTTACCTGCAACAGAGTGGAGTCTGTAGACACCTGGGGCTCGGGCAAAGGAAGCCAAGTAAATGCGAAGCAAGTATGCTTAAAAGGGCAGGGAGTGCAGCTGAGTGATGCAGACAGGCTGGGAGAATAGAGCCTGTGATGGAGTCCTGGGTGAGCTCACTTGCCTTCTCTTACCCTCCCCTCACTGTGCTTTTCTGTCCTGCTCGTGGCCTTGGCTGCAGCTCCCCTTGGTCAGTTCTGCGGTGTTCAAGGAGTCGTTCCTGGAGGCCCACCCACTCACAGAGTACGTCCTGTGATTTTTTTAAAGCACCCAATTCTCCACCTTAAATCCCTCTCTACTGAAGATAACTAGGGTGGTTTTAGTTCCTGCACGAAAATATGACTGATACAGGATCAAGAAGTGACCCTTGGGTCTAGGAATCTGGAAGTCCCAAATGACCTTTGAGAGAGCAGTTTCAATGGAGGGGTGGTGAGGGGCAATCTGTTTTGGAGCTCCATTGGTGCCTTTGAAGAACATGGCCTAATACACAGATGCAGGCCAATCTCCAGAAGTACAGTGCTGTGGAAGAACCTGAGTATGTAGATTTAGCTCCCAAGTGTGTCTTTGGCTCGCTGGGGTCCCTTGTCTCCAGCCCTTCTAGGCCTAGTCCCTGGACACCTCATCTTTGTGTATTGATGTCTGGGGTCTGGTCTTGCTACAGTTGGGCCACAGAAAAACCAGATTGCAGTGGGTGAGGGGTTTCCTAAGAAGTAAGGCCAAGAGATGGCTTGGATAGGTGGGTAGAAGCTTGGGGGAACACAGGCAAAGCCCCAGGACTGTTCCTCTCTAGGATGGGAGGCTCGGTGTGGGAAGGGGTGGATGTGGGAAAGCAGTTGGAGATGCTGCAGAAAGAACAGAGCAGCATCCTAGAGGAGAGGAGAGGGACAGATGATGAAAAGGGAAACCTGGCCCAGTGGCCTCAGCCTCCCAGATATTTAGGAGTGTTTTTTGGCTCTCACATCACTGGCCACGTGCTCACGGCTCTCTAGCAAGTGAAGGGGGTGGGCGTGACCACACAGCTGACTCCAGGTCTGTGAGTCGGGAGAGAAGGAAGTTGGAGGAGGACCCATCTCTGGCTGGGTTAGAGTGAGATGGGAGTTGAGGTCTACTGAAGGAGAAGGTTTGTGGTTCCTGAATAGGTGATGGTCAGAGGGCCCCGTGTGTGTGTGAAAGAGTGCCCTCAAGGGCTCAGTAAGGGGTTGGCTGAGACCTCAGTGCCTTGCCAAGACTGAAGTTGGAGTTGCCCCAATGGACTTTCTCCAACCACTGTGTGCAGCCCATGAATGGGCTGGGTAGGGGGTGGAGGGTAGGGATGTAGGCAGGCAGCCAGTGTGTGGTTGGGAGAACAAAGTAGGGAGAAATTAAGGGTGCTTTGGGTAACTTGAGGAGGAAGAGCAATCTGAGAATGAGCTGCTGTCTGGGGTGTGGAGGGGAGGACAAGAAGGGGGGCCAGGGCAGGAGGCCGAAGCTGGGTGAGGGTGGGTCTGGGAAAGCCTGGAGAGGGGACAGATATATCTCCCTTTCCCAAGATATTTCATACTCAGTGACAAGTATATGGTAAGAGGGATTTTCCACACTTATATTTCTAGTCTGGCTCCTTCCCTTGCTCCAGACACATCATCCAACTCCATACTTGACATTCTCATGTCCAGTAGTCTTCTCAACTGAAATTCCCAGAATGGAAGCCTGAATTCCCCATCCTGCAAACCCTCTCCTCCCACCGTCATCCCCTCCTGGTTAAATGGCACGTCTACCAGCCAAGTTGCTAAGAATGAAACTGGCACCGTCCTTGACTCCATCAGCCTGTAGACCGCACAGCATATATCTTGGGTCCAGCCACTTTGTACCTCCTCCACCACCACCTTGGTGGTCCTAGCCTCAGTCCTGTCTCACCTGGACATTTCTGTGGTGACAGAGTCTCCCAGCTTCTGCCCTTGTTCCACAATGCTCTATTCCTCACATGGCCACCAGAGGGTGCCATAGTGATGTGGTTCCTGTGGCTTCCCCGTTCACAGACTGCGCGCACAGTCGTGCCTGGCGCCTGTCGGCCTGCTGGCCACTTGGCCTAGTGCACTTCATTCAAGCTCCACGGGCCTTTTTGCTGCGCCTGAGAACTCTTCGAGCTCCTTCCCACCTTTGCCCTTGGCAGGTCCCTCCTGCAGTGCTCAGACTTCGATCTTTGAGAACTCAGCCTGGTTTCTAGTCAGACTAAGTCTGCCTCTGCCCTTCTGTGTCATTCTCTTCTCCCCAGCCTCCTTTGTTATCTTTTCAGGGCACTTTCACCACCTGTATTTCATTCTATTTATTATATTCTTTATAGTCCGTGTCCCTGCCGGCTCTGAGCTCCCCTGGGCAGAGTCTTGGCCTTTTCCACTGCCATATTCCCAGGGCCCGGTGCCCAGCACAGGTTGTTGAATATGCACTGAGTAGCACATGTCAGCCTGGAGTGGCGCAGGTGACCTGTAGTTCGGGACCTGTCCTCCCCACCCCCCAGGCCAGGTCCTGTTGAAGGTGTCTTCCCTCCCCCTCCCTGCTTAGGGTTAGGGCTCCAGCTCACCCACCTGAGAGCAGGCAGAGCTGGACAACTGACCATAGCAAGGGCACAAGGAAAAAGGTGAGAGTGACACGGTTAAATGGCTGGGGGTCCGTGTGGGAGGAGGGGACACTGAGAGCGGATGGAGCAGGAGCTGCCCCAAGACTCCTGGCCTCTGGCCTCAGAGCCAAGGAGTCTCTGTGCCTTGGTTTGTCCTGTGTGGCTCATGTGGTGCCTGAAGGCTGACAGGCAGGCTGACTGGAGGATGGGGGTGGTCTCTGCTCCTACCTGCTCACGGTAGAGGTAGGGGCTGTGCTGAGGAGTGGAGAGGTGAGTGGTGGGAGCTGAAGGGGGGAGGACACCCACTGCAGAGTCTTGGGGAGACATAACATCTGGCCTGGCGGGAAGAGGAGCAGAGATTTCTGGCAAGAAGAATGGCGGGTGCAAGACCACTCTGAGCGGGCAGCGGAGGGCCTCTGGGGTCTGGCCTGGTGGTGATAGAGGGTGAAGGTGGGTGGGGACCAGCATCGAGACCCTCCTGCCCTAACCATATGGGAGTGGGCCTTCTCTGGGGAAAACAGGTTCCCACTGACATGCCGGAAACCTCCCCCGAGAACTGATACTGACACATCGGAACACCTCTGGAGAGAAACGGTGAGTTCTGAGCCAGGCTGTGAGATGGACTGTGAGAGAAGGAGGTGGAACTATTCAGGAGGGAGAACCCTCAAGGCCCTGGATGCTGGACGGCGAGGAGGGAAAGCCCAGGAATGCTGCCCAGTTCAAGGCTAACTAAACCCATGTATGAAGGTAGCACAGATGAAGGTTGCTTCAGGCAGCGGGGAGAAGATACACTCTTAGGGTAGATGGTGTTGGTCAAGGGACAGCCATCTAGGACTTTCCTGGTGGTTCAGTGGTTAAGAATCTGCCTTCCAATAGAGGGGACATGGGTTCAACCCCTGGTCGGGGAACTAAGATCCCACATGCTGGGACAACTAAGCCTGTGAGCCACAACTATTGAGCCTGCATGCTCTGGAGCTTGTGTCCTGCAAAGAGAAGCCTGCATGCTACAGTGAAGACCCAGCACAGCCAGAAAAAGAAAAAGGAAAAAGGGGGATAGCCATTTGGAAAGACTAAGGTAGGAGTGGTACCTTAGTGTGATAGTACCAGATGTGTCAACTAGCCAAACGTAAAACCAAGATCATGACAGCAAGGAGAAACCAGAGAAGGCTCTAGAAATGCAATTTCAGGAGGGCGGAGGCCCTTCTAAGAATTACAAAGAAACTAGAAGCCAGACAAGAAAAGACAGAGAGACTGAATGACATGCTTCTGAAGAAGTCTGCTTTGTTCAAGCCACTATTAATAACATGGTGACAATCTGAGTAAATGTGGTTGTAACCCATGTGACAAAGAACTAATTTCCCTAAAATGAAAATCAGTGAAAAAGACCAAGCCAGAATAAGAAAATGGGCAAAGGGCATGAAAACACAATGCCCAGAAAAGGGAAATGCAGATGGCTTTCAATGCTATGAAAAAATGCCGGCTTGTGTTAAAAGAAATGCAGATTAAGATGCCATTGCTTTCTCTTTTTTTGGCTTCTTGGAATATCAAACATAAGAAAGGCACCTAGAAGACGATTGATGAGAATGAGGAGAAAAGAGCTTTCACGCCCCGCTGCTGGGAGGATGGCTGACTTGGAGACAAACGGCAGCTCTAGCACCCAGCAGTCTTCAGACACTCACACCTGACCAAACGGTGTGTGCACATTGTAATACAGGGCAGCACAGCTGGAGGGTAAACAGGCTGAGGAAAACCAAGCCGTCCTTCAGAGGGAAGTGATCAGATCAATTCCAGCACGTGAAACAATGGAATTCTGTTCAGCGGCAAAAGCGAATGAGGAAGCTCTTTATCGGCAATTATGGAACGAACTCGAAGGTAAATAATAAATGGAAACCAGCTACATGTGAGACACCAGGCCTCGTGTGCTCCCTTTGTGGGTGAGACAAAGGAAATAATGAACGCCTTTTTCTGTCGGGATACTTCCGGAAGGACACAAAGGACACTGGCGATGAAGGTGGTTTTCTAGGAGGAGACTGACTGGCTGGGCTAGAAGATAGGCTTATTCGTGACTTGTCGTGGTCAGTTCTTGTGTGCCTTTTAGGTTTTAGACCATGTGAATGTATTGCTCATTCAGAGGTAATGTAAAAAGATTAAAATAACAAAAAAGTTTAAAAGCTTAACAGTGATGCTGTCTAGGCCCCAGTTTAGGATAGTTGTGTTGTAATGGGACGGGAGATGGGGAAAGCTGTGGAGTTGGAGGGACCAGTGGGCCATCTGCTGGGGGTAAGGGAAGCCCCTCCAGTGGGCAGGGGAGCGAGATCCAGGAGTCATATTCTGGGGATGGTGATAGAACCCAGAGAGGGCTGAGATGACTCCAGGGGGTGTAAGAGAAAGGTCAAGACAGCACCTCGGGAGCAGAAGTGTGAACGAGAGGAGGAGGAGGGTGACCTGGCCAGGGAGCCAGGACTGGAGGGGCAGTTCTCAGTGATCATCAATCGGAGGGTGGTCTGGGGTATGCGGGGAGGGCTCTGAGGTCTGAGGGCTGGGGAGCAAGAGTGGCCTGGCTGTGCTCGGTCCTGGGTGTGTCTGGGACACAAAACCTGATCCAGGGGCAGAAGAAGAGTACTTGATGAAGAAAGGGGTCCGCGCTCTGCATCCAGGGCTTTGTGGGGAATCTCCCAAGCAAAAATCCCCTCCCTGTGCCCTGGACTTGCCCCCTGGAGGCTGCTGGGCCTCTTCTTGGCTCCTCTAGCAGGAAGGAGGGAGATGACTGGAAGTGGAAAGTGGCCTGAAGTGATCGGCAGAGGCAGCTGGGTTGGGGCCCAGGGTAGCAAACAGCCCTCAGCGGCTATTTGAACCAAAACTCAAGGAATTTGACTCCAGAGCCCAGTCATTCTGGGAGGACCATGCCAGGCTGGGGGTCAGATTCCATCAATGGGGACTGCCTGGAGCTAGTCACCCCTTTTCTTCATTTTTTTTTTTTTTTTTAATTTTTAAATTAAAAAAAATTTTTTGGCCACACCGCGTGGCGTGTGGGATCTTGGTGCCCCGACTAGGATTCGAACCCATGCCCCCTGCAGTGGAAGTGCAGAAGCTTAAATACCAGACGGCCAGGACTTCCCTGGACACCCCTTTCTGACATTTCTTGATTGTGATGCTGAGCCTGGGGCTGACCAAGGCAGAGTGAGCCTCCACTCAAATCAGTTCCTAGTGCTACCTCTAGGGGGCCTGCCAGAGACACCCAGGGCAACTTCATCCCATTGTTTTGTTTTGTTTTTTTAATTTAAAAATTCTTATTTCTGTAACAATTTACTAAGTTCCATATCAGTGCCAGATATTAGAATACAAGGAAGACTCAGAAAATGTTGGCTGCTATTCTAATAAAAGGTTAACATTTTTATGAAGATTTAACAATTTTAAAGTTGTATGCATGTGATGATACAGCCCAAAGATTTATAAAGCAAAAGTGAAAAGCAACAGAATTACAAGAACTGAGAAATTCGCCAATATAGTGCGAGAGTTAGCATATCAATACCCTTCTCAGGAGCTGATAGATCAAGAGACAAATGAAAGCAATCTGTAATGATATAAATGATTTAAGCAGACAGTTAACATCTTTGACTCATGAGACACACGTGGAACACTGAAGATGTACACATTTATTTTTAAACTTTTTATTTTGCACTGGGATATAATCAATTAATGATGTTGTGATAGTTTCAGTTGAACAGCAAAGGGACTCAGCCATATATATCCATGTATCCATTTCCCCTCAAACTCCCCTCCCATCCAGGCTGCCATATAACATTGAGCTGAGTTCCGTGTGCTATACAGTATGTCCCTGTTTGTTATCCATTTGAAATATAGCAGTACACATTCAAAACTTCCTAACCATCCCTCCCCACTGGGCAATCATATGTTTGTTCTCTAAGCCTGTGTGTCTCTTTCTGTTTTGTAAACAAATTCAATTGTATGAAGAACCTATACATTTGTGAAAAAACAAACCTCATACTAAGTCATACATGAAGCAAGTCTCAGCAAATTTAAATGAATCAGTGAAATACAGTCCATGCTTTCTGACCACAATACCGTTAGGAAGACAAAACAAAAAACCCCTTTCCCCAGCATTTGAAGATTAATAACACATTTTCAAATGACACAGTCAAAAAGTAATAATGAAAACCCTAAGATACTTAGAACTAAAACACAATAAAATATTACACATCAAAAGTGTACCACAATTTTCAAAAAGCTATAAGCTGTAGCTAAAGTAGTATTTGAGAAAAATTTATAGCCTCAAGAGCTTATATGAGGAACAAAACAAGGCTGAAAACTCATGACATAAGCATTCAAAACTGAGAACTAAAATAAGAACAATAGAATAAACTCAAAGACCAGAAATTAAGTGGAAAAGATTGTATAGTAGAAAGGACATACAAGGCCAGAAGTTGGTTCTTTGAAAAGACTAATAACATGAACAAATTTGGGAAACAATTAAGAACAAAGTTTGGAGACAAA
The DNA here is from genome assembly GCF_014754425.2 of Oryx dammah. Taxonomy (NCBI): domain Eukaryota; kingdom Metazoa; phylum Chordata; class Mammalia; order Artiodactyla; family Bovidae; genus Oryx; species Oryx dammah. Next base: position 5,705,031 of record NW_024080622.1, read on the forward strand.
AATAATCAATGTAGAATGAAAAGAACGGATATAACAAAAATTAAAAAGTAGAGATTAAAAAGATACAAAATAATACTATGAATTGCTTTATATCAGTGAATTTGAAAACCCAAGCAAAATAGAAAAATATATTGACTATTTCTAGAAAAATAGACAAAAATTGACTTGAAAAGTAATTGAAATTTTGAATAGCTCTGTATCTATTAAAGAAATTGAATTAGTAGCTTAAAAATCTACCACCCCCTCCTCCTACATCATCCCAAACTAGGCACAGATAACTTTACAAATATTACAAAATATTCAATGAAGAGACAATACAACATTACCCAAACTTCTCTAAAAATGGAAAAAAAGATAACTACTGCCAACTCATTTCATGAAACTAGTATAACTTTGACACCTTCCCCTCAAAAAAAAAAAAAAGACAATGTGAAAAAGGAAAATTACTGGCAAATCTCACTGATGAAATTGGGGTCCCCCACCAATACTGGCAGTTTGAAGCCAGCAATATATAAAAGACAATCATCATGACTGCATTTCTTAGGGTACAGTTTAAGCTGCTGTAACCAAAAAACCTCCAAACACAGTGGCTTAAAGAAGACAAGGTGTATTTCTCTCTCACATCCAGATGTGAATGGTTCAAATCTACCATCTCCCACACATCCAGGATTGCAGCAGTATTTCTATCAATACTTCCTGTCCAGTGGAGAGGAAAAAAAGATGTACAGGACACATGGCATAGCCTTCAAGGAGATGGTAATACAAACTGCACTCCATTCATACCCTTTTCCTCCCAATGTGATTACGGGACCACATCTTGTTGCCGGGGACACTGAGAGACACGGACTTCAGCTGGGTATGCTTAGGGTTGGCTACAAATCTTGGAGCTCTGTTCTTAAAAAGAAATGGAGAATGGCTATTGGGGGATAGTCAGCAGCATTTCCCAGATAGACTAAATTAGGTTTATGCAGGAATAAACCTGACTTCCCTAATTCATTGGTAAGTGAACGTTTGCTTAGTTGTTACAATATGTCCGACTCTTTTGCGACCCCATGGGCTGTAGCCTGCAAGGCTCCTCTGTCCACAGGATTTCCCAGGCAAGAATACTGGAGTGGGTTGCCATTTCCGGGATCGAACCCATGTCTTCTACATTGCAGGCAGATTCTTTACTGCTGAGCCGCCAGGGAAGCCCCAAGTGAACATCAGGGAATGTATTAATATTATTCTCAGTATCACCATAGATACATAAGAAAAAAAAGCACTCAAAACCAAACACTTATGGTCAAGATAAAGCTGTTATTACTAAGAATAGCAAGGAAGTTTCTTTAACTGATAATAATATACGATAATAATATCTGCCAAGAAAAGCCTGAATCACATTCAGTGGTGAAATACTAGAAGCATTCTTTTTTTAAAATATAAATTTATTTATTTTAATTAGAGGTTAATTACTTAGAAGCATTCTTTTTAAAATCAGAAATAAGCAAAGATGCCTGCCATCACTGATTCTATTCAACCCAAGGAGTTATGTTATAAAAATTGGGAAGGAAGAAATAAAACTGTCATTTTTCACAGATAAGACTGTCTACAAAAACAGACTCATTAGTAAGAAACTCTCCATAAATTATAATAAGAATTTCCATCCAGGTTGCCATATATATAAGTGCAATCTACAATGTTTGACATTTTTCTATGTATAAGCAACAAACAGAAAATGACATTTTAAAAAGTGTTAGCTATAATGACACTGAAAGTAATAAGGTATCAAGGGATAAATCTTACTTTAAAAGTGCATGACATTTCTTGGGTGAAATTATAAAATTTTATTGAAAGCTATAAAGAAGAAATATGACATTTTAATGGTAGGAAGATTGAAGGATGTTACCAAGATGTCAGTTCTCTCCAAATTCTTCTATAAATTGAACAGAATTCTAATCAAAATCCTGTCATAGCTTTTCTTGGAACTTGACAAGCTGATTCTAAAATTTCTGTGAAAGAGCAAATGGTTAGTGACAACTGTAACAACTTTGAAAAAGTTTGAGAGGAGACTTAGCCCTTCTGAATATAATGACCTAACAGAATTTCGGTAATTAAGGCAGCATGATGCTGGCTCCAAGGTGGACACATAGACCAATAGATGGAGAAGGTAGGAACAGACTCACACACTCACAGACACACTTGCTGCGGACAGCTCGGCTGCAGCTCACTGGTGACAAGACAGGCAGCTGTGCTCATTAACGGTGCTGCTGGGATGTCTCTGGTGGTCCAATGGTTAAGAATCTGCCTGCCGATGTAGGAGACATGGGTTTGATCCCTGGTCTAGGAAGATCGCACATGCTGCAGAGCAACTAAGCCCAGGCACCATGAGTACTGAAGCCTGTGCTCCTATAGCATGTGCTCTGCAACAAGTGAAGCAAAGAAGAGTAGCACCCACTTGCCACAACCAGAGAAAGTCCCAGCAATGAAGACCCAGTGTAGCCAAAAAATGGAAACAAATAAAAAACGGTGCTGGGGCTTCTCTTGTGGCGCAGGGTTAGAGGTTAAGAACCCACCTGCCAATGCACGAGACACAGGTTCGATCCCTGTTTTGGGAAGATCCCACTTGCTGCTGGGCAAATAAACCCGTGCATCACAACTACTGAGCCTGTGCTCTAGAGTCCAGGAGCGCAACTAACTGAGCCCGAAGTGCCACAGTTACTGAAACCTGTGTGCTCGAGAGCTCGCGCTCCACAGCAAGGAGAAGCCTGTGCACCACAGCTAGGGAGTAGCCCTTGTTCTCCACAACTAGAAAAAAGCCTGGGCAGCAACAAAGACCCAGTGCAACCAAAAGCAAATAAACAAAGTTTAAACATCTAGTCAAGGCTATGGTTTTTCCTGTGGTCATGTATGGATGTGAGAGTTGGACTGTGAAGAAGGCTGAGCGCCGAAGAATTGATGCTTTTGAACTGTGGTGTTGGAGAAGCCTCTTGAGAGTCCCTTGGACTGCAAGGAGATCCAACCAGTCCATTCTGAAGGAGATCAGCCCTGGGGTTTCTTTGGAAGGAATGATGCTAAAGCTGAAACTCCAGTATTTTGGCCACCTCATGCGAAGAGTTGACTCATTGGAAAAGACTCTGATGCTGGGAGGGATTGTGGGCAGGAGGAGAAGGGGACGACAGAGGATGAGATGGCTGGATGGTATCAATGACTTGATGGACGTGAGTCTGAGTGAACTCCGGGAGTTGGAGATGGACAGGGAGGCCTGGCGTGCTGCGATTCATGGGGTCGCAAAGAGTCGGACACGACTGAGCAACTGAAATGAATTGAACTGAACTGAAACAATTATTCTTAAAGTGGTCTGGAGTAATTGGTCATGGCAATGGTGAAATTAAATCCTTAATCTCATGAAAACTGAAGAAATCTCATTTTACCACAGCCTAAAATCCATCCCAAATGTTTAAGGACCTAAATGTAGAAATGAAACTTTAGAAGCTTTAGAAGAAAATGCGGTAGAATATCCTGATGAAGTTGGAAATAAGGCGGAACTTTGTAAGCAAAACTCACTCCAGAAGTACAAGTTATTAGAAAAGAAATTTAAATCAGACTACATCCAAGTGAAAATTTTATGTATTAAAAGTCACAACTGATTATAAGACATTTCAAAGACTGGAAGAAAGATTTGTAATGCATATAGTAAATTTAAGTTTGAAAATCAGAATATATAAAGAACTTCACCAAATAAGTATCAGAGAGTAGAGATGTGGACAAGAGATATGACAAGATAATTTATGGAACAGGAATCATCAGTGTCTGATAAAGATGCTCAACCTCACTAGAAACAAGTCAGTATAAATTACAGCTGCAACAAGATGCTAATTCATACCCATGAAGTTGGCAAAAAGTCTTACAAAGCCAAATGTGGGCGAGTGTGTGGACCATGAGGATCCCTGAAAAATGACTTTTCAGTCTGCATTTAGGTGAAAGATGTAGGTGCCCGACAGCTCTGCTGTCCCTCTTCTAGAGGAACCTCACCCACCAGCTTCAGGTGTCCATAAATATCCATAGCAGAACTATTTGTAAAGCAAACATCGCAAGCCTCATGCATATCCAGTAACAGGAGATGGGATAAAAGCATTTTGATGCAATCATATCACACGATATTACACACAAGCAAAGATACCTGAACAACAGCTACAGGTTAAACATTTACCAGTACACTGCTGGGTGCTTCCAGAATGCTAAGGCCTGTGGTGGGGGGAGGAAGCTGACCTGAGCAGCCCCCGGATCAGAACTAGGACCTCTGTGAGCACGATCTAGGGAGGTGAGTTGGGCTGAAAATGAGGAAGGATTTTCTAACAGACCCGGCTGCCCAAGGTGGAAGACACTGTCCCCTAAGGGAATGAGTTCCCCATCATTGGAGGTATGTGAGTTGGACTGGGCAGCTGCTTCGTGGGCCAAGCCTTGGATACTAGAAGTGCAGAGGCAGGGCTGGATAAAGATGGCCTCTGTGATCACTCTGCGTGTGCCCAGAGACCCCGTGCTTCTGTGAGTCAGTGAGCTTGCACAGTGTGGTTAAGAGAGGACTGAATGAATAACCAAACTGTGACACATCCCTGGATGGAACTGCTCACTGACGAAAGGGGGTGGACCACGGGCATACAACAGCTCGGATGGAGCTCAAAAACACGCCGAGGGGAAGAAACCTTTTGCAAGAGGCTGAATACTGTGATTCCATTTATGTGAAACACTAGAAAATACATGGTAATCTGTAATGATAGAAAGCAGATCAGAGCTTCTCTGTGGGGGTACGGTGGTGGGGGAATGGGTGTGCTGGGGTGAGAAGAAACCTTCCACAAGAGTGGGAAAGTTCTCTGATGTTTGGCGTCTTGACTGTGGTAGAGATTTCATGCATATGTGTATTGGGTTGGCCAAATGAACCCAAAGTTCACTTGGGTTTTCTGTAAGATGTTATGGAAAAACTTGAATGAACTTTTGGGCCAAACCAGTATCTGTGAAAATGAATGGAACTGAACACTTTAAATGGATTCATTTAATGTATGTAAACTATGTCTCAATATAGATAATTTAAAAAGAAAAAGTGAAGAGGCCTGGAGAGGAGGCCACTGCTGCTGTATCTTGGTCTTGATCACATGCACAGGAGCCTCAGATGCCCCATCTGCAAAACAAGGCTTCCAGTGTAATGGTTACAAGTGCACCGAGTCACTCTGGGCAAATTCATCAATCACTTTGGGCCTCAGTTTTCTCATCTGTAAAGTGGGGGAACAATAGAGACACTACCAGCCAGGGTTTAGAGCAGTGGTTGCCTCACTGGAGGCCCGCAGAGACTGCTACTTCTCTTGCTTTGCAGATACCCGGTGGTGGTCACCCAGGCTGCCCTACTCCCCATTTATTCTCCTGCCATCCCTGCCCTGTCCTCACAGCCATAGGGCTACCTGCAGATTGGGGCCATCCCAAGATAATCTGTGGTCCCCAGGCCTCTGAGTCACTCTCGTTACATGTTATAGGTTCCTCAGGGGCAGCTTCTCATCTTCCTGGTTTTGTATCCACTGCAGTGCCAAGCCCAGAGCTAGATATTCAAGTGGTATATAATGGATGCTTGCAGAAAGAAGGAGGGATTCGGGTGGCCCTAAGTCAGGGAAGATTTTGTTTGTGTTGTCCTGGAGATTGGCTTTCTCAGCCTGGAGGGCAGGTACAAATTTAGGGCCGTCAGAGCCATGTACAGTTGCATAGATTGTTCACTGCACAAGGGAGTTCCACCCCACGGGACAAACAAGGGATGAAACACAGTATATATGTGCACTTCCAAGTCACATGGCCATTTGCATTGGCTGTGTATTCCCAAAGAGGTGCATTCTTTTTTCTTTTTAAATAAACATTTTATTTTGGAATAAACTTAGATTTACTGAAAAATTGCAAGGACAGTGATAGAATTCACCATATCCTTCAACCAGTTTTCCCTTATGTTCATAGCATTTATATAACCACAGAACTTAACCTTAGTATAATACTACTATTTAATTTCAAATTTGTCTTGGAGTTTACTGCCTTTTCCATTAATATCCTTTTCCCCCCCGTTGTTTCAGGATCCAATCCAGGATTGCATTGAGTACATTGTTTTCGTTAGATTAACACAGAGATTACCCTATGGGATCCCAGTGGTTGGGAAAAGAATGTGGATTTGGGGGGAGTAGCCAGAACAAAGTCCTTAGGTGGCCTGTGAGGTGCCCAGTCTGGGTTGTAGGGGGGACCCTTGACCTTCCTGACCCTGGCTGGGTGCCATTAAGGCTTTGCATTGTCTCCACTCAGCCCATGCAAAGCACAGAGAAAAGACATCAAAGTTGGTTGGTGAGTTTTAATCATTGGCTGGCCAAGTTTTTTAGAGCAGGTCCTCAGGGAGGACCTTTCCCTTTCTGTGGAAGCCGTTTTTGGCAACCCTGTAGCTTGCGTGGAAGGTTCAGGAAGGTTCAGCTCCTCGTGTTTGTTGGTGGGAGAGGGGTCATTGACCCAGCACCTGGTATTCCACACTCTCTGGGCAGTCTCGTGGTTTGTCCTGAGTGACCAGTGAGCGACTCTGCCCATTGCCTCCCTCCCCTTGTCCCTAGAGCCAGAAGGGTGCTGGGTGTGGGGAGCACAAGCAATGAGAGTAACAGCTAGGTGAACTTGGAGCTCCCTGCAGAAAACCAGTGCCACTGGGATCCTGAGTCTCCTGGAGGCTGAGCGGGCTCACTCCCCTGCCCTACCCAGCTGCAGAACTCAGGTTTTGTACCCCAGACAGCAGCTGGGGTGACAGAGGAGCTTGGAGTCACCTGACCCTGGGTTTGACTTCAGGTTGGGCAGTCCTCGTTAATCAACCTAAGCCCCAGACCTTCAGTTTCAGCATCGTTTAAACGGGCCACAGCTCCTGAGCCAGGGCGCCTGTCCCCAGGGCCCCCTCCAGCACAGGGCCCAGCAGGTGTGGCACTACCGGTCACTTCCGTTTCCCCTTCTCCATCAGCTGACTCCCCACTTCTCTTCCTGCCTCATCATATTTCCACCATCCTTGCACACTCAGGGGCTTCCACACTGGCCCTTGCTCAGGGAAGTCTTCCTGTCTTGCCTAGGCAGTCCCCTCTGGAGTGCCCTTTCTGACACCAGCTTTAACGTACCGGCTCAAATGCCACCCTGAAGGTCCCAGCTCACCCTCTGTGTGACTCTGAGATCCCCTCCCTACCAATCCTCTGTGCCCCCATTACTTCCTAGTTTGTTTTATGGACACCTGTGATGAAGCTGTATCTTCCCACTCACATCCTGGACTCACGAATACTAGCTCCTGTGCTTGGGACACAGTAGGTGCTCATTAAATGCTTATTGCTTAGAACTGAGGTGAACTACACTCTTGGAAGCCTCAGGTTCTTAGAGAACAGCTCTGGCCCTGCCTGTGGAAGTATGTCTCCAGCCCCGAGGGTCCCCAGATCTCCTGCTGGTGCCTCAGAGCAGCGAAACCCGTGGGGCTGGCCAGGGCCCAGTCCAGCACCTGAGGGCCACCCCGCCCTGGAGCCGTTCTGCCAGACCGCACGCTCCGCCTTCTGCAAACGGCCGTGGGGGCAGAGGCTTGGGTAAGTTCCCCTTCCGCTTCCTCCTGCATCCTGTCCCGCTGCTGCTGCTCCCCACTCAGGACACCTCTCCAGCTCTCCACACCCCACGCGCCTGCAGAAACGCTGGGGCTCTGAGCTGTCACCACTACCAGCCCCCAGGCCTCGGACACCATGCAGGCCATCAAGTGTGTGGTGGTGGGAGATGGGTAGGTATCTGGCTGGACTTGCTCACAGCTCCCTCTGGGGGTAGCCCTGGGGCCCTTGCACCCTGAAGCCCCCTGCCTACAGACAGAGGGGTTCCTAGGAGGCAGCCAGAGGAACAGCTCCCTTTTTCTCCCAGAGCCCAGAGGGAACCCCAGGAGTGGGCTGCACACAGCTTCACTCTCTACCCCACTCATCCCGGAAACTGCCTGCGTAAAAGACTTAGGGGTACCTAGGGCCTCTCACCTGCACCCTGAGAGTTGGGGCTGGTCTCTTATGGGACTTTGGTCTCTATATCTGTGGCTGCCGGTGGGGGGTGGGGCCCCAGGCTGACCTGGGCTTTAGTCCCTGACTTGCTTTGCTGTGTGGCCTTTTGCAAGTCACAGTGCCTCTCTGAACCAAAGCTTGGCCATCTGGGAAGAGGTCCATTCCCTCAGGGTTGATGTCGGGTCGCTTGAGCTATTTTGAGTGGTTGTCCTGCACGTATGTGTGCTCGGTAAAGCTTGCCTTCTAAGTCTCAGCCTGCCTGGCTGGGGAGGTAGTGTGGGGATGTGGGTGAGGAGCAGAGGGGGAGGGGCGTGAGAGGCAGCGTTAGGGCAGGAGAAGGGCGGGGCGGGGGGGGACTGTGGGGGGCGGCCCAGGCGTGAACTGAAGGCCCTTCTCAGCGGTCGGATCTCTGTGACCTTAGCTTGTCATGTGCCCTTACAGGCCTCAGTTTCCTCATCTGTAGAATGACGGGTTTGATATCCCATCTCTTGGGCCTGCCAGCAACACTGCCTCAGGGTCCAACACAAAGGTACCTCTTGAAGTTTTCTGTAGGTCCATCCAACCCCAACGTACTCCAGCAAGTTCTAGCCGGCAGGCCTCCCATCCTACAGAGGGGCAGCCTGAGGCCTTAAGAGACTTGACTTTCCTGTTCAGGGTGCGGTAGTGGTAGGGGGCTGGTTTATCATGGCAGTGGGGTGGGGTAGTGGGGGCGGGGGCTGGTTTATCAGGCAGCCTTTAGCTGATTGTGATACACGGCTCTGCCCATTATCTGCCTGCCTGTCCAGTCCTGCTCACTTCTGCTTTGTATCTGATATGAGGAGGGGAGGGCGGAAGCCACAACGTTCTAGTCACTCAGAGGTACCTTGCTGGCAGGCGGTGGTGGGGGGCCGCCCCGCCCGCCGGGCGGGGACGAGGAGAGAAAAGGGCGGGTGGCCCCCTTCAGAGCCAGAAGTGTCGAAACCAAGTGGAGCAGGGGAAGGCCCAGGGCTACCTGTGGCCCGCACCCCCTCCCAGCCCAGCAGATTCAGGGTGCAGACAGCACCAGTCATGGCACTCACTACTGACTTTGTGCTTACCGTGTGCAGGCCCTGGGCTTCCTCACGCTCCTCTGTTTTATCCTCCCAACAACCCTCATATTAGGCACGTCTTACAGGTGGGAAAACTGTAGCTCAAAGAAGTTAAGTCATCTGCTTAAGACCTCATGGGATTTGAGCCCTGGTCTCTCTGATTCCTGAACTCATGCTCTTAACTGCCACACCCTCCAGTGAGGTGGGAGGGGAAGGAGAGGGGTCAGGCAGTCCCCTACATTTGGCGACTGCTATGCTGCGCCAGGACTGTGCTTCAGTCTTTTACCGGCTTCATCTAATTTACATCTCTGTCTCTCCTGTGATGATGGACTCATCTCATCCCTGTTTTCTGGACGGGGAAGCTGAGGCATGGGGAGGTTATGTGGCTTGCCTGAGAGCGCATTCCTGCTGGGTGGGTGATGAAGGATCTGGATCCCAGGGCAGAAATGGCAGAGCCCTGGTCAGGCTTCGGGAACCTCCTGGGGACCCGCTGCTGTTAATCCTCTGTTTCACATCAGAGTCACCCGGGAAAGCCTGTTACAAATTCCCAGATCCACGCCACACTCATGATTCAGAATCTCGGGTAGGACCCCAAAGTCTGTCCTTTAACAAACATCTCAGTGTGATAACGCTGATACAGAAATTCTCAGATGGGGACACTGAGGCCCGCGGAGGTCGGGCTTCGGTCTCCCCTGAGGGCTGGGCTAAGGGACTGTGGAGGTCCTCAGAAAACCTCTCTAGGTCTCAGGCAGGGCCCCTGACTGCTGTCCTCTTGAACTTCCTGTCTTTCAGAGCCGTGGGCAAGACCTGCCTGCTCATCAGCTACACCACCAACGCCTTCCCTGGAGAGTACATCCCCACCGTGTGAGTTCTGCACGTGGGTGGGACGCTCGGAGGCTGGGGAGACACGCATGGACCACCAGGCCCACCGCCCTTTCAGGCACTTCCTGTGTGCCGGGCCTGTGTGGGCACTTGGGGGTCAGGCTCCAGTCAGTCTTGGGCCTGCTGATCTAGAGGGGGAGGTAGCCACCTGTGCCAGGATGAGCACCCCAGGCTCCCAGAGGGGAGAGAGGTGCAGGAGGCAAGCCAGGGAGCGGGGCCTTCAAGCAGGGAGACATGGAGAGCTGGCCTGAGCAGAGCTGGGTGGAAGGGGACTGGAACAGAAGAGTGGAGTGGGTGCAGGAGGAGGGCCTTAACATGGGGAGACCGGAGACGTCAGGGCACATGCGTGTGCAGGGGGAGAGGACAGTGCCATTGGAGACCACACAGGACCCACCCTTGTGTTGGATGTGGAGCAGGGCTGTCACCTGATTTGCAGGTATGGAGGAGTATGTGGGGTGAACGGAAGCACCAGCTCCTCTCTCCTTGATGCTCGGCGGCCCCACTCCCTCACGACAGCCCCCCAGCTCTGCAGCACAGCACTCAAGGCTGTGCGTGGCCTTCTCCAACCTTCCCTTCTGGCTTCACCACTCAGTTCTTCACTTCTTGTTCTGTTTCTGGCCGCCTGGTCACCAAACACACCCTGGACATTTCTACTTCGGGATCTTTGCTCCAGCTCTTCCTTCTGCCTCGAGTGCTTTTCCTTCCCATGCCCATGCGTCTAAGTCCTCCAGGCCAGCTCCAGCATCCCTCCTCCAGAAAGCCTTTCTGACATAGCCTGAAGGGGTCTCTCACTCCCTAGACAGACTTTATCTGATCTTTTCCATGACCAAGAGTCTACAGAGGGCAGGGGGCCATCTCCAGTTCTTTAAGGGACTTAGGGTCTTACATGCAGTATAATCTACACATTATCTTAGAAGTGATGTATATATTTTGAGTTGACCTAAATTGAACTTTATGGAGAGGCCCTAGGAGGATAGATCACAGCTATCATCTCTCAAGGGCCTACTGGGTGCCGGTCCCTGGAAATGTCACACGTGTGTGACCTCATCTGATGCTCGTGGGAGGAGTTAGGATTATTTTAGTCCCACAGTGTCTGTGGGGGGAGCTGAGGCTTACAGAAGCTAAGGGACTTGCGCCCCCGCCCCCCCCCCCCCGCCCAGGGTCACCAGGTGGCCTAGGATCTCTCTATTTCTCTCTGGCACAAGGGGCCAGGCTCCAGTTGCCTCAGGGACCCCAGCCCAGGCAGGAGGATGGCAGCTAGGAGAGGGCAGAGGGCAGGAAACCTGGGAAAGCAATTTCTAGCCTGGTTCTGTTCCCAATTCCCCATCGGGGCACCAGTGCCCCCCTTTGCATCAACCTGTATCTGCCCACTCACCATCCAACACCAAACGTTTCTCAGTGCCTCCTGGTGCTGAGGATGGTGGGCTCTAGACGTGGCAGGGAGGCAGGTGCAGCATTAGGCCAGCCAGCTCTTGCAGAAGGTCACTGTCTCCAGGACTGGCACTGGCACTGGCACCACCTACTCTCCTGCCCCTTTCTGAGCCTCAGTTTCTCTTTCTTTAAGAAATGCGGCGGGGTTGGGAGGTGCCAAGTTTCTTGCCCATGCACCTTCCCTGTGCAGGGAGAAGGGAGGTGAATTCTCTGAGGCAAGGTGGGGGAACCAGCAGAGGCCAAGGAAGGGCCAGGTGCTCTCAGCAACCCCTGGTGGCCCCGAGCAGATTCGGTGGTCCTGGACAACTTTACAGGACAGACAGGATGGGCCAGACAGGGCTTACCTTCCCAGGATGCGAGGAGCTGGGTCAGAGATCAGGGCCTGCTCCCAGGTGGGCCATCCAGGAAGGCTCACAGCGTCCCACACAGGAGGCTCCCGCACTTCGTTTCATGCTCGGAGGCCCCCATCCCCAAATTCTTAATGTTTGAACAAGGGGCCCTTCCTTTTCATTTTGTGTTGGGCCTGGCCTGGTATGTAGCCAGCCCTGCACCCCTCCCTCTTTGTCTTCCATACGGAGTCACTTGGCTCTGGACAAGCCCCTAGAGGGGCTCCTGCTTCAAAGCCTGCACTCCTGTGACAGAGAGGGGAAAATAAGCCACCTTGAGCCCTTGACACTGGAGGGTGGGGACAGTTGGAGAGAGTAGAGTTGGGGGAAACAGGCAGCCTGAGATCTCCGGCAGAGAGATAAAGGTCAGGAGGGCTCTGGGGCTCAGGGTGGCAGGGTTTGCTGGGGCCAGAGGCCTGTGCCACAAGAATCAGATCAGATAAGAGAGAGAGCGAGTTCAACTTACTGCCTAGGGTTGGGGGATAAGAGCTCGAAGTCAAAGCCACGTCTCACAGATGGGGAGACTGAGGCCTGCTCTGTGAATGGTCAGGTGCTGGGCATTGGAGATACAAAGACGAGGTAGAAAGACCCTGCTATGGGGTGTTCGTGACCTAGAGGATCTCCCCCTTACCCTCTCCTTATGACCACTCTCAAAGGGAAGCCCAGGTGAGCTTTCAAATGCAAAAACTAGATAGAGGAATACCTTGCTGAAATTCCCCTCTCAAAACCCATTTCCTACTCACTCCATTTTGGTCCTTGGGGACCAGACATGCCAGCCTCCCCCAGGCCTCTGCACTCGCCACTTCCCATCACTCAGTTCCCTGCTGAAGCAGTCCATCCCTGACCCTGGTCTAAACAATCCCTCCCTCCACCCAGGCCTCCTCCATCCCTCCACACCCTGCTGGATGGTCTCCGTTGCCCATCCTGATCTGACTTCTCCTGCTGGGATGGCAGCTCTGTGAGGACAGGGCCCTGGTCCATCTAGTTCACTAGACCGGCTGCTAGAACAGAGTTGAGCACCTCACTGGCTCACTGTAGTGACTGGACCACCCTGGCTGGCAGAGAGGGCATGCTCCAGTCTGCTCTGAGAAGGTGCTGGAACTCAGCCACCAGCAAGGAGCTCGGCTCTGCGGAGCTTCTCTCTGGGAAGAACACAAGGAGTTAATTTGGGTTAGATGGGCCAGTATTTGGTTTTCACTTTCCTTTGTAAACTGGCAGTCCAGCCTGGATTCCCATAGACAGGATGGCGCCTAGCCTCCCTAGTGGAGATTCCAGAGGTCCTGCGGGGGTTTTCCCACCTGGCCTCGCAATGCCCCCTTGACCCATACTCCTGCCACCAGGTGTGTTAATCCCTCCCTGTGTCAAACTGGCTCAAGCCTGCTCACTGCTCCTACACAGCCTCTGTCCCCTCCCATCCCATCTGGGACACCCATGCCTCCGCGCCTCCCCCAACCACCCGCCTCTCTCACTAGCGGCTCTGTCTCCCAGCTTCCCCTCTGACCCTTCTGCAAGATGATCCCACCCAGTGGCCAAGAGAACCTTTTCCAAATGCAAAGCTGAGCATGTCACCGCCGCCTGGTGAAGGCCTTCGGTGGCTCCTATTGTCCCTAGGACCGGGCTGCGAATCCTCACAGGGGTCCATGCCTCGCCTGACATATCAATGCTCCCTGTTCCCAAATCAGCAGCCATGCGTGCCCCGTGTTCTTTGTGTTCTGTGAGTCCACCTTCCTTCCCCTGGAGGCCTGGGTGGTGGTCAAGTGATGCACAGGGCTGAGGGCCATTTCATCTGTCCCATGCCCTTCTTCCTCTCCATGGCAGAGGGCTACAGAGCCGAGTGTGGACCACACAGACTCTGGGTAAAAGCATACCAGCTGTGTGACTGTGGGCAGGTTACTCTAGGGCTCTGAATCCCAGACACAATGTAGAATCCAGTTCCTGGGTCCACTGAATGATCTAAGTGTAAAGGACCCAGAGCAGCATTTGGGACCCCCGGGTGCTCAGCAAGCATGGATCCCCTGCCCTCTGCACAGGTCTGGGTCAGCCCCACGTGCTGTGCTGTGCTTAGTCTCTGAGTCGTGTCCCACTCTTTGCAACCCCATGGACTATAGTCCACCAAGCTCCTCTGTCCATGGAATTCTCCAGGCAAAAATACTGGAGTGGGTTGCCATGCCCTCCTCCAGGGGATCTTTCTGACCCAGGGATCGAACCCATGTCTCCTGCACTGCAGGTACATTCTTTACTGTCTGAGTCACCAGGGAAGCCCAAGAATCCTGGAGTGGGTAGCCTTTCCCTTCTCCAGGGGATCTTCCCAACCCAGGGATGGAACCTACATCTCCCACATTGCAGGTGGATTCTTCACCATCTGAGCCACTAGGGAGCCCCTGCACCTGAGCTCAAACTTCACTTAGCCTCTGGCCATCAACTCACAGTGATGCTTATACCACAGGCTTTTCTGAACTGGGTAACAGGATCTAGCCCTGGCTCTGCCACCAACTGACTGTGAGATCTTGGGCAAGTCCCTTCCTGTCTGTGAGCCTCAGTTTCCTCATCTGGAAGAAAAGAGTGCAGGTTGGCCACGGTGGTGGTGTATGTTCCGTTGGTCCTGGCTGCCTGTGGGTCTCTGGACTGGGGGACTCGGGGGTTGTGGATCACTGTCTCTGCAGGAATCCCTCAGGCTCTGGGGAGGGGACAGTCAGGGGGCTGTTTCAGGATGAGGTTGCTCAGCTTCTCAGCATCTCCCCATGGGATGGCTTGAAAGTCCTCTCTGCCTGGATCCTCTTAGTGGCCCTAAAAGATGGCACTTTTCTTTTTTCACATTGAAGAAGTGAGGCTCAGAGAAGTTGGGCTACTCACCCAGGGTCACACAGCCAGGACTAGGCTTCACAAGGAACTTTCTGGTCCCTTCCCACTCGGGGCGGGGGGCTGTCCCCAGGCAAATCCACCCTCCTATGGAGCATTAGTCTACTCTCTCTCACTCACAAATGAGTGCTCAGAAGGAGACCAGATCAAATCCCAGCTCCTGTGCTCCTGAGCTGGCTGACTTTGGATAAGTTATTTGACTTCTTGGAGCCTTGATTTCCTCAACTGTCTGAAGAGAATAATTTGAGGTTCTTTTGCCTTGGGTCACATGGGACTTCAAAACCTAAGGTATGAAGGTCCCTAGCCCTCTGCCTGGCCCCAGAGCAAGTGCTTAGTCCTGTGACAGGTCCTACAAATCAGCTCTTTCCCCATCACCGTGGCCCCTGAGATCCTAGAGCTGGTTCAGAGAAGATAGATATCCTTGGCTCAAGGAATCTTGGGGGAATTTTTGGTGTCAGAATTTCAGACTAGACATTAGAGGAGATAAAGTCCCTATATCCTAAGCTCACCCCAAAGGAGTGTTTCTGGCCGAAGCCAAAGAAAACATAGGGACTTCTTTTCCCATCACGCCCTGCGGTGTCTCCCTGAATAGTGCCTTTGGCCTGAAATCCCACAGCGGTAATGGGTGGTACCCAGAGCAGACACAGGGCAACTGTTGCTGTTGTCATTTAGCCGCTCAGTTGTGTCTGACTCTTTTGAGACACCATGGACTGTAGCCCCCCAGGCTCCTCTGTGCATGGGATTTCCCGGGCAAGAATACTGGAATGCGTTGCCATTTCCTTCTCCAGGAGATCTTCCCAAACCAGTGACTGAACCTCAGTCTCCTGCATTGGCAGGAGGATTCTTTACCGCTGAGCCACTATGTGCCAAATGCGATGCTGGCCTCAGGGCAGCGAGGAGCAAGCCAAGCCTGATGCCTTTGGGTGCTGAGTTCACCACAGATTACTGAGTAGGCGTGGGGTGGGGGCTCCGACCTGGCTGGGGCTCAGGGAAGGCTTCCTGGAGGAGGTAACCTTGAGATGGGGCTGGAAAGAGGATGAGTAAGAGTCAGACTGGCACCAGGAAAGAAGAGGAGGAAGCCCAGGGAAGAGCATTTGCAGGAACTTTCCAGGCAGGAGGGAGCAGGGCCATCTGAGGAAGTGAAGGCTGGATAAGCACAGGGTATTAAAAGCATCAAGTGGCCCACTGCTTTGGTGGAGGGTGCCTGTCAGAAGACAAATGTCTTTGAGTTGCTCTGAAGCACTAGGGCTTCTGCAGCCTGTCACTGAGCAATGTTCTTGGAGGACTTCATGGAAGAGGCGGCTTCCCAAGTACTTTGGTTCAGTTTAACTCTTTTCTACCTGCACTTACTAGGTGCCAGTCCTGAGACTAAAGAAATAAAGAGACACAGACCCTGCCCCCATGGAGCCCCAGCTACATGGCAGGAGAGACACATTAATGCCAGCTCACAGTCTAGGCAAAGCAGCTGCCTGAGGGAAGGGATGACAAAATCTTTCCAGGTGGGGGACAAGGAAAGAGGTGGCCAGGATGTTTCCCCACAGAGGAGGAACTGCCTGGGCAGGGCTTTGAAGCATGAATGGGAGACAGAGTGCTGAGGGCACAGAGGAGTATTCCCAACAGAGGCACAGGCAGACAGGGGCACAGGCTTGAGAGCATGGTGGACCGTGCGGCCTGGGAGTGAGGAAACACCTTCGACAAGGAGAGGGTGGGAGGGCATTCCAGGCAGGGGGGCACAGCGTGAACAGACTCAAAGAGGCAGGAAGCCTGAGTCTTGCCAGAAACGGAAATGGCTTGGCTGATGTGTGAAGGGAGACAAGCTGGAGGAGCCTGAGGTCTCAGTGGGCCAGGTCAGGGGACAGGAAGCAGGACCTGTGTGGGTGACCTCAATGCAGAGAGAGAGGTTGTGGTCCCTCGCCCGCAGGGAAGCTGCGGAAGCAGCTGTGGCATGGAGTAGTGAACACTGGACGTGGATTCAGAACTGGCTTCACACCTGGTTGGGTCACTTGCTCACTGGCTGTGTGGCTTTGATCCCACTTTCTTTTTGCACAGCATTAGAGACCAGCTGCTGCCTCTCAGGAATGTGTGTAGCGAGAGAAATACTATTGAACTGAACCTTTAAAAAAATCTGGAAGCTCGTGTGATTGTCCCAGAGGCCTGTCTGGTATTGGCAGGGAGTTTAGCATGTGCATACCCTTCAGCACGTGCCTTTCCAGTGTGTGCCAATGGCATTTCCTGAAATCTCCGGTGACTAGCAGCTTTTGGGTTGGGCTGGAAGGCCAGTGAATTAATACCCCAGGATATCCCTCTGCCAGTGGGAGGTGGAGAAGGTGGATAAATACCCCAGCTCTCTGCCTCCTCAGGGGGATGCCCTGAGCTCAGAGGTCCTAGCAAGATGGAGTCCCAGTTCCACCTGCTCCCCAGTAACACCTCAATAGCTTCTGCCCCCTCCCTTGGCTCCTGGGATCACTTCCCAAGTAACTTTCATCTCAGGGTTTGCTTCTGGGGGGACCCAAACTAAGATGGAAATGAGCATTCATTCAACAAATAATAGGTACCTGTAGGACTTCCCTGAGGGTCAAGTGATAAAGACTTTGCCTTCCAATGCAGGGGGTGCAGGTTCCATCACTGGTTGGGGAACTAAGATCCCCTAAACCTCTAGGCCAAAAAACCCACAGTATAAGACAGAAACAATACTGTTAACAAACTCAATAAAGACTTTAAAAATGGTCCACATAAAAAAATAACTTAAAAAAAAATTGGTTGACCAGCTGCAGCATTCAGCCTCAGAGGAGGTTAAAGTTTATTCTGATTGTGCCTTTGAGAGAATGTTACACAGTCTCGAAAAATTATCTCTTCAAAGGATGTGTGCTGTCTGCTGTGCTTAGTCGCTCAGTCATGTCCAACTCTTTGTGACCCCATGGACTGTAGCCCGCCAGGCTCCTCTGTCCATGGGATTCTCCAGGCAAGAACACCAGAGTGGGTTGCCATGCCCTCGTCCAGGGGATCTTCCCAATCCAGGGAGGGAACCCAGGTCTCCTGAATTGCAGGC
Organism: Oryx dammah; assembly: GCF_014754425.2. Classification (NCBI taxonomy): domain Eukaryota; kingdom Metazoa; phylum Chordata; class Mammalia; order Artiodactyla; family Bovidae; genus Oryx; species Oryx dammah. The sequence goes on from NW_024080622.1 coordinate 5,722,747, forward strand.
AGATTCTTTACCAGCTGAGCCACGAGGAAAGTCTAATAATACTGGAGGGGGCAGTCTATTCCTTCTCCAGGGGATCTCCCCGACCCAGAAAGGATAGACAGGGCAGAAAAAGAGTAGAGGCAATGTTTTCTTCTTTATGCTCTCCTGCGATTAACATTCTTTTAATATAACGGATTGGCATTTAAAAATTAAAAATCAACCCCAACTGTAGAGTGCAGCGTGGCTTGGGTCCCACTGTGGCCCCTCTCTGGGTCTTGGCCTCTGTCGTGGAACCAGGGACTGCAAGTCTGCAGACTCTGGGGCTGGAAATGGACCCTCTGTCTTGTTCCCACAGGTTTGACAACTACTCAGCCAATGTGATGGTGGACAGCAAGCCCGTGAACCTGGGGCTGTGGGACACGGCTGGGCAGGAGGACTATGACCGCCTCCGGCCACTCTCCTACCCGCAGACGGTACATTGCCCCACCCTCCTCGTGGTCCTGGCCTTCACGTCCCTGTTTCCTCTGCCTGGAGTGCCGGCTCGGCCTGGTGAACCCTGACCCTCCTTGAGGCCCAGCTCAAGGAGTCTCCGCCCTCCATTTGGCTCTGTCTGTCTTCACTGTGCCTTCCCATCCTCCTGTGGGCTCTGGCTCCACCTGGTGCCCAGTGGGTGGGGTAGGCAGACCCTGGACAGGGATCCAGAGGAAGCTCGGGATGATCAGCCCCCGGGGGGTGTGGCGGGGGGCAGGGAGACGAGGGCACAGCGGCAGGTGGCTCTGTGGCTTCTGGGCTCTCCCTCCAGGGTGGCAGAGAAAGGGCTGGGACCAGCAAACCGACAGAGGGGTAGTGAGAGCATGGACTCTGGAATTCCAGAAGGCACAGCCTTTAATCCTTGTAAACCTCACTTTCCCTGTCTGTAGAATGGGGTAGCAATGGCATCGCTACAGCGCGATGTGAGGAGAAACCCCGGCCTTTAGGAAGTGTCGGATAAACAAGCAGCAGCCTGCTGTAGAGAAGGGAAACCCTGCTCTGCCAGATCCTAAAAGCCCAGCATCCCCTGGGCTGCTCCAGCCCTCAGTAGCTGCCCAGGTGTGGAGGGCCCAGGTTGGACGCCTCCAGGCCTCCCCTCACCCGTAACCCTTGCTTGATTCCCCAGGATGTCTTCCTCATCTGCTTCTCCCTTGTCAGCCCAGCCTCCTATGAGAATGTCCGGGCCAAGGTGAGTGGGACGGAGCAGGACCTTAGGGGTTAGGGCAGGCGACCCTGAGAGGGGAGCATGGCAGGGAGGGACTGGAGACTTTGGCCTGCCTCTGGGCAGCAGAGGATGTGGGCAGAGAGGGTTCCCAGTGCCAACCATGGCTGGTGGGCGGGGATAGGGGGAACTCGGGTCTCAGAGACATTTGGGATAGTTAACTTTACTCTCTGATCTTGCCCTCTCCTTTCCACACACCCTCATGCCCCCTTCTTCTCCTCTCCCATCTTGGTGCCCCTCGTCTCTCAACTCCTTGCATGACCTCCTGCCCCTGCCCGCCGGCCCAGTGGTTCCCCGAGGTGCGGCATCACTGTCCGAGCACACCGATCATCCTGGTAGGCACCAAGTTGGACCTGAGGGACGACAAGGACACCATCGAGAAGCTGAAGGAGAAGAAGCTGGCGCCCATCACCTACCCGCAGGGCCTGGCACTGGCCAAGGAGATTGGTAGGGGGCTCGGCTCAGAGAGGGGAACTCTGACACAGCCTTGTGGTGATTGCGAACATAGCTTCCAGGGCCAGACTGCATTCCAACCCTGGCTGTGCCGGGTACTAGCTGTGTGGCCCAGGACGAGTCACTTAGCCTCTCTGCCTGTGTTTCCTTATCAGTGAAATATGGCAATAGAAGTGGTTCTGAGTGGTTAGGAGAATTCAGTGAATTCACACCCGTGAAGCCCCCAGAGAAGCACCAAGCACCCTGTGTTGATCACTGTTGGTACTAGGCCAATCCATAAGCAGCTTCTGACATGACAGACGGAGAAGGGTTGGAGTGGGGTGTGCTGTGGTTTCTCAGAGGAGGAGCAGTCAACTCAAGCTTGGGTTTTCCGGGTAGGCTTCCTGGAGGGGTTGTTTCAGCTTGGATTTGAAGGGTGATGCCTTCCCTTCTGCCTCCTTCTCACCCCCCATTCCCCACCCTCCTGGCTTCTCAGCCCAACTCCTCTTTGCTTCCCGGTCACTGGGCCAGAGAAGTGAAGTGACTTCTCAGGGTCCCACAGCTGGTAGGTGGCAGAAGCAGGATTTGAACACAGAACCGCAAGGCACTGCCGTGGGGCCCTCCTCATGGTGGCCCAGGGCTGTCTGCACCAGCTATGACTGGTGTGTCTGGCCTCTTCCATGGTGTCCAGTTCTGCTGTCTTTCAGGCCCTGACCTGCCTGCTGTCTGGAGACAGGGCACTTGCCCAAGAGCCTGGGACCACCAGCAGGCTTTGGCCACTCTGAGTTGCAATCCAGCTACCCAGGGCTCTCTGGGTCACCACAGGGTCCCCAGGGTTTGGCTCCTGAACTGGTGCGGCCTCCTCCAGCCCCTCCCTCCCTCAACCCTAACCCTCTTCCTTCCGCCGGAACTGGGAGGGCCCTGGGGACTCACATCTCTCCACAGTAAGAGAAACCGCAGCCTCCACCTCCCCTTTCTCATGACTTGCCTAGAGACATGGCCATCTTTCCCAGGGGGCCTCTGCTGCCGCCTAAACACTGGGTCCTACGTCCCATCCTGGGGGCTCTGACTCCCAGGCTCTCTAGTCTTTCCTCAGGGATACTGGGGATTGACCCTGCCTTCTCTTCTTTCTGATCAGCCTGCCCCCCGGATTCCTTCCATCCAAGACAGTGCCTCTGAGCCGGAGACTCTTTCCATTTTAAAGCAGAGGCTTTCGGATAAGATGGGGCCTGGAAACCTGGATTCTGGTACTAGCTCTGGCACTGTCTGTGTGACCTTGGACCAGGGGCTCCCCTCCTCTGGACCTCAGTTTTTCTATCTGTACAAGCCAGCCTGCACACTCCTTAAAGGTCCTTTCTCTGCCAGAAGGAGATGACTTGGGGGTCCTGCCTTGGCCTCTAGCCAATTTTTCTTGGAGCTGATCCCAGATGAAAGTGGGGTAGAGGCAGTGACTTATGACTTTGAACTTGCCTCAGACTGGCCCAGGCCAAGGGGGAGGCCTGGGGAGCCTTCAGGGCTGATGAGACAGTGGCGGCCTCTGTCCACCAGTCCAGTGTGCTGACTTGTGGTGCAGCTGCCAATTCCAGCTGACATGGATTGACCACTTCCTGGGTGCTGGGCTTGTGCATTCTCCTGCTTCATCATCATAGCAACTATGAAGGAGGAACTCTCATCACCCCACTTTACAGAGGATGAAACTGAGGCTCAGGTAGAAGTCAAGAGCTCAAGGTCACCCAGCTGGGATGTGGCAGAGCTAAGACTGGAACCCAGGCTGCGTGGCTCCCTCAGTCATGATCAAGGTGGGAGACTGGGGTGCAGAGAAAGGCCAGGCCCCCAGTCAGGACTCTTTCTCTGGATACTCCTAGCCAAGAAGTAGGAGGGTGGCAGGTGCCAGGAAGGACACGGTGGGTGTGAAAGGAAGAAGTGGACATTGGCCACAGTCCCTCACAGTCCCTTGCAAGGAGACGGTGGCCAAATGCCCAGGGAGACTCTTCTGGGCACAGAAGGTTCCGTGAGACTCCCAGACCTAAGTCATGGTGTTTCGTGCCTGCCAGCCTGGCCCTGCGACCACCGCCCATGCGCCCTGCTGGGACAGTGCCCCCATATGCAAGGGCGATGGGAGAGTCCCGAGTGTGGCTTTAGACAAATGGCATCTTCTCTGAGCTTCAGTGTCCTTGTTCCTGCCCATCCTTTCTTTCCCTTGTCCCGGGTTGCCCCTCCTGAGATCCCGGCTCCCCTCTCCAAGCTGTGTGTCTCTGGGCCTGGGGCATCCCCTCACTGGGCCCGTTTCCTCACCCAGGAAGTGGGGACTCACAGAATTTCTTCACAGGGTTGTCGGAAGCACCCAGCTCAGCGCCTCGCAGGGAGCAGGTGCCAATCAGTGTCAGCCTGCTTCCTCCTCACAGAGGAGTGGACTCTAGGGAGGAAGCAAATTTCCCTGCTCCCACCCCTCTCCCGCTCTGGTTCCTAAAGTTGGCCCCCAGGCTTCTCTCAGGGAGAACTTCTCAATTGCTCACTTCAGGGAGACAGCTTGGGTTGTTGTGAACACAGAAACTCACACAGGTTCCTTCCAGAAGGTCATGAACACTGCCCCAGGAGTGGGGCTCAGCCTGCCTTCTTCACTGTGCCCTGGGCTCCAGCCCTGAGTGGTCACATGGGAGAAGGACAGTCCCCTCACAGGTGAACAAGGCTCCCCATTTCTCATTCCTCTTGCTGAGAGTTCTCAGCAGCCCCTAGGGGATGGGAAATGTCTAGTGTGTGACTTTGGACTAGCGACTTTTCTGAGCCTCAGCTTTCTCATCTGTAAAATGGGGTGATCTGAAGGACCAGTTCGATGATATTTGGAAGGTCCTGGTGAGCAGCCCATGGGTTCTTCAGGCCTCCTACGGGAAGGTGGAGGCAGGAATGTGGCAGTCTTCTGAAAGAAAGTGAAGTGCTGAGAGATTTGGTCACTGTAGCTTGAGCTCCTTTCTTCCCAGGAAGGTATCAAAATTCCTGCCACTTTCCGCAAATTACGGGCTTATGTGTTCAAGAAAGACACAAACCTGCTATCGTGGGTCTTAACCTTTTCCCCTGAATAAAGCTCCTCCTTTCAGATATGAGGAAACTGAGGCACAGGGGGGTAAATGTGTAAGGGACACAGCCCAGGGGGCCCCCACAGCCTGGTGTGGTTGTATGACTTGGGAGGGGGTTTTGCCCAGCCCTGACCTAGGCCTCTGTTCTCTTGCTGCCCTGACCCAGACTCAGTGAAATACCTGGAGTGCTCGGCCCTCACCCAGAGAGGCCTGAAAACTGTCTTTGACGAGGCGATCCGAGCCGTCCTGTGCCCGCAGCCCACACGGCCACAGAAGCGCCCCTGCAGCATCCTCTAGGGGTAAGAGTCCCACCCACATGGCTTCACGACACTCCCTCCCCCCCTTCCCCCACTCCCCACACACAGCAGGCCGTGGCTGGGAGGGAGGCGTTCAGCCACTGCTTGGTAGCCCTAGGTTTCACCAGGAGCGGCATTTAGGCCAGGACAGATGGGGGACTATTGAAGGGGCCTCAGCTGGCTCATTTGCCTGAGCTGGGCCTGCTCTGTGAGCCCAGTTCCCAGAAGGAGGGTTCAAAGTATCAGAAAAAATGCCAGGTAACAGGAGCCAAGCGTGGTGTCACTGAGCTCCCAATGTGCGGTCCGGGCAGGAGGGCAGAGAGGACCAGGGTAAAGAGATACTTCAGCTCCTGTCCCTCGGGAGAGCCCAGTTGAGCCGGGGAGACCCGACACTCACATATAGGGTAGAGGCAGGACAGACTAGCTCCGAGGCTATTAGGGCAGAAGAGGGATGGGTGGGGGTGGGAGGTGCCCACAAGGATAGAGAGGACTTGGCCAACCTTGAGCACAAGCTGGGAGCTGGACTGAGCTGGGAGCCAGGATAGCTGGGAGCGGGCTGTGGATTCTGCTTGGCCCCAAGTTCTCACCCCCTGTTTGTCTTCCTTCCAGGATGCACCCAGCCTTCCCAGCCAGATGGTTCTGACTCTCCAAGGGCTCCAACCAACGCCCAGTGGCCCCCTGGCTGGCCATGTTCTTCCCTTCCTGTGGCATTTCTTAACAAGATGGCTACAGAGCTTGGTTGACCGTCTTCTCTGTGCTGAAGGTCCCCCTGGAGGCCCAAAGAGTGTAAATTTGTAGGTGCTGTGCCCCCATCCCCTCATGCTCTAGCCTTCTCAAGGGCCAGAAGGAGGTCCCAGCACCCAGTAAGCCACCCCTGCGTTGCTGTGGTCAGATGCCACACATGGTGTCATCTACCGCGTTACTCTTCCCCTCACCCCCAACGCCTGAATCCCCTCTGGGAACTTCAGGCCAGATGGTTGCTGGCCACCACTTATATACCTTCAGAGATGGATCTCTCATTCCCTTCTGGGGCAGTAGTATACTCTAGTACTGATGGTCTTGCTTATTGAGACTTTTTCTGAGGAGCTAAATTAAGTGTCTCAGAAGGTTTGTTTCTCTCTGGTCTTAGTCCTCCTTTGGGGACAACATACATTCAGAGTTTCTAAATCTCTGTGAGTACCTGCCCAGTCAATCAAAAAACAGGGTCCTGCTGACTCCTGCCATCTCTCAAGTCTTTCTGCTCCACTCACAGGACCCTGAGCTGCATTTATCTGTGAGTCTTAAAACTTTCAGACCTTGCCAGTCAGGACTTTTGCCATTGCAAATAGAAACCCTGCTTAAGCAGAAAATAAATTTATTGATTCAAGATTGGAAATATCATGACTTCAGGTGCAGCTTGATCAAGGGGGCTCAAATGAAGTCATCAGGGCTCACTTTCCTATACTTTCTGCTGTCTGGTTCATTCTTGGGCACAGTGACTCTCAGGGCTTCACCCTTCCAGTTTCAAGTTCAGCAAAAAAAAGAGCAAGTGTCTGCCCCAGGCAAAGTTCTGATTAAGGTTTACTCTGATTGGTCCAGCTTAGATCTTCCCCCTTTCAACCAATCACATTTGTCAGGAGAATCCTGTGCTCTGATTGGCCAAACCTAGACTACTTGACAAGCTAGAGCAGGGAGAGTAGGCCGTCGTTTCAAAACCACACCCACTAGGGTGGAGGTGGAGGGATTTGGTTCTCAAAAGGAGGCTGAGAGCCTTGTCAGAATTTGGGAATATGGGTGTCGAGCAGCCAGAAACCCCAGTCTCCAATATTGGTGGTCCCAGGAAAGTGTCCATACAGTGTAAGGAACCAATGGCGGTCCCCGCAGGCACTAAGCACAAGGAAGTTCCTTTAAGAGAGAGATGGGGCTGCTGTCAGATTAACAAAGCTCATCCCTAAAGCACCACGGATGGGTATGGAGTCAATCTCCCCTCAGTGTTTGCTGATTCACGAATGCCAGACTTTCCAATCCTGTGGATGATCCTGCTTCTCTTTATCTGAGCTTCATCCATCCATTCAACACAAATTTACCAAGCACCTACTCTGTTCCAGGCACTGTTGTGTGGTCCTGCGATTCACTCGAGTTATTGCCCTCAGGGGCTGACAGTCTAGAGAAGCTAAAATAAAGGATTTTTACAAAGAGATATGAGACACTGTCCTGACAACCCAGAAGTCTCTCAATTCGCAGCCAGTGAAATGCTTTGAATTTCCATTTCTGGCTCCCCCAGGGCTCCTGGCCACTTCCACTGCCCCAAGACCTGAAGTTCTGATGCAAGATCTCAGCTCACTGTCCTTCCCTCTTGAAAGCCCCACCATCTAGAAAGGGATGGGGTGTAGGCAGGGAAGCCCCATGTCCTTTCTCAGTTTCAGCTCAGACAAGGTTGTTATGTTTTTAAAGTTACCTCTCTTCTGAAACAACCCCAAAAACCATTAACACTGTTACCTCACCCCACCCCTAGGACACACGACACAAACACAGATATGTGTGGGTCAGAACCCACACTCTAAGAGGTCCAAGGTTTAGAAGCCATGAGAAGGCTTTTCCCAGCAGGCCAGAGTCAAGAAGAACCTCTTTCTGTTCCCTGCCCTTCCGGGGCCTTGGGATAAATCCAGGACCATCCTGGTGGCCTCAAGCCTGGCCACACCCTGCCTTCCTCTCTCCTCTGCCAGGTACTTCTTCTACCAAGCCTACCCCAGTGAATACAGTCCTTGTTTTATACCAGTAATAAAGTCAGGAAATAAATACTCTCACCATTGTGTGGTTTCACCTAGCACATATGATCTCATTTAATTCTCCTAGCAGCCTCCCAATGTAGTACTAACAACTCTGTTTTGCAAAGAAGTAAACAGAGACATAGGAGTTAGGGCTCAATTCACTAAGGCAGACACTGTACTTTTCAACCCACTACCACTACTTGCATCCTCCTTGCTACTAGAATCCTAGTTGTGTTCAGAACAGCAATGTATCTAGCCCTAGACAAAAATACTTGTTCCCAGCCTGCTTTGCAGCTGAATTTCCAAGTTCATTCAGTTCCGGCCAATAAGACATAAAACGAAAGTAATTGGAGAGGCAGCCTGTGTGAAAGTTTTGGTTTTTCTCCATAAAAAAATGATAGAACCAACCAAAACTGCCCTGTGTCCTGGCTCCTTCTCTAGTGAATTCTGATGAGATGTCTGGAGCTGCAGCAGCCATCTTATGAACCTGAAACCACAGACAGAAAAATATAACCTAACATTCTAAGAATGGAGAAGCAGAAAGATAAAAAGCCTGGATTCCTCAAAACTTTGGTCAGCAGTTGAACTACTACTGCCAATGGCTGCCTTGTTAAGGGAACAGAGCAAAAATGAAACCACTTATTTGTTTATGTTGCTGTTGGTCATGCCTTCTATTACAATTAGCTTGAGGTCTTAGGACTCCTAGCTCTATGCTCCTTCCTCTGTATCATTGCGTCCAGAACTTGCTGGACATTGGATGAGTCACTCGTTTCTGCTTTGCAAATTGGCTGAGGACCAGAGGCCTTCAGAAAGGAAAGAGAAACCTTGAGGAAAGTCAGTGAAGAATTTTGAAATAGGAAGAACTGTTAGTTATGGGCGAGAGCCGACAACATGATGATGTTCACTCATTTGACAGCATCCACTCCCAAGCACCCTGCTACTGTCAGGCTTGGACAGGGTATCAGGGATTGGCCCCTTGCAATGAGATCATCACCTGATGGGCAGGAGAGCACCTGCCAGATAAGCCTGCTTCATTTGGGGCTCTCTGTCTTGGAGTCTGGCTTATCCTTGTGTCTTCTAAAACAAAGGCCAGGGGCCCCCTTGGCTTTTCCCATTCTGAGCTCCCAGCATTCACTGGTTACTAAGACTGGAAAATTCAGCTTCCCAATATCTGTTAAACCTACCCTGTCATCTGGCCCATCATCACTTCCTGCTCTAGGCCTTGGAATTATCCCCTGGACAGTAGTTATGCTTTCTCACAAGCTTTCCTGCCTGCACTCTCCCTGCCTTGTCTAACCTCCAGCAGGCATCCTGGGAGATCATCTTCATTTAAAAATATAATTATGCCACTCAGAATCCTCCATGTAGGGTCACCACGATCCTAACAAGTACCTGGCATCTAGTGGATGCTGGATAAGCCTCTGTTGTTTATATAAATGAACAAGCAGACAAAAAAAAAAAAAAAAAAGGACTTTAAAGGAGAGAGAAACTCAATCCTTCTAGAGTCCCAGCTGAGCCCAGCCTTCCAGCATCCTCATCAAGGCATCAGCCATGTGTGGGAGCCATCTTGGATGTCTGCCCAGTTGAGTCCCCAGATGACTGCCACCCCAGCCAACATCCTGTGGAACAGAAGAGCCAGACAACAGAGCCCAGCCATCTCACAGGATCATGAAAGATAATATGATGGTATACTAAAATAATGCCTCTTCTGGGGCCAAAGTCCCTGCTGACTCTTCCTTTGATCTCTTAACTCTCCTCCCTACCCTCTTAACTCCTCCACTGCCCAAGAAATAGTCACCACTGGGGCCAATCGACACCATCTAGGTAGGCCTCATGGGATGTGGGAGGCAGTAGGGAGTGAAACAGAGATCTAGGATAGTTCTAGAAGACTTTGGAAGGCTTTGAGAAAGTGAAATGATGAGCAGTCATCCATGTAGTCTGAAGTTCAGTTCAATTCAGTTCCCATATGCCAACAATACACTCTGTGCCAAGTGCTGGGAGCTGGAGGGGCAAAAAGGGGTGAGACCCAGCCGCCTGCTCCCCAGAGGCGCAGAAGACAGACGTGTAACTCAACATCTGCCACGGGGTTTGAGCAACATACCACAAAAGTGCATTCAACAGAAAAAGGAAGAGACCTTGGTTTCAAGGTGCCAGGTAGAGATGTTTCCACCCCCTCACCCCTGGCTGCAAAGCAGCCTAACAAGGAGAACATGAAACAGAAACACAAAACTCTCATCTTCAAAGAAACCAGGAGACACCTGTGGCCCCAAACCACAGTACATAAGCATGAAGAGCAGATGCAGGGGTGGTAAATGATTTAACAGAGCCCAGGAAAGACAAATCTAAGTGCCTGCTCTTCCATGGCAGAGTGGGGTAGGGGGGTTGGAGACAGGAGAGATGCAACCAACTGGCCTTACAGAACTGTGAGGGGCCTCCAAAGTGGCAGACCCAGGTACCACAGATGGTGAGGCAGGAAGCTGAAAACAGGGGGTTGTTTAGAAGTCTGTATAAGTAGTTAGACTCCCTGGTCCTCTCCCCTGCACTATGCACCCAGCAATCACCCCTCCCTAACCCAGGCAGGGAAATCCAACCAGAGAGTTCTGGACCTAAGGACACTAGCCACAAAGCAGATGGGGTGAGGCCCCAGACCGATTACTGAGGATGTGGTAGATTTGATTACGCTTAGCAGATAATCACTCCCTCCTTCCTCTCCCCCTGGGGGAGGGGTGTGCTTCCCTACTCGGCTGATGCTGCCTCGGCTGTGTGACTTGCCTTTTGGCCCATAGGATGTTAACATATGCCTCAAAAGGAGAGGCTTGCTGTGCTTGCACTATGTTCTCTTGTGTTGATGAAAGAAACCCCAGGAAGCCTGCCATTTCCAAGAGTACATAAGAAACAGGGAGCAAGAGTGTCCAGATGACCTGCAGACCTGCAGCTCAAAGCAGATCAGCCTATCTAAGCCCTGCCTAGATCAACCAATCCCAGCTAACCTGAAGGTGTGTAGTGAAATAAAAGCTTATTGTTGTGCACCACAGAGGATTTTTGTGGTTGTTTGTTACAAAGTAGTAGCTGACTGATAAGAGAGGATTCAGTGAAAGTCTGAATACTTAACAGAGAAGACCCCAGCCTCCTTCTCTTAGCCAGTTTAGGAATGCAAGCACCCAGGCATACATTCATCCCAAATAGTAAACCATGGATAGGCTTTGACCGTCCCAGTGAAAAGGCTTATAGATGGTGACAGCTGGTGACATCTGGATGTTCTTGACAAAACATCCAGCTATTCCTACAGAAATGTTCACTATTTTGCGAGTCCTGCCTTCCTACATAGAGTTTCCAGTCCAGTTTTTAATGCTTTATTCTGCAAAATGAATGGATAACCAAAGATGACTAGTTAATTGAGGAAAGTTCTAACATGAAAGAGATCCAATCAAACAAATAGAAAAAAAGGAACTAGCATGAAATAGAGACATAGTAGTGATCAGAAGAATACTTCAGAGAAATTACTATTGCTATCCTTAGAGAGAAAAGGAAATGTCTTATGTCCACAAATAAATATAGAATGCCAAAGCAATAATCAGGAAACAGAACTCTTAGAAATTAAAAATGTGCTGATGAAAATTTTTAAAATTAGAAGAGTTGGAAGATAAACTAAAAAAAAAGAGAGAGAGAGAGAATCCTTCAGAAGATAGAAGATATGGTAAAAGTAAACAACAAGAAAACTAAAGGATTAATCTATGAGACCAGTAGTAAAATAATAAAAGTTCCAGTAGGAAATAATAAAAAAAAATCTTTCCTAGAACTTAAGAATATACATCTTCAGATTAAAATGGTTCACTGAGTGCCCCCAAACACTTGGGACTGGTGAGGACACAACCTTAACATTATAAAATTTCAGAAATTTAGGGATAAAACAAAGATCCTAGAAGCTTCCAGAATGATATTTTAAAAGTTACCTAAAGTTATACACAAAGCATTGAAGATAAGAAAAAAAAAAAAGAATACAGCTTGAAGCTAGAGACCTGGACAACTGCCCTTTGCCAATCTAGAGTCAGTCTAGAGTTTCAACCTAGAATTCTAAGCGCACTGGGCCATCCACAAGGGTAGGAGGAGAATTAATGGTTTTCAAGCCTGCATCTTTCCTCAGGAAGTTACTGGAGGATGTAGCCGACAAAATAAGGGAGTAAACCATTAAAGAGGAAGACATCGGATTCAAGAAACAGGATCCAATACAGGAAAAAAAGGAAGGAAATCCCAGATATGATAGTGGAGAAAGTATTCCAGGATGTCAGAGAGGAGGAGTTTAGGAGTCTCCAAGAAAAAATTATCACTGAAATTAAATCCTGGAAACTCCACTGTGTGGTTTTTATGGAGCTTCAGGAGTATATGGAAAAGCTTAGTCCAAGAAAACTAAGATTTAAAAACCCCTAATTGCACTCCTCTCACATGCTAGTAAAGTAATGCTCAAAATTCTCAGAGCCAGGTTTCAGCAGTACATGAACCGTGAACTTCCTGATGTTCAAGCTGGTTTTAGAAAAGGCAGAGGAACCAGAGATCAAATTGCCAACTTCCGCTGGATCATCGAAAAAGCAAGAGAGTGACAGAAAAACATCTACTTCTGCTTTATTGACTATGACAAAGCCTTTGACTGTGTGGATCACAATAAACTGTGGAAAATTCTGAAAGAGATGGGAATACCAGACCACCTGACCTGTCTCTTGAGAAATCTGTATGCAGGTCAGGAAGCAACAGTTAGAACTGGACATGGAACAACAGACTGGTTTCAAATAGGAAAAGGAGTACGTCAAGGCTTTATATTGTCACCCTGCTTATTTAACTTATATGCAGAGTACATCATGAGAAACGCTGGACTGGATGAAGCACAAGCTGGAATCAAGATCACCAGGAGAAATATCAATAACCTCAGATATGCAGATGACACCACCCTTATGGCAGAAAGTGAAGAGGAGCTAAAGAGCCTCTTGATGAAAGTGAAAGTGGAGAGTGAAAAAATTGGCTTAAAGCTCAACATTCAGAAAACGAAGGTCATGGCATCCGGTCCCATCACTTCATGGGAAATAGATGGGGAAACAGTGGAAACAGTGTCAGACTTTTATTTTGGGGAGCTCCAAAATCACTGCAGATGGTGATTGCAGCCGTGAAATTAAAAGATGCTTACTCCTTGGAAGAAAAGTTATGACCAACCTAGATAGCATATTCAAAAGCAGAGACATTACTTTGCCGACTAAGGTCCGTCTAGTCAAGGCTATGATTTTTCCAGTGGTCATGTATGGATGTGAGAGTTGGACTGTGAAGAAGGCTGAGTGCCGAAGAATTGATGCTTTTGAACTGTGGTGTTGGAGAAGACTCTTGAGAGTCCCTTGGACTGCAAGGAGATCCAACAAGTCCATTCTGCAGGAGATCAACCCTGGGATTTCTTTGGAAGGAATGATGCTAAAGCTGAAACTCCATACTTTGGCCACCTCATGTGAAGAGTCGATTCACTGGAAAAGACTCTGATGCTGGGAGGGATTGTGGGCAGGAGGAGAAGGGGATGACCCAGGATGAGATGGCTGCATGGCATCATTGACTTGATGGACATGAGTCTGAGTGAACTCCGGGAGTTGGTGATGGACAGGGAGGCCTGGCGTGCTGCGATTCATGGGGTCATAGAGTTGGACACTACTGAGCGACTGAACTGAACTGAAGCAAATGAAGGCTTTCTTATCTCTCTTTACTATTCTTTGGAACTCTGCATTCAGATGGATATATCTTTCCTTTTCTCCTTTGCCTTTCACTTCTCTTCCTTTCATAGCTATTTGTAAGGTCTCCTCAGACAACCACTTTGCCTTTTTGCATTTCTTTTTATTGGGGATGGTCTTGATCACTGCCTCTTGTACAATGTCACGAATTCCAGTCCATAGTTCTTCAGGCACTCTGTCTATCAGATCTAATCCCTTGAATCTATTTCTCACTTCCACTGTATAATCGTAAGGGATTTGATTTAGGTTATACCTGAATGGTCTAGTGGTTTTCTCTACTTTCTTCAATTTAAGTTGGAATTTGGCAATCAGGAGCTCATGATCTGAGCCACAGTCATCTCCAGTCTTGTTCTGGCTGACTGTATAGAGCTTCTCCATCATTGGCTGCAATCTGATTTCGATACTGACCATTCGGTAATGTCCATGTGTAGAGTCTTCTCTTGTTTTGTTGGAAAAGGGTGTTTGCTATGACCAGTGCATTCTTTCGGCAAAACAGTTAGCCTTTGTCTTTGTACATCAAGGCCAAATTTGCCTGTTACTCCAGGTATTTCTTGACTTCCTACTTCTGCGTTCCAGTCCCCTATAATGAAAAGGACATCTTTTTTGGGTGTTAGCTCTGGAAGGTCTTGTAGGTCTTCATAGCACCATTCAACTTCAGCTTCTTCAGCATTACTGGTCAGGGCGTAGACTTGGATTACTCTGATAGTGAATGGTTTGCCTTGGAAACAGAGATTATTCTGTCGCCTTGAGATTGCATCCAAGTACTGCATTTCAGACTCTTATGTTGACTATGATGGCTACTCCATTTCTTCTAAGGGATTCTTGCCCACAGTAGTAGATATAATGGTCATCTGAGTTACATTCACCCATTCCAGTCCATTTTAGTTTGCTGATTCCTATAATTCCTAACAGAAGCAGAAGATATTAAGAGGAGGTGGCAAGAATACACAGAAGAACTGTACAAAAAAGATCTTCACAACCCAGATAATCAAGATAGTGTGATCACTCACCTAGAGCCAGACACCCGGGAATGCGAAGTCAAGTGGGCTTTAGGAAGCATCACTACAAACAAAGCTAGTAGAGGTGATAGAATTCCAGTTGAGCTATTTCAAATCTTGAAAGATGATGCTGTGAAAGTGCTGCACTCAATGTGCCACCAAATTTGGAAAACTCAGCCGTGGCCACAGGACTGGAAAAGGTCAGTTTTCATTCCAATCTCAAAGAAAGACAATGCCAAAGAATGTTCAAACTACCACACAATTGCAGTCGTCTCACACACCAGCAAAGTAATGCTCAAAATTCTCCAAGCCAGGCTTCATCAATATGTGAACTATGAACTTCCAGATGCTCAAATTGGATTTAGAAAAGGCCAAGGAACCAGAGATCAAATTGCCAACATCTGTTAGATCATCGAAAAAGCAAGAGAGTTCCAGAAAAACATCTACTTCTGTTTTATTGACTATGCCAAAGCCTTTGACTGTGTGGATCACAATCAACTGTGGAAAATTTTGAAAGAGATGGGAATACCAGACCACCTTACCTGCCTCCTGAGAAATCTGTATGTAGGTCAAGAAGCAACAGTTAGAACTGGACATGGAACAACAGATTGGTCCCAAATTGGGAAAGGAGTACGTCAAGGCTGTATATTGTCACCCTGCTTATTTAACTTATATGCAAAGTACATCATGAGAAATCCTGGACTGGATGAAGCACAAGTTGGAAACAAGTTTGCCAGGAGAAATATCAATAACCTCAGATATGCAGATGATATCACCCTTGTGGCAGAAAGTGAAGAAGGAGTAAAGAGCCTCTAGTTGAAAGTGAAAGAGGAGAGTGGAAAAAATTGGCTTAGAGCTCAACATTCAGAAAACTAAGATCATGGCATCTGGTCTCATCACTTCATGGCAAATAGACAGGGAAACAGTGGAAACAGTGGCTGACTTTATTATTCTGGACTCCAAAATCACTGCAGGTGGTGATTGCAGCCATGAAATTAAAAGACGCTTACTCCTTGGAAGAAAAGTCATGACCAACCTAGACAGCATATTAAAAAGCAGAGACATTACTTTGCCAACAAAGGTCTGTCTAGCCAAAGCTATGGTTTTTCTAGTAGTCATGTACGGATGTGAGAGTTGGACTATAAAGAAAGCTGAGTGCTGAAGAATTGATGTGGTGTTGGAGAAGACCCTTAAGAGTCCCTTGGACAGCAAGGAGATTCAACCAGTACATCCTAAAGGAAATCAGTCCTCAATATTCATTGGAAGGACTGATGTTGAAGCTGAAACTCCAATACTTTGGCCACCTGATGCAAAGAACTGACTCATTTGAAAAGACACTGATGCTGGGAAAGATTGAAGGCAGGAGGAGAAGGGGATGAAAGAGGATGAGATGGTTGGATGGCATTACCAACTCAATGGACATGAGTTTGAGTAAACTCCAGGAGTTGGTGATGGACAGGGAAGACTGTCATGCTGCAGTCCCTGGGGTCACAAAGAGTCAGACATGGCAGAGTGGCTGAGCTGAACTGAACTGAAACAAATGAAAAAATGAGACACTTATTAATTCCTGGCTGAGCAGGGAATAATATTTATATTAAATTAATAACAGAGACACTGAATATGCATTTAACAGAAAGTTTCTTATGTTGAGAGGATGGGGAAAAGAGACTAGAGTGTGCAAGAAGCCTAAAATCTTTTTACCATAATATGAAGTCAGTATGGATGGGCAAAACTGGGGATTAAAGTGATAGAAAAATAAATGGCGTATTTAACAAAACAGAGATAAATACAAGGAGAAACAGCTAATGGGGTGAAATTTCCTCTGGGATAGAGAATGGATCAGGGCCAAAGGAGAACTCCTTTTTTTTTTTTTTTTTTGCTGTTACAAATCTGTTTAGCACCATTGGTTTTTAACATATACTTGCTAACAGTACTTTGATAAAAGCAAATTAAAAGTAATTGCATTACAAATAAAAAGGAAGCACAGAGGAGCAAGTTCAGAGGATAGAAAGGCTTCAGAGAAGGCTTCGCTGAGCATCTGACACCCTGAACCTGTTGAAGGATGGTGAGAGAGCCTGGGAACAGCTTGTGCAAAGGGCCTGGGGCATATGTGTTTTCCCTGAAAGCCATGTCTCTTAGAAAGAGAGGAAGGGTGAGTGGGAAGAGACACAGGCAGAGGCAGCTTAAATGGGTACCCAGCCATGGTGGGGACTGTGGCTTCCATTCTTCAGTTACAGGTGGCCTTAGAATGGTCTCAAGGCGGAAGCAACTGACATGACTTGTTTTTAACAGACTCTTTCTCCTTAGTGAGGAGGGGATGAGGGCAGAAGCAGGCGGACCAATAAGAGGTGATGGTGATCTGGCCCAGAAGGGACAGGTAGAAAGATGAGAGTTTCAAGTAAAAGCAATAAGGCTTGGTGCAGGGAGGGGCAGAGACAAGCTGATAGGCATTTCCTTCATTTGACCTTTTCATGAAACTTTGGGGCTGGGTGGGAAGTGGGGGCACATGATACTGAAAAAGAAGGTTTGCAGACGAGTTTCTCAAAGTCGTGCTGCTTCACTGAAGCAGATCAGGGACTCAAACTCACCAGCCCAGTCTGCTAACCCATCTCTTTTGACTGCAGGAAGTGTCCCTGGGAACTGTTGCTGGGTAAAAGAGTTAACTAATTCTCATTCCCTGTGATCTTGTGCAGTAGGTGTTTAAGATGATGGACTGTGGTTCAGAGAGGTTAAGTAACATATCTAAGGTCACACAGTCAATAAGTGGCAAAGCTGAGATTCAACCCCAGGAGGACACAGCAGGGGCTGATGAACCAGAAAAGAAAGTGAAAGTGAAGTTGCTCAGTCGTGTCCAACTCTTTGTGACCCCATGGACTGTAGCCTACCAGGCTTCTTGGTCCGTGGGATTTTCCATGCAAGATTACCAGAGTGGGTTACCATTTCCTTCTCCAGGGGATCTTCCCGACCCAGGGATTGAACCTGGGTCTTCTGCATTGCGGGCAGACGCTTTACCCTCTGAGCCAGGACACCCTTAATAGGGACTCCAGTGACAATGAAACCCCAGGGCCTGGGCTGGGAAGGGGTTTTGGCTAATTTCTTCTTAGTCAAGAGGACAGACCTCAGCATCAGTAGCTGCCCAGTGGCCAGCTCTAACCTGTGCATTGTGGAGGAGAAGGAGGAGGAGGATCTATCCTGCTTCTCAGGAATAGGAGGAGTCTGGGCCTCAGTTTTTGGAAAACCACCCATCTGATGGCAGAGACACAGTCAGTCTTGGGGAACCTTCTAGGCTGAGGCTGGAGGCATGACCTTAGGTTTGAGGAGGTCAGAGTCTGATGGGGGAGACATAACATTGTTCTGTTTTGGGGAGGTGGGCTCAATAGCCCCTCCAGGACACCAGGTAGACGTGACAGACCAAGGTGACAGGTTCAGGCCCAGGTTAGAGGTGTACCATGGACCTCAGTGCCAAGCAGGGCAGGGTCACTCCACAGCTCCCAGACACAGCGTCCCAGCTCTCCAGAGCTCACAGGTGTGGAGTTGCACTTCCTTCTGCCTTGCCATCCTCAGGAGGAGGGGCTTATGGGGGGGTTCCAGGGCCACTCCTGTTGAGGGAAGACTCCCTGAGTGGAATCAATGTCTGATCAGGTCACATTTCCCTTAACCTGGTGCCCGGGATCCCTCACCACCTCTTCAACCTCCAGCTGGTGTTCAGCAGATCAGTCTCCCCTTCTTCCTTTCACGGCAGCTACCCATTCATCCATCCATTCATCCATCCATCCATTCTCTCCTCATTGAATGTGCAGTGCCAGGCTGGTGCCAGGTCTGGGGACACCATGGGGACACACACAGAGTCTGCTTTTCTGGAGCTCACAGCCCAGCATAGAAGACACGGAGAGTATCCAAACAAGGGGCACAGCCTGTGCAAAAGCCCTGAGGATGACTAATACTTTCTCACCAGTTCTGGACTGGTGAGCCTTTGAAAACCATACGCCAGATCACAAGACTCCTCTGCTCATGTCCTGCAAGACTCGCAACACATTCGGCCTGAGATGACAAAGCCCCGTGTGTTCTGGCCTCGGCGGCCTCCCTGCCTCCCTCTTCTCCAGCTATGCTGGTCTCCTCCTGGTCCCTCAAACACGCAAGCAGGTCCTCACCTCAGCACAGAGCACAGCCCTTCCCGCCCCATCTCCCTCACCAGCAGAAGGCTTTCCGAGATCACCTGTCTGATGAATGAATGGAGGACAGAGCAGAAGAGTGGCTGAAACAGGCCAGGTGTGCCTAACCCTCAGGTAGGTGAAGAAGATCAGCAGAGGAGACTCGGGCAGGCAGCAAGGCTGGGAGGGTGAAAGCCTGCTGGGCTGCAGGGGCTAGGCTTTATTGTGAGCTTCTGAGAAGTTGCTGGAGGGCCTTGGGTGAGAGAGGGACAGGGTCTCTGATGTCACCCCTCATTCCTAGGAGTCTCAGAGCCTACCTGCCCCTTTTGACCTTGTGCACACAGATCACTGATGTCTGGAGGGAGGGCCTTGTTGGGGAATGGGCTCTAGGCAGAAGTGCTGTGTCCCCCATAGTCCTACTCTGTGCTGACTACCACCTCTGCAGGCATTGTCTTGCTGGCTTTCTGAGGGTCTATAACACACGAGCACTGGGAACCTAGCCACAGAGTCAGTCCAGCCCTGGTCCTGAGGAATGGCCCAGTGTGGAAAGGGGCTTGGTGCATAGTAGGTGCTCTATAAAGATTCCTTCCCTTTTCCCCTCCCTTTCTGGCTTTTACCTCCCCTTGCCTTCTGAGAAGGGGTCAGGCCACCCAAATGGGCAAGATACTTAAGAAGATGTCTTTGGCACAAAGTCACTTTGCCTCTCCACTCACTAGCTGTGTGATCTGAGCAAACTGCTTGCCCTCTCTGACCCTGGCTTCTCCATCTGGAAATTGGATATGCTAACACTGCTCACCACTGGCGGTGTGGTAGCCACGAGGCTTGGTGATGCAGCCAGTTGGGGATGCAGGCTTCATAAAATAAATGAAAGTGAAAGTCACTCAGTCGTGTCCTACTCTTTGTGACCCCATGGACTATGCAGTCCATGGAATTCTCCAGGCCAGAATGCTGGAATAGATTGCTGTTCCCTTCTCCAGGGGGTCTTCCCAAACCAGGGATCAAACCCAGGTCTCCTGCATTTCAGGCAGATTCTTCACCAGCTGAGCCACCAGGGAAGCCCAAAAGGCTGTTGTTACTACCTGCTACTGATGCACTTATGATGCTCTTGTTGAAAGAGGAACTTAGGAATGACTGAGTCCCATCTGCCCAGAATCTGGAATCAAGGTTGCCAGGAGAAATACCAGCAACCTCACATATGCAGATGATACCAGTTTAATGGCAGAAAGAGAAGAGGAACTAAAGAGCCTCTTGATGAAGGTGAAAGAGGAGAGTGAAAAAGCTGGTTTAAAACTCAACATTCAAAAAACGAAGGTCACAGCATCCGGTCCCATCATTTCATGGCAAATAGAAGGGGAAAAAGTGGAAGCAGTGACAGATTTTATTTTATTGGGTTCCAAATCCACTGTGAATGGTGACTGCAGCCATGAAATTAAAAGGCGCTTGTTCCTTGGAAGAAAAGCTGTAATAAACCTGGACAGCATATTAAAAAGCAGAGATATCACTTTGCTGACAAATGTCAGTCAAAGCTATGGTTTTTCCAGTAGTCATGTACAGTCGTGAACGCGGGACCATAAAGAAGGCTGAGTGCCAAAGCATTGATACTTTCAAACTGTGTTGGAGAAGACTCTTGAGAGTCCCTTGGACAGGAGATCAAACCAGTCAGTCCTAAAGGAAAGCAATCCTCGATAGTCTTTGGAAGCACTGTTGCTGAAGCTGAAGCTCCAATACTTTTGCTACCTAATGTGAAGACCCAACTCACTGGAAAAGACCCTGATGCTGGGAAAGACTGAGGGCAGGAGGAGAAGGGGGCAACAAAGGACGAGTTGGCATCATTGACTCAATGGACATGAGTTTGAGCAAACTTCGGGAGATGGTGAAGGACAGGGAAGCCTGGCATGCTGCAGTTCATGGGCTCACAAAGAGTTAGACACGATGGAGCAAGTGAACAACAATCTCCCCATGGTCCGGATGAGGAAACCCCTCATGGCCCAGAGAGGGTACAACTTACCTATGGTCACATGGCATGAGCTGGGGCATGGCATCCAGGGGCAATCAGGCCTGTGCTCAAGCTACAGACAGAAATCTTAAGGGTTGGCAAATATGGTCCAGGGGCCAAGTCTGGCTCACTGCCTGCTTTTTTTTTTTTACAGCCTGCCAGCTAAGGATGGGTTTTACAGAAGACCGTTTGCAACTGATTTGAGGAAAGGAAATGCTAACTTTGAACTCCAATGAAGCAAAACATTACCCTTCTCCAAAAAAAAAGGGGGGGGGAAGAATTCTACTCTTCTCAGCAGTAGATCTGTATCACCAAAAACAAAAAAAAGTCCTCGATTGCTATTATTATATTTGAAATGTTGTCAATTGACAGAGTGGGAATTTGTGTTCTCCTGTATACCAGCTTTCATGTTGTCTCTTGGCCCCCAAAGCCTGAAGTAGTTGTTCTTTACCCCACCTTTCTGTTCCTCACCCTGCCTGGGGGCTCCCCAGACTCAACCAGTTTCAGGGCTGAGAGCCCCAACCCAGCCTCCCGCTGTAGCTGGGGGACCCAGACCATAGCACTGTGGACTCCCCACCCAGTGCTCGCCCCACGCTCCCAGCCCTCCTTGCAGCACTGACCTTGGAACCCAGCTATCGCCCTGGGGGATGTGTGCACCGTGGCCTCGGAGGCGTCCCGCCACTGGCTCTCGGCCCCCAGCTCCCCTGAGTACCACACTCTCCCTTCCAACCCCTTGCAAGAGCCAAGGCCAGCGTGGGTGGCTGAAATCTCCCCGGTAACAAGATCTGTCCCCCCTTCCAGCCTCCTCCCCAACCTGCTGCCCCTCCTCCCTCATCCGCACCTGCGCTCTGGCCCCTCCTCCCGGCCCCTCCTCCCGGCCCCTCCCGCACCCCCACTCCTGCCCCCTCCTTGCCTGGCTCTCCATGCCACCATCTGTGGCACAATCCTTCTCTGTCACTCTCCCTGCCACCCCCTCCTTCCCCTCCCTCCTTCCCCGCGCCCTCTCCCTGCATCTCTCTCTGCATCCCTCCCTCTGGCCCCTTCTCTGCTCTTTCCTCCTCTTTCTCTTCTGCTGTCAGGCATCTCTCATCACTCCCCCTCATTCTGGCTCTCCACCCACTCGCAGTCTTCTCTCTCTGTCTCTCCCTGTCTTTCCACCTCCGACCGACCCCCGTTTCCCCTCTCTTTCTATTGGTTTCTTATAGTCCTCTCTTCCTCATTGCTCTTCTTTTCCTTGGGAGGTTTCTCCCTGCACCCCACCCCCAGCCTCCTGCCTACAGACCCCCATTTGTGTCCCTTCCCCCCACCACCCAGGACGTGTCCTGCAGTTGGGGGGTGACGCACCAGGCGGTGGGAAGTCAGGGCCGGAGACCAGATGGGAGCGGCTCTGTGGGCAGACGTGGCCGTGGCCGCTGCAGGCTTAGGAGGGGGCCCGGTCCCGCCAGCAGTCTAGAAGTGGGCACTGTGTGGGGACCCCAGCTCAGGGGTGCTCAGGGATGCCTGGGGACTGGGCAGGGAGAGGGGACAGCAGAATGATAACCAGCCTGGCCGCAAGGAGGGAAGCTCTCGCCCCATGGGCAGGTAAGGAGGCTGGGGCCTGGATGGGGTCCCAGAGGGTGGGGTGCTGGAGCCCGCCTTCTGCCCAGGATGAACTTGGGAGGCTGGGGCCGGGGGCTGGGAGAGGGTAGGAAAGTCTAGGGAAGAAGGAGGACTTCCTGTGACTTTCTTGATGGACAGAAGGGTCCTGGGGCCTGGGGGGTGGGCATTAATCTTAGAATCTCATATCATGACTCCAGAATCTCGGAATCACAAAACAGCAGTGTCGGAGCTGGACAAACCAGATGCCTCATGGCATTTAGCTTAAGTGCCAGCTTTCCTGAGCTCCCCTTCTGGACTGGGCACTGTGCTCAGCACACTCCCATTTAATCTTTACAACAAACCTGGAAGGTGGGTACACTCATCTTTATTTTAATAGGAGGAAATTGAGGTCCAGAGGTGGGAAGTGAGTTGTCCAAGGTCACACAGAAATTTGGCATCATTCCTTTGTGGCAGACACTAAGTCCCCAACCTAGGGGCTGTGGGCTTGTAGGCTGTGCTCCTGGGGGTCAGGTCTGAAGTGGGCACAGACCATCAGGGCCTCTTCGTGGGGGGCAGGCCCAGGGGAGCAGAGAGCAAGCAGAATGCAGAGTCAGCCGGGGACCATCAGCCTGTGTTGCCCAGGGCTGTCTCAGTCCTTGTTATCTCTCAGCCCAAGGCCTTCAGGGAAGCCTGCAAAACCAGGAGGCACTGGTAATAGGCAGAACTGGGCTCAACTTCTGGCCTCCCACTTACCAGATGCGTGACCTTGTACAACTGACCGAACTTCTCTGAGCCTCAACTTTCTCCTCTCTAAAAACCCTCCCTCTTGGGTTTGGCAAGGATCTCATGATGTGTATTTGAGGCCTATCCCAGGAGCATCCTCCCACCTGGCTTTGAGTTCTACTTGCTGAACTTCTTGGTCTGTTCATATCTGCGATGCTCTGGGTGCTGCCCTGGGTGCTGTGCTGGGTGCTAACGTTACAGGTACAAATAACTCAGGGTCCAGTGCCTAAAAGCCAGCAATCTAGAAGGGAAGAGGGTGGGATATAGACAAACAGAGAATGATCTGGCATCCATGAAGGCCGTTCTGAATTGCTGTGGGGCTCAGGGCAGCCGCTCACCCTCTCTGGACCCTTGTTCCCTCTGGAAAAGCCTTCCAAGGAGTCTGCCCCCGATTTTCAGGCAAGCTTGTGCCAAAGATAAACCAGACAGGGAGAAAAAGGCCCTCCTCGCCAAAGGATGAACCAGATCATGCAGAGTACCCCACCTCCTTAAAAGGCAGCATCTAAATTGCAGGTCTGACTTACACCCGAGGAAAGGTATAATTTCCTTGCTTCTGGCACTCTGGCCTGTTAAACTTTGACAGGGAAGATGCGCCCAGATAAAGGCGGAGGCAGGGAGTCTTCCAGGGGGGCCAGGGGCTCTGGGAGGGGCTATTTAATTCTCCTGCGCGAAGGCAGGGACTGGCTGGTACCCTGTGTTCCTGCCAAGGCTATGTGTGTTAGCACATGTGTGTGTGTGGGTACACAGGTGTGTGTCTGGGCAGGAGACGCCATCCTCAGAGCTCGCCCTCAAGCTTCCCCCAGGGCATCTGTCCCCGCAGCCTGGAAATTAGGTTTGCCTGGCTCACTGCTCCTCTCTTAGGAGCCTCCCTCCTCTAGCCCTGGGCTGTGATTGGCCACCTGACAGCGATGCTATAAAGAGGAGCTGCACACAAGGAGGCGAGGTGGCTGGGTTGGTGACGCAGAGCTCCCCAGCCAAGGAGGTCTGGACTCTTAAGTTCCCAGATTCACAATTCTGGGTCTAAGGGCTGAGTCCAGCATTCTGGAAATCTGAACTTCAAAGACACAGAGTCTAAAAATCTATGACTCTACAAGTCAGTTCTAAGACTCTAAAATTCCATTTTTAAGTCTCTAAGGGTCTAGGGATTTGGATCCATGATCTTAATAGTTCAAGAGCCTAAGGAGCAGTAAGGAGAGTTCTGAATAGGCTAGTAGGAAAGCTGAATGCCAGCTGGTTTCCCTGACCAGTTATGATCCTAAAATAAGTGCCTTCTCTAGGCCTGGCCTCAGTTTGCCAGCCTGTGAAATGGATGGGTCGGGAGTTGGTGTAATGAATCCTCCCAGCTTTGCCCCTTCCCAACTGTGTGAGCCAAGCGCAAAGCCTCATTTGGTCCCTGTGTGTACTGTGGGGACAACCTAGTGCCCTCTTCATAAGACCCTATATGATGTTGCACGTCACTGCTGAGCCTGGAGCCTGGAGTCGGTGCTCAGTCCCCAGGGACTGGCAGTACTGTTAAGATCCTATGAACCCACCATTCAGACTGCCCCTCAACTAGTGCCTGGGGTGACGGGAGGTTGAAGGCTCTCCTGAGGCTTAGAGGAGCAAAGAGGGGATGCTCTGAGCCCAGTCAGCCTGGGGAAGCATCAGGAGGAGCCAGGGAGAAGGGGTTCTTACCCGTTTTTGGCATTGCCCTGCCTGCTCTGAGACCTTGGAAAATCCAGGTCATTGGGCAAGGGCAATCAGACATGCTCACCCACCTAGAGGCGTCTTCTCTGAGTTGGGGTGCCTCCCCTCTGAAGGAGCTTCACATCTGAAAAGCCATGTCAGGACAGGGCAGTGGGGACCATAGGTCCTGCTGAAGGCATTTCAGGTCCAGGGCTGGGCAGGCAGGGGGACACTGGAGGAAGTTTCCCCTGAGAGCTTTCCTTTTCCCTTGGGGTTTCCCTAGGGAGTCAGGGAAGCCAGCAGCCGAGGGACTGGCAGAGGGGGCATCATTTGCAAAAGGGAGAAAGTCCAGTCCCAGAGGAGGCTCTGGCCTCCAGTCCTGGCCTATAACTGGGTCTTCAGAGAGCCAGGGAGTCCTGCTGAGGAGGCGAGGGCATCCTAGGCCAGGGGCCCTCCCTCAGCAGGGCCTGGGTCCCCTCCGTCAGCAGTTCATCCTCCCTTTCTGTCGAGATTTGTCCACCCGGGGTTCCTCTGATTCACTCAGTGCCTCAGACCCTGAGACAGAACTTATGTAGAAGGGACGCGGGAAAGGACCAGAGCTGAATATGAGCATCTCCACGCTTAAGGAGAGTCAAGTCCGGCAGAGACGCCGGGAGGAGGCCTGGCTCCTCATGACACAGGAGAAGTGCAGTAAGAAGGTGCTCACACAGTGGGGGCGGTGCTGGTTCCCACTGAGCCGCTGGGCAAGCTCTTACTCACACTTCAAGGCCTCCTTGAAGTGCCCTCTTCTCAGAGGAGCCCACCCCACTGGGACAGGGGGGAGCTGACTATTCTTGTCCTCACCTCCAACATGTTATGAATTTTTCCACCATCAGTCAGCCTTGGGAGCAGGAGGGACAGCAGCCGCCCGACCCCAGGTTCACAGTCCATCGTCCTAGGCAGGGCCTTTGTAGGGGGCACGGTGGGATGGGCCAGGCCGAGAGGATCCTCAGGGGCTTTGATTCCCAGGGAAGGGGACACCTCTGAGTGTGTGGTTCTTAACTGCATTCAGAATCTGAGGAATTGGATGAATGCACCGGCCTCTGCCCAGAAAATACAAGGAGGTGTTGTTACCTTTCACTGGAGTTTGGGCAGGGGGTGGGGGCTGGCTATGGATCCGCTGAAGTTCATCTAGAGACTTGGGCTCAACACTGAGGATGGGTGACATGCAGCAGTGTTTTCAAGTGTGTGAGCTGAGACCTGTTGGGGGGTGTCTTAGTCTGTCCGGCTTGCTCTAAAAGAATCCCATAGACTGGGTGGTTTATATACAACAGAAATTCATTCCTCACCATTCTGGAGGTGGGGAAACCCCAAATCAAGGTGCCAGGAGATTCAATATATGGTGAGGACCTGCTTCCTGGTTTCCAGCTGGCTGTTTTCTAGCTGTTTCCTCCCATGGCAGAAGGGACCTAGGACCTCTCTTCAGAACAGCACTAATCCCATCCACATGGACTCTACCCCTGTGTCCTAATCACCCCCCACTGCGGCTCTCCTTCCTAACACCATCACACTGGAGGTTAGGGTTTTAATATATCATTTGGGGGGGAAGGACACAGTCTATCTCAGAGTCTATCAGTGGGTGATCCACTTGGGTCTCTGCCAGTAAGGCGATCATATGTAGAAAGGGCACATATTGTGTTATGGAAGAGTATGACATCGCTGAGTTGCAATATAAAAGGCAGTGGTGTCAAAAGCATTTGAAAAGGGCTGGTATAGAGAAAAGGACCTATGTTGTCAGCAGCTGAATGAATGATCCACTTGCCCCTTTACTGAAACATTTGTGGGACACTTGTCCTGTACACAAGGGAAGGGACCAGGCCACTGTTGGTCTTGCCCTCTGGAGCAGGCAATCCCAAGTCCCCTGCTGCACCCCTACTGCGTCATATAGGGTGTTCACTTTACCTCTCTAAGATTCAGTTTTCTTGTCTGAGAAGTGGGACTACCTTGCCAGCCTCCCTTGCTGGCCTGTGCAGAATGAATGAATGACTTGTCCAACTCTGGGCAGGTGCCCAGGGAGTCTCCAAGTTCAGTGTGATTGGGGAGAGGCCACGGAGAGAAAGTCATGCCCTGCCCTGACCAAGCTGTGTCCTCCCTCCTCCAGGCCAATAGCTGGCTGCTGACCTACCCTCTCTTGGCCATGAACACCCCTGGCTCCCTTTCACTGGTGCCCGTGACCTCAGAACCCGGGAACACCTCCACAGCCTGGCCCCCAGATGCTGTCCTCGGAAATGCGTCCACAGCGTCAAGTGCGGCAGGGCTGGCTGTCAGCGGCATTCTGATCCCACTGGTCTATCTGGTGGTGTGCGTGGTGGGCCTGCTGGGCAACTCCCTGGTCATCTACGTGGTCCTGCGACAGACAGCCACCCCATCGGTCACCAATGTCTACATCCTCAACCTGGCGCTGGCCGATGAGCTTTTCATGCTGGGGCTGCCCTTCCTGGCTGCCCAGAACGCTCTGTCCTACTGGCCCTTCGGCTCCCTCATGTGCCGCCTGGTCATGGCTGTGGATGGCATCAACCAGTTCACCAGCATCTTCTGCCTCACGGTCATGAGCGTGGACCGCTACCTGGCCGTGGTGCACCCCGCCCGCTCAGCCCGCTGGCGCACGGCGCCCGTGGCCCGCACAGTCAGTGCGGCCGTCTGGGTCGCCTCAGCCGTAGTGGTGCTGCCCGTGGTGGTCTTCTCGGGTGTGCCCCGCGGCATGAGCACCTGCCACATGCAGTGGCCCGAGCCGGCGGCCGCCTGGCGAGCTGGCTTCATCATCTACACGGCCGCGCTCGGCTTCTTCGGGCCGCTGCTGGTCATCTGCCTCTGCTACCTGCTTATCGTGGTCAAGGTGCGCTCCGCTGGGCGGCGGGTGCGGGCCCCCTCGTGCCAGCGGCGGCGGCATTCTGAGCGCAAGGTCACACGCATGGTGGTGGCCGTGGTGGCGCTCTTCGTCCTCTGCTGGATGCCCTTCTACGTGCTCAACATCGTCAATGTGGTGTGCCCGCTGCCCGAGGAGCCTGCCTTCTTCGGCCTCTATTTCCTGGTGGTGGCCCTGCCCTATGCCAACAGCTGTGCCAACCCCATCCTTTATGGCTTCCTCTCCTATCGCTTCAAGCAGGGCTTCCGAAGGGCTCTGTTGAGGCCCTCCCGCCGTGTGCAAAACCAGGAGCCTCCCGTGGGGCCTCCGGAGAAGATGGAGGAGGAAGAGGAGGATGGAGATGGGGAGAACCGGCACGAGGGAGCAGGGAAGCAGGGGAACTGGGGGGAGATGAATGGCCGGGTCAACCAGATCATACAGCCAGGTCCCAGTGGGCAGGAGCAGCCTCCCAGCAGCACCACCAGCAAGGAGCATCAGTTCCTACCCCAAGAACCCTTGGCTGGGGAGAAATCCGACACGCTGCACATCAGCTATCTCTAGAAGCCTGTGGAGGGCCAGGGTAGCCTGAGGAATGGGCAAAGACTGTGGGTGCACCTAGGGTGTGCCACCCGAGGTAGCAGGGGCCCATAATGGAATATTTGGAGGCCTGGGCTCTAATCCCCTTGCTGTGTGACTTACTGTGTGACCTCAGATAGGTGGCTTCCCCCTGTCTGGGCCTTATTTTCTCCTCTGTGACTCAGGGATGGGAGACAGCGGCCTGGATGAGCTCTATCCGATGAAAAGTCTGGAGGGGCATCACCACTGGGCTGATCTTCCTGAATAGGGTCAGGATAAGGGAGGGGGTGGAACTTCCCTGGTGGCTCAGGGGTAAAGAATCTGCCTGCAATGCAGGAGCCACAGGAGATGAGGGTTTGATCCCTGGGTCAGGAAGTTCCCCTGGAGGAGGGCATGGCAAGCCACTCCACTATTCTTGCCAGGAGAACCCCATGGACAGAGAAGCCTGGTGGGCTACATTCCATAGGGTCGCAAAGAGTCAGACATGACTAAAGCGACTTAGCACGCACAGCACAAACAAGGGGAGAGGTACAGCTGGGCTCTCCCCTTCAGAGACAGAGCATCCTGAATATTGGCCCTCAGAAGGATAAACCAAGGCCTTGGATTTCCTGGGCTCAGTCAGGTTCACAAAGGAGGGAGTGGGGCCCAGTAGTCACAGGGGTCAGTACTGCAGCCCCAAATGGGAGGAAGTCTTCCCTAGTAGGGAGAAGGGGTGTGAGACTGCCCAGGCCGCACATCAGCTCTGATCCTCTTGCTGCAAGGCCAAGGGCCAGCACTTCTCCTCTCTGGACCTCAGGCCTCACCTGCTGAACAACCTGATAACCTCCAGGCCTTCTTGGTCCAGATGGTCAGTGCTGGGACTCCTGTGTTCCTGGACAAGAGAAGAGGCAGATTTTCCAGGAAGCTAATTAACTCCAGCTTCAGGGTCCCTGACTGCTTGGGCCCTTCTGAAGCTCTGAGTCTAATTTTGTCTTTGTAATTTTGTATTCCTTTTCTTAAACAAGGACCCCATACTGCACAGGCCCCCCCAAAGGCTAGCTCAGGCCCTGTTGGGGGCAGCTGACCAACCCTCAAAGCATCTTGTTTTGTGTCCTATGGCTGGAAGGGGTCTCGGGGTTTTGAGGGCTCAGGAGCCTTCTCATAGGAGAAATTCTCCCTGCTTCTCCCCTTTCATTGACTAAGGCAGGGACCTGGCCTGGGCGGACTGGCACGGAAAGGCAGAACGTCTAAATAGAACTGAAAAGAAGAGGAAGAAGAGGAGGAGGGAGAGGGGAAGAAAAAGGAGGAAGAGAAGGCAGAAGAGGGGGAAGGGAAGAAAAAGTGGAGGTCAGATCTGTCTCATGACCTTGGGGCAACGTTGGCCCCCCTGGGCTGAGCTCAGCGGCAACATCAATGAAATTGGGTTGCCAGTCAGTGCCTGGCCTGATCAAACTCCAGGAAAGGATGCCATCAGGATGGAAAAGCTAATGCCCTGAAAGGTATGGGGCCAGCAACCCCTGAGGGCCTGCAGCACGCTGAAGTGTTGGGCCTTGATGGGAGCTGGGGGCAGAGCTGAGAAGCAGGGCCTGGCTCCCCGGAGAGGTTGGGAGGAGTGGCATGGCCCTGGCAGGCTGGGGAGCAGGCATCCTGGTCTCTCATTCCCCAGTCCAGGGCGGGAAGGCTCAAGGAAGTAAAGACTAGAGGAGGCTGGAGGGAGACCACAGGGAGAGGCCACTGTGCAAGGTTGGGCCTGGGCTGGCCTGGACTCTCTCCCCGAGATGACCCCTTAGAGCCACAGCGAGACTGGTTCTGAGGAGGGCGGCACCTCTTGCTAAATCTCCCAACCCCCACCCTTCAGAGGGTAGGGGGTCCTCAGAGAAAACATGAGAACCACAACATGGGAGACCTCCAGATCCTGTCCAGCCTTGACCTCTCTGGGCCTCAGTTTCCCCCTCATAAAATGGCAGTGGTTGTCCCAGTTTGCCTGCCTCCTGGGATTTGGGAAGAAAAGGAGTCATCTGGGGTAAACTGCCATGTAGGCTGCAGTGGGTGAGGCTGGGGCCTAACAGATTATAGAGTGGAGGCAGCCTCCTCCTTTCTCATGAAGTGGCTTCTCTGTCTTCCAGTCCTTGGGGGTAAGGACACTACAGGATCCAAGGAAGGGAAGTTGAGGTTCAGAGGCCAAGAATCGGGGGGCAGGGCTTGGGGGAGAGTGAGGCCCCATCAAGGGGAAGGAAGTGGACAAAACTAGAGCTTGTACGGAGGTTGGAGCCTGCAGGCCCAGTCCTCATTCTAGGGTTCCCGAGGAGGGTCTGGGGGTCTGAGGGAAGAGGACCCCTGGCATTCCAGAATTTCCTGCTTTCCTGATTCCTGGGGCAAGTGAACCACTTTGACAAGGGTGGCTGAGAGGCCCCTTAGGAAAATTCTGACTCACACTCTTGTCAATAAAGTTGGTGACACATGACGACTGGCCTGGGCCAACTGCTCTGACTAGCACTGTGTTTTAGATTGGTGTGCCTGAGTGGGGGTGTGTCCATGCATGCCTTTCTATCAGGATACTCCTTCTCTCCTGTCTCTCAGCTCTGCATGCTCAGGCCTCCTTGTGTATTGCCTTCCAGAGTCCTGGTCCTCCAGGAGTCATGGAAGATGCTTCTGACAAGCCTCAGCCTATATCCTTAGAGAGCTTGATCCAAAAGCAGTAAACCTACTCTTTTGCTGTGTCCAAATTTCAGACCTCACAGAAGAGAGCTGATTGGTTCTAACTGGGTCACATGATGGCCATATGGATAGATCACCAAAGACAAGGTGATAGAATGCCATGATTGGTCAGATGTGGGTCATAAGTCCATCTTTCCAGCTACAAAGAAGGTGGGACACTGTGACGGACAGTTTGGCCTGACCAGTGAGGTAGGGAATTAGGTCAAGGACAGACTCTCAATGGCAGGGAGAAATGAGACAGGCAGCAACAATAGCAGGATGGAGGAGGAGTGTGTAAATACAGTGGCAGGCCATATAGTAGGTGCTCAGGCATCTTAGCCATATCCACGAGAGAAGGTGCCTTGGGGTGAAACACAGGGCCTGCTGTGTGTGTGGCAGTTGTGCATGGGTGGGAGCAGAGGGACTGCTGGCAGCCAAGGTTGTGTGGGCAGTGGGGCCTTGGCTAGGGTCACCTCTCTGGAGCCCACAGCCCTCCAGCTTCCCTGACTTCCTATGTGTCACTCACTACCTGTGCACACACATGTGCGTGTGGGAAGGGGAGTGTCCTACTAGCCTTGTGCTTCCAGGCAGGGTTCAAGCCTGATGTATCCATGTTCCCAGCGCCTGGCAATGCTGTGGGCCCTTCATAAGATGATTTGGGATAAATGAGTGAATGGGAGAAATTCCATTTCACAGTTCCAGGGGGAAATTGTCACACTGTTACTCGAGCTTCCTTTGATTGGTACAATGTGGAGGTTGTTCAGTCACTCAGTTGTGTCTGACTCTTTGTGACCCCATGGACTGCAGCATGCCAGGCTTCCCTGCATCACCAACTCCTGGAGTTGCTCAAACTCATGTCCTTGAGTCAGTGATGCCATCCAACCATCTCATCCTCTGTCATTCCCTTCTCCTGCCTTCTATCTTTCCCAGCATCGGGGTCTTCCAATGAGTCAGCTCTTGGCATCAGGTGGCCAAAGTATTGGAGCTTCAGCTTCAGCAACAGTCCTTCCAATGAATATTCAGGGTTGATTTCCTTTAGGGTTGACTGGTTTGATCTCCTTGCAGTCCAAGGGACTCTCAAGACTCTTCTCCAACACCAAAGTTTGAAAGCATCAATTCTTTGGTGCACTGTGGTGACCCTGAATAAATGTGGGAAGAATCGAGGGGGTGGAAAGAGCCATATGGGGGTTTGGGGTTAGAATCTGTGGCTTATGGGAACCACAGGGGCTATGGGTTCAGGAG
This sequence comes from Oryx dammah, assembly GCF_014754425.2. Classification (NCBI taxonomy): domain Eukaryota; kingdom Metazoa; phylum Chordata; class Mammalia; order Artiodactyla; family Bovidae; genus Oryx; species Oryx dammah. Next base: position 5,754,838 of record NW_024080622.1, read on the forward strand.
AGGCTCTGGAGCTGTGAGCCCAAACAGGCAGGAAGGGGTGGTGATGGTCCTCCCTGCTTGATTCCTTCTCTCCAGATGTCCAAGTTGCTCAAGACATCCAAGACCCAAGACCTTACCTTAAACTTGTCTCAGAGGCAGTTGCCAGGCAACAGCCCATGGCTTGTACTAGGACTTCATACGTCAGCCTCAGCACCAGCAGAAAGGAGTCTGCAGGGCCTGGGACAAGGAAGCCAAGGACCCAGGGCTACAGCCCTTTTCACCTCCAAGGAATGGGGGAGACAGAGGCCACTGTCCCATACGGAAGTGACAGCCTGGGTTCCAAAGGACTTCAGACACAGAAGAAAGCACTCGAAAGACAACAAGAACTCCAGGTATAAAGTGAGGGGAGTTATACAAGGCCACAGTCCCATCAAAACACCAGGGCGCTCCTCTGTGGCCGGCAGGCCCTGGTGAGACTTGGTGAGTCTACTGGAAGGCCAGAGGGCAAACACATCCCTTAAACGTCATAAGACCCAAAGTCAGGAGACCCGGGACGTAGGCCCACTCTGCCACAAACCTACCATGTGGCCTTGGTCATTCACTTGACCTCTTTGGGCAAAGTTCCTTAAGTTGACAAAGGTTTTCCTGTGTGCAAGGCCCTGACACTGGACTGGTTCCCATGCTTGTGGCGCTCACAGGCAGCCACACAGGTAAACGGACCACTATGCAGTGGGAATGCTAGTGCAGTGTGCTCTGGAGGAACACAACTGGGGAGAGGGGTCTGTGCTGGGGGTGGCACTGAGAGCAGAGGGTGAGCCTGAGTGTGTCTGGCAGGGGGACAGTATGTGCTAAGGCCCTGGGGTCAGAGAAAGGCAGTGAATGAAAGGGAGAAAGGCCCAGTTCAGGGACAGAAGCTGTGTCAGATAGGACCTCCTAGGAAGTTAATTTCCACTGTGCATCGAATTGTGTCCCTCTTCCTCAAATTCATATGAAGCCCTAACCTCCAGTACCTCCAGATGTAACTTTATTTGGAAATAGGGTCCTTCCAGTCTTAAGGAGTTCAGATGACATTACCCTGGAGTAAGATGGATCTCTATTTCAGTATGACTGGTGTTCTTAAAAAAAGGAAAATCAGGACACAGACACGAGCATGGGGAAAATGCTGGGTGATGCACCCAAAAGTCAGTGCCAAAGACAGCCAGAAAACCATCGGAAACTGGGAGAGACGTCTGGAACATGCCCATCCTCTCAACCCTCAGAAGGAAACAGCCTTGCCTGACACCTTGGTCTTGGACTTCCAGCCTCCAGAGGTATGAGAAAATACATTTTGCTTGTTTAAATCACCTAGTTTGTGGTAATTTAGTCCAGCAGTCCTAGCAAACTAATACAATTACCACCAGCAAAACAAAGCCAGCATCCCTGCCTCTCCTGGGCCTCTGGAAGACCTTGGACATTATCATTCATTCATGTCTTCATTCAACAAGTGTTTATAGAACAGCTGCCAAATGCAAAAAGCAGAAGGTAGAGAAATACAAGGTCTGTCTTCAGGGGTGAAGGAAGTCGCATTGAACATAAGAGATAAAGCGGTGGTTCTTAAGCCCCTGCAATCTGGAACTGTCTGGTTTTGAATCCCCACTCATCCATTCACTAGCTGTTTGATTAACCCTTCTGTGCCTCAGTTTCCATCTCTCTGAGATGAAGATGAGGCTAGACATCTATGTTAAGAAGATTATGTGAGTAGTACAGTCCATTGTACAAGGTTTCACTGGTGGCTCAGGCAGTAAAGAATCTGCTTGCAATATGGGAGACCCAGGTTTGATTCCTGGGTTGGGAAGATCCCCCGGAGAAGGGAATGGCTACCCACTCCAGTATTCTTGCCTGAAAAATCCCACGGAAAGAGGAGCCTGGTGGGCTTCAATCAATGGGATCGCAAAGAGCTGGACACAACTGAGTAACTAGAACTTCACTTTCACAGTGCATTGTAGGTACTATGTATTAAATAAACCTGAGAAATGCTTTAACAAAAGTGAGAAGTCATCCATGGGTGGGGGTGGTAATCTTGCTGGAGGGGTTATAGCCCAGCCAAGCGTCAAGAGGGAACTGGAGTTTGTGCTCTGGGAAGAAGTGTGAAAGATGTTCAAAGTACTATTGAACAGCTCTCATATCCATTTTACAGCTGAAGACAGTGAGGCCTGGGATGGTCACATGATTCACCCATGGTCACAGCACCAGAGGCAGACCAAGAACCCCATTTTCTTAGTCCCCACTCCAGCGCCTATAGTTTTTAGAAACTACGAAAATGAAGGTGAGTGTGGCAGGAGTGATGCTGGGTGTGGAAAGAACTCAGAGGCCAATGGTGTCAGCTCCTCCTTGGCAGCCACTGGTGGTGACAGGCGATGTCCTTGAGCAAGACTCAGCAGTATGAAGGGCAGCCCAGGCCTCTGGATTGTTGATGTCAGGACAGAGCGGGGCAGTGATGTCATCATGCTGCTGGTGGGCAACAAGATGGACCTGGCCAGTGAAGGCAGATGACCACTGAAGAGGGCAAGCGGCACGCCGAAGAACTCAGTACCATGTTCATCGAGACAAGTGCAAAGACAGGCTACTGCGTGAAGCAGCTCTTCGGACCTGTGGGCTCGGCTCTGCTTGGAATGGCAAATGTCCAGGAGAGAAGCAAAGAAAGGACGGCTGACATCAAGCCAGACAAACTCCAGGAGCCCCTGGCCAGCGAGGGTGGCTGCTTCCATTGATGCAGTCTGACCTTCCTTTGACACTGCTCATTTGTTGTGATATTGGTTGTGTTCTAGAAGCCCAGCCCAGCCACCCTCCAGCCAGCCTTGCAGCCTTGGCATAGGCCTGTCTGGCAGGCTAAGATGGCCTGCACACAGGAGTGAACGTCACTGATGTATTTGAGCATACACATGTGTGTGGAGGGCAAGGCCAGTCTTCACTTTTTCACAAGACAGTGCTTGGAGCCACACTTGGCCTCCTCCAGGGTCCCAGACATCCCAGGTCCTGGCTCACATAGCCCAGGGACACAGCCTGCAGATAGCTAGGAGCTCCTAGCCTCTGGCCATCTTGTAAACAGGAAGGGAAAATGAGGCCTGCAGTCGTATAGGGCCTCTCCGACTTGCTCTCTGCTTTAATGACTGGGAAACATGTCAATATTTGCATACGGGAACAGCTGGCCCTGCTGTGCTTGGTCAGCGGGCCCAGAGCCTACTTGGTTTCACCACCTGCAAGAACAGGGGTTATCTCTGTGCTCCAGGGTGGGTCTACCCCGGATCATCAGACAGGGCAGGTGCCTGCCCCTGGATGACCATGATAAATGGCAGCAATTACTGCGAGAACAAAGCAAACACACAATGATCACTGCAGTGGGTGGCAGTGACAGGTAAGCTCTCTGCCATACAATCTGTTTCGAACCTCACAGCCACCACTTCTTAGCTCTGTGTGCCTTTGGGCCAGGCTCGAAACGTCTTGGAACCTCAGCTTTCATATCCATAAAACGGGCTCAGTAGCCCCTGACTGTCGCCGGAGCGTTAGCTTCGGATGAGTCGAACGCCGGGCTCTGTGTCCAGCAGGGGGCGCCGAGTGACCTTCCGCTCTCCCCTTGGCTCCCTCCAGCAGCTCCACTCGGCCGAACTCGGCTCAACTCGGCACCATTCGGTCAGACCCGGCTCTGATCCGCCAGACCCGCTTGACTCGGCTGGACTCGGCTGCGCTCGGCCAAGTTCGGCTTTGCTCGGTTCTGCTCGGCTCCACCGGAGCTGACTCTCAAAGGCCCCTCCCCGGCGCCGCGGCGGCTGCTTTCGTCCATCTCGTGTTAGGCTTCTGGCTTACAGGCGCGGTGGCCGGAGCGAAGACGCCGGCGGGTTTCTTTGGGGCGGGGGTCTGTTCTAGCAGAGCCCTGGGTGTTGCCAAGAGTGGCCGCTGCTGGCGGCAGTTTTCCCCAGGGTTTGAGCCCGAAGTGGGAGTGGGGGGTTGTTGGGGCTCCCCCCGCTTGGGGGTGGAGGTGTCGCGCCCCTTAATTTGGCCGAGAGAAGTGGGAGGTGGCAGTAGCCTCCCGCGTACCTTGCCCGCCCCGTCATCTGGCTCTGCCCCTAGTCGGCCGTGAGGAGGAGCCAGTTGGCGCACCTGCTTCCCTGAGCCTCAGTTTCCCGCTGTGTAACCGCCGTCCTTGTTAGGGGCCAGGAGGGCTGGGATGGGGCTGGCTCTTCCTTTCTGTAGGCCTCTTGGGGATTCGGTTTCCCCTTCTGCAAAATGAGATTAAACTCGCCCAAGTCAGATGAACACCTGTAGGACAGACGTGGGTTGCTGAGAAAGCCCAGGACGGAGAAATGGAGTCCGGAGGGCGAAGTTCACCCTCGACTACTCAGTTGGTCGAAGGAGGGGCTCTGCAGATCCAGGAAGCAGAGTAAGCTAGCAGCTTGGGAAAGCGATGGTTCTATTGGACCCCCTACCCACGTTGTTGGAAGAAGTGAGGGAACGGCGCATCTCAGTGGGCCCTCCATCTTACCCCCTGCCAGCTCCCTAAGAAGGGGACGGATGGGGTACATCAGAAGGCCGGGTGGCGTGGGGCAGGTGCCTGGCTCCGTGACTCCCCAGTGGGTGGCGCTCACGGTTTCCTTTGTTTAGTTTCTTGATGACTGCCCTCGAACAGTTATTAATAGATATGTGACTTGCCATACACCACTTGCATAGCTGACTCCAGGAATCCTGTTTTCTGTTCTCTCTCACTTTATGACGGGCACATTTTATTTTTAAAAAATGCATGAAGGGTTCTTGTTGCAAGCACCGAGTTTTACTATTTTTATATCTTCGTCCAAACTTTGGGCTGGAAGGTGGGTGTGGCTAGGAGCTTGGTTCTGAGAGTCAGTGAGTCTGTGTCTCAGATGTGTGCCTGAGGAGAATGGGCTAATGTCCTCACCATATTCACTGGGAGAAGCACTGGTTGGTGGCCAGTGTATGTATCCCATTGAATATCCTGCCAGGCTGCTCAGATGGTTTAGGTCTCCTCATGTCCCTCTGGCCCAGGGACACCAAGACTCAGAGGTAGGGGGACGTGGCCAAGGTCAACAGAGCTGGAAGGAAGTGGAGCTGAGATGTAACCCAGTCTTGTCTGATCCAGGGCTTGTCTCCAAGCTACCTGGGCTGCTGTGGAGAGCTGCAGAATGGCTGGGGGACTAAGGGCTCATGTACAAATGGGGAAATTTTCCGGATGATGGAAGACAGTGGGAGGAAGAATATTATTAAAGTTGTGTATAATATTCCAGAGTCCAACCCTCTTGTCTGCCCTGCCCCTCATTACAGCCAGCTGGCTGGGAGCTGGGGGCGGGGACAAGGGGCCCTTTTCTGGGTCATTGACCACAGCTGGGAGTCAAAGAAGCTGGACCTAGAACCTGGTGAGAATGGTTTTCTTGTCCAGACCTCAGCCTCCTCACCTGTTAAGTGAGATGAGGCTCCTTTTTTTTTTTTCTATATATACCTAGTTTATTAAATTTATATAGCAAAGTTAAGTCATCAAAATGACATTAGCACCTTCCTATGGCATTCCAGAGAAAGTGTGTAAAATATAAAGCTCAAATGTGTGATTAGTCCCTCAGTTGTGTCCAACTCTTTGCGATGTCATGGACTGTAGCCTGCCAGGCTTCTCTGTCCATGGAATTCTCCAGGCAAGAATACTGGAGTGGGTTGCCATGCCCTCCTCTAGGGGATCTTCCTGACCCAAGAATCAAACTGTGGTCTCCAGTATTGCAGGCAGATTCTTTACTAGCTGAGCTATGGATCAAATGTGTGATATGGATGTTTCCAATTCTTTTCTACAAAGGATTGCTTTAACATCCACTTGGAATTCTGTACCACTTTTAATAACTAATGTAGCACTTCCCTTAAAAAATATTAGTTTCTAACTCTTTGGAGAAGACCTTGATGTTGGGGAAGATTGGAGGCAAAACAAGAGGGTGGCAGAGGATGAGATGGTTAGATAGCATCACTGACTTGATGGACATGAATTTGAGCAAACTCTGGGAGACAGTGAAGAACAGGGAAGCCTGGCATGTTGCCGTCCATGGGATCGCAGAGAATCGGACACAACTAGCAACTGAAGAAGAATGTTATTTTCCAAACCTTTGAGTTGAGGCTCCTCTGCAGCGGGCCTGTTGTACGTGGCAGGAGCACACAATGGGCCCTGGACCAAAGCAATCCTGTGTCCCCACCCTGCCTGCCCACACCCCCCATCCCTTTGTCCTCAGATGCTAGGCTTTGTCCTCAGATGCTAGGCTTTCTAAGCCAGATCTCTGAGAGACAGCCAGGAGCCCTGTCCGCCTCCAGAGCTGCTGATTCAGCCCTTTTCCCTCTGGTGGCAGCAGCAGGGGAGGGAGGAGAGGGCGGCTCCCCTTACTTCCCTCCCTCTGCAGCCCTGGCTCAGTGCCCTGGGAATGCTGCCTGGGGCAGGGCCACATAGAGGGCACAGCCGGTGTGGACCTGATAGCTTTCCCAGGGTCCACAGTGCTTCTATCTGTGTTCCTTTGGGCTGCTTTGGACCCCTAAATAGGCCTGGGTGGGGGGCACTCCAGGTGGGCTTGCGAGAGGGAAGCAGCACAACACTAGAAGTTGGGAGAGTCTGGCTCTCATCCCAACTTAGACTCCAGTCTGATGTGTGGCCTTGAGCCAAAGACTTGCCGTCCCTGAGTCACAGTGTCCCTGCTGGACAGAATAAAGGATTGGATTAGATCACCCCTAAGGGTCCTTCCAGGCCTGGATATTCTGCTGTGTGATTATCCCCCCGAAGTAATAGAAAAACAGAAGCTCAGAGACAAGAGATGGTCAACAACACACAGCCAGGACTGTTCCCTCCTTCACACTTTGCCCAGCTGTGAGTGGGGCCTGAGGGTTAACGCCCAAAGCCCCAGACTTCAATAAACCCCCCTTAGGTCACTGCACTCTTGTGCCACCTGAGAGGCACAATGTCACCACCTCTCTCTGCCCAGGGGACAGACCCTGAACTGCAGCCTTTGCACACAACCGTACCCAGTTGGGTCATCGTGGGAACTCCTTCCATTCTGTAGGGTTGTGGTTCCTCTTCACTAACTGTGTGACCCTTGGTGAGTCACATCAGCTCCACCACTAGCTCCTTTTCCCAAGGCTGGGGTAGGAAGAGTAGAAATAATGGATGTCAATACCCTTTGGGTGACAAAAGCCCCTCTGAAGATGAAGGCTGGCACAGGCAGTAAGTACTCAACAAATGTAGAGGGGACTGGAGGGCGAGAGACCTGTGAGAGTCTTTGTACAGGGGTCTTGGCCCAGGGAGCCAGGACTGCAGCCTTTGCAAAGCCTCCTGCAGCCTAACCAGAAGGAAGCAGAGGCAAGACCCTTCCTGGGGCCCTGGGGTCATCTATACAGACTGCCCTCCTGTGAACTTGAGAGTTATTTCCATGGCTCTAGAAGACCAGGAAAATGGATAACCGTAACAAAATTTCCAGGCAGAGTAGGACTTTGGTGTCCATTGGAGGTGGAGCTACTGACCTGGTGGCCACCCTTAGCTGATCCCCGAGGAGATATGACCATCACTCAACAAATACTTACTAAGCCTCCCCTTGTGACTGGCACAGAGGATGAGGCTGGGGACTGGAGTTCTACAGAAAACCAGGGCCTGAGAGGGGAACGGCCTGGCCATTGGGTGCCTGAGCCAGGATTTGAACCTGCGGCAGCTGGGCTGGTGCCCATGCCCTCTGTATGCCTCCTGCCTTGGTGACTCAGGACTAAGGAGCCCTTCAGCTTAGGCTGGAGCCTTCCCCTTTCTGAGCAACTTAGGGGGTTCCTGCCCTTACCCTTTCTGGGGCTTGATTTCTCAGCCTGCACATCAGGAACCTCAGACCCCTTCCTGCTGGAAATGTATAGGGTCTCTGAATTAAACAAGACCCTCTAGGACTACCAAAGAGTTAAGCAAAGGGAATCAATCCACCAGCTCCCTTCATCTCCGCAGAACCTAGAGGCTGGAGGGGAGGGAGCAGGGAGGAGGGGCAGTGGGAAGCCAGCCTGCTCCCTCCGCCCTCCCTCCCTCCCTCCCTCCTTGCTGCCTCCATCCCTCCTCCCTCCCTCCTGGGCCAGCCCGCCAGACCTGGGGGTCTGGGCCAGCAACAAGTTATTATCATCATCGCAAACATGGATCAAGGAAACAGAGGCTGCCGGGAGGCCCGGGGTCCATGAACTACTGTAAGAGGCTGTCGGACACTGAGTGAGTGATGGGAGGTCCTGCAGCTTCCTCCAGCAGGGCCAAGGGGGTTGGGGTCAGAGCCTGGAGTGCCTCTCCTTCCTCCTCTCTTCCTGGACATATCTCGGGGCCCTGCTGTCTCCCTCTGGCCCCTGCCAGCACCCCTAGGCTCTCTCCTCCCCATCCCTTCCTCTGACTGAGGTGCTGGGGAAGGGCTGCCCTCCACCGATGCTCCTGGCTTGTGCCCACTCCTGCCTGGATGGGCACTGAATCTGCTCCAGCAGGGCTTGACTCTCCCTTAACCCTGAAGAGGCCCCAGCTCCATAGTGGAGGCAGCAGGGACCCCCGAATCACCCCCGTGGCATGGTCCCTCCACTTGATGCCTGCCTGCATGACACTCTCCCCCAGGGGCAGCCAGTGACCGAGGCTGCGGTTATTACTTTTGTTAAGGGCTGCTTTGCTTCCTGCTTCCTGCGTCCCCCTCCCCCTGCCCCAGGTCACAGTTCTGTGTCACAGATATTTTGACTCCCAGCTGTCTGGCCCAACAAAAATGTCCCCAGACCATGCCAGTTTTCTGGGAACAGTTCTACTCTTCCTGTCCCATGCAGGACTAGGGGAGAGGTCATGTTGGGCAGCAGAGAGAGGAACAAAAGTTTAATTAAGAGTGTTTTACCAGACGGGTGACTTTCCTGCTTTTAAATCCTCCCAAATAAGCTGGTGGGGAGGTGGTGTTGTCTCCTCCTTGTAAAATGTTAAGGAGCACGAAGCCCAGAGAGGTTAAGCCACTAGCCTTAGGTTACAACAGCTTGCAAACCATTCTGGAATCTCTGGTCTGATTCTAAAGTCTCACATCTGTGGCCAGGAAAGAGGGGATTCTGCTCTTCTCAAAACCGATGGGATGTGTATTATAATTTACAAATAAAAGGTAAGGGTGATAATCTTGGCCAGAGTGGGTGCTGTTCCCTGAAGACCTGACCTGCCTTATTGAACAGAACCAGGAAACCAGCACAGGGTGGGGGTGGGGTGTGGGGAACAAGGTCACCTCCAGAAGAGGGTGATGACTCTGGAGGCTGCTGCCCACTGCTAGACCCAGCTCTGGGGAGTGGGGAGGGGAGGGGGCTGGTGCAGGGAGTGCTCCTGCCCCTTTAAGACCCAACTCTTACTTCAGTGCTCAGGTTAGGATAGAAAGGCATTTAAAAAAAATAATAATAATTTTACCTCTCAACCCGTATTAACCACAGAAAAATATTTTTGAATTGTACTAAATGTTACAGGAGAACAAAAAGGAAATAAACAAAGAAACGCCAGAAGTGTAAAAACCAGTCTGGTTTCAAAAAGCAAGTTTCTGATCCTGCGATAATGTGTGCCAGCCCCCAAAGACTGCCACCACCTCAGAAGCTCTTTGCCTGGCTTCCTGCCCACCAGCCTGGCTCGTCTCCAGTCACTGCTGTCCGGGCTACCTTCTGCCCCTCTTCTGGAACTCTGGATCCCTTCTTGGCCAAGGCCAAAGACAGAGTCTCACAAATCCTTGGACTTCCTTGTTCCTTTTAAATTTTCCAGAACTCCCGGGTTCTGTTCCTTAATTCCAAATTACCACCCTGGCAGCTGATTGGCAGGTCTAAGATGACTGATGTGCCTAAGATAATTGACACAACCACCTTCCAGTGAATTTTACTCTCTCCTGCTCCCTCCCTATAGGGTTAGGTGAGGTTGAGTTGTGTAAGCTGTTGACTGCTCAAAGATGCTGAGCAAGGAGGTGGGCTGACACCAGCTACACACCTTCAGTGTTGCATGGCTGCTGGGACTTCTTTTGTTTGTTTCTTTCTAATTAGTCTGTCCCAAGGGGCTCCTTCTTCTAACTTGTATTCCCTTGACTGTGGAGTCAGTGACAGGAAAACAAGGCCGAGGGAGATTGGGAGTGTGGAAAAAGCATTTTACCGTCTCATGGGCTATGTCACATGGGCAGCAGGGCATCGTCCTCACCCACCCCAGCAGAGACCTCCCAGGACCTTCATCTTCAGAAGGGGTCCTCCTTTGTGGGCCCACCTGTGGCAGAAACCCCCAGGGACTGGAGACTCGGACTCCAGGCCCTGCACTACCGCAGGTCTCTTTGTGAACTTGGAGAACTTGTCTTCCTGTTTAGGCCTCAGTCTTCTTGTCTGTTAAATGGGGCACCAGTGCTCCCTCCCTGGGTTACATCAGGAACACCCATGCTGCAGGTGGCAGCATCCACTCTGGGCCTCAGCGGAGTGTAGCCCTTCAGGTAACTATACTCCTGTCCCTCCTTCCTGCTCCAGGTCGCCATGGGGACGGCTACCCTGGGCCTCCTCTGGGCAGCGCTCCTGCTCCCTCTCTCCGTGTCTGGACTCCCCACTGAGGAGCCCACCTCTGGGGAAACTGTGGCCTCTAGTTCCCCTGGGCACTGTCGACGGTGCTGTGACTCTGAAGACCCCATGGTCCTTGCTGATGCTGCGCATGCGTCCTCAGCCTCTCCGTCTGCCCTCCCATATGTGCTGCCTGAGGTCAGGCCCTACATTAACATCACCATCCTGAAGGGTGAGGACCCACACAGGACTCGGGCTGGGCTGGCCTGCTTGGCGTCAAGGAGGGCGTGTGGGAAGGTCTCTCCCTGGGCCTGGGGGAGATGAGGTGAGAGGCGCAGGAGAAACCAGGACAGAAAACTGTCTCAGACCCTTTCTTTCATTCACACGTTATACGAGTACCCACCATGTGCCAGGATCATTCTGAATTCCGGGAGGGAGTGTGTACAAACCAGACAGAGATGCCGTGTCTGTGGGGCTTCTGTTCTAGTGGGGAAGGCACACAATGAGCAATAAACACATCACCCAAGTTAAAAAGATGGATGGTGATGAATGCTATGGAAGTGCCGGGGTGGAAAAAGCACGGGGAGAGCAGGTGTGGGGCGCGGGCTGCATGTTGAAGGCGGGTGGTCAGGGGAGGTCTCACTGAGAAGGTGGGGAAGAAGCCATGTAGATACCTGGCGAAGAGCATTCCAGGCAGAGTGAATAGCAGCTCACTCTATTCACAGAGTGAATAATGGACCTGGTATGTTTAAGGAGCAGGGAACAAGCGGAGGAGCTGAGGTTAGAAACAAAATGTGGGTTTCTTCTCTGAGTGAGATAGGGAGCAAGATGGGGGGCGGGGCTGAGCAGACAAGGGGCCTGACCCGGCTCAGGTTTCAAATGGATCCCTCTGATTTCTCCTGGAGACTAGATGGTGGGAGACAAGGCAGAAATGGGGAGAGCTGTGGGGACCCCCTGAGCCATTCAAGTGAGAGCTGACTCCCTGTCCTCTAAGACCAGACCCCAAGAGAGCTACTTCTGCTGTTGAGGGCTGTTACCTCTGTCTTTGCCCACAACAACCCCGTGAGGGCGGTATACTAAATCCTCCCACTTTGCAGATGGGGAAAACGGAGCCTCCGAGAGAGGAGATCTTCTGGGGTCATACCACTGTCAGAGGCAGAGCTAGGATTTATGAGGAGGAATGCAGAGGACCACTCCACTCCGTGGATCTGAGACCCTCTCTTCCTCACCCCGCTTTTCTCACCACTTCACACATCACTGCTTCCCCAAGGCCAGCAGAGCCCTCTGTGTGAGGTTAACGGGGTACCTGGCTGTCGACAGTACTTCCCCGTCACTGTCCTCCATAAAATCCCATGCACCTCTCCTGGGCCACCTCTCCAGCTGCCTGTCAGGTGGGCGGGTGTCTGCTGTGGCGGAAGGCACCTTTCTCCTTCCCTGGGTCCCAGCCGCAGCTCTTCAGCTTCCTTGCTGTTTGGGGCAGCAGGGTCTCTTCCTTCCTGGGCTCGCTGCGTCATGTATAAACTATGACTACCATCCCTTGGGACTGGGATGAAGAAAGTGCTCTGCAAACTGTAAAGTGCAGGGCATGTGATAAGGTAGTTACTTCACCAATGGGGCTGGTGAGGAAGACTTCTGCAGAGACCTTGACTCCCTCCTCCTTGCTTCTCTCCAGGCTTCTCCTCCGAGGGCCTGTGTCCTCTTTTCTGCCCTTTCTTCCCCTCTTCCTAGCAACATCACTGTGGTCAGAGGGGGCCCCAGGAGAACACAGGGCTGTCCATTTCATTCAAAGGGATGTGACTGAGGGTGATTACTGGCACTGTGACAGGCAGCAGCAAAATATTTGGGATCCGTTTCCTCAAGAAGCACAGCTTCCCAGGTGGCTCAGTGGAAAAGAATCTGACTGCCAATGTAGACCTGGGTTCGATCCCTGGGTCAGGAAGATCCCCTAGAGGGAGAAATGGCAACCCACTCCAGTATTCTTGCCCTGAAAATCCTATGGACAGAGGAGCCTGGCAGATTATAAGTTCATAGAGTCACAAAGAGTCAGACATGACTGAAACGACTTAGTATGCACAGTGGCACTTCCCTGGTGGTTCAGTGGTAAAATATCCACCTACAGGAGATGCGGGTTTGATCTCTGGGTCGGGAAGATCCCCTGACAAAGAGAATGGGAACCCACTCCAGGATTCTTGCCTGGCAAACCCTATGGAGAGAGGAACCTGGTGGGCTACAGTCCATGAGGTCACAAAGAGTTGGACACGACTGAAGCAACTTAACTTGCATGCATGCCACCCTGCTCCTAAGCCATGCCATGCCACCCAGGCGAGTCCCTTCACCTCCATATGAATGGTGGTGGACATGGTGTCTCCTTTAAAGGGTCATTTGGGGCAGTGATGCCTGCCATGCAGTAGGTGCTCAGGAAATGGCGGTTCCTCTGGCCTACCTTCTCTTGGCTAGGGTAGAGCCTTCTGCAGATGCTTAGAAGCAGCCCTGGGCACCTGCCCTGACTTTTCCTCTTCTTGTCCCCACAGGTGACAAAGGGGACCGAGGCCTGCTGGGCTCACCTGGGAAGCTGGGCAGGGAGGGTCCCCGGGGGGACCGTGGCCCCCAGGGCATCAAGGGTGCCAAGGGGCAGGCGGGCAGCCCTGGCAGTCCATGCCAGACGCGCTTCTCGGCCTTCTCCGTGGGCCGCAAGACAGCCCTGCACAGCAGCGAGGGTTTCCAGCCGCTGCTCTTTGACACAGTCTTCGTGAACCCCGACGGGCACTTCGACCTGGCTGCCGGCCACTTTGTCGCCCCCCTGCGTGGCCTCTACTTCTTCAGCCTTAATGTGCACAGCTGGAACTTCAAGGAGACCTATGTGCACGTGGTGCACAACGACAAGGCGGCCGTCATCCTGTACGCACAGCCCAGCGACAGAAGCATCATGCAGAGCCAGAGCGTGATGTTGGCCCTGGCACCAGGTGACCGCGTCTGGGCACGGCTCTTCAAGCGTGAGCGTGAGAATGCCGTCTATAGCGACGACATAGACACCTACATTACCTTCAGTGGCCACCTCATCAAGCCCGAGGATGATTAGTGCCTCTCCTGGGGCAGCTCTGGCCTGGGGTGGCTGTGGGCAGGTCTGTCTCCTGTGGGGGCCTCAGTTTGCCCATCTGTAAAATGGGCCCCTGACCTGGTATTCTGGGCAGCCTTCCTCCTCCTTTTTTCCCCCCTCCATCACCCCTCCTAGTCTGTTCCTGTCTCTCTCCTCTTGAACATTTTAAGAAATCTCCTAACCTACATCTTCTAGAACTTTCCCAACCTTTTAGACCAGCCATTTTCAAACTTGAATGTGATACAAATCACTGGGGCATTGTGCTGAAATGCAGAGTCTGATTTAGCAGGTGTGGAGTGGGCCCAGGATTCAGCATTTCTAGTACATTCCTGAGTGATGCTGGTGCTGCTGATCTCTGGGACCCCACTTGAGTAACCAGGTCCTACAGCTTTCACAACATTTTGGTACTTTCCAAACATTTTGGAATCTTCCAAACATTCTGGAATCTTCCCAACATCCTTAAATTTCATCTTTCTAGGATACTTCCTCCTCTTGTCTCTTGCAACCTCTTCCTTCTCTCTGAACTCCTGTCTGCCCCCCACATGCACACCCATAGTGCGTTTATTCAGTTGCTGAACATTCACTGAGCACCCTTTCTGTGCCCAGCTCTGGGAAGGCTGAGGCGAAGCAGACACAGGCCCTGCTTTCAATAAGCACCCAGTCCAGCCGGGGACGGGAGACACAGAGGATCCTGAAAACAGCCCCAGAGAACTTCTTGGGGCTCTGATCATATACATCTGTGTTCTGGGCGTTCAGGCACTGTGGCCCTTCATTACCCACCACTCCCCAAGGCTGACAGGTTAGGATACCAAGGTGAAATGGGTACCCTCTGCCTGTTCCTTTCTTTTCTGCCCCATGCCCATCTTTAAAACAAACCTTGGTCAGGGACAGGTGCTATCAGGAGAGGACTCAGGGGTTTGGAGGCATTTTGGGGAAAGGCATCCCCTGAAGAAGGAAGCCCAGACAAGCTGCCTACATAGCTGGGATGGATGCCTGCGAGGGCTCCTACCCCCCACCACCCTCAGGGCATGCCCTCCCCGCCCTGCTCCCTGGTGCTGTCAGGGCCGTGCACAGCCCTCTCTGCCAAAGCTGCTTGGGCCTCCGTCCTCCCAGGCTCCCAGCCACTGTCAGACACTGATGTCTGTCTCCAGGTGCTCTGACCTCCTTGGTGCCCCTCACCATCCCATGCCCTTGGCCCTCCACACTCTGTTAAGGTGCTGAGGCCCTGCTGCCCAGCAGAGCTGCCTCTGGCTGCTGCTGCAGTTACAAATGCCACTCCCGGGCAATGAGCCAGGAAGGAGGTCACCGGGCTTTGGACCCCTCAGCAGGTCTGGGGAACTGAAGCCAGTCATGTTTCAGGTCAGTCCGGGGACGCTCCTCTGAGCCATGATGCTGAGGGAGGCACTGGAAGAGGCTGAGGCCAATTGAGGGACATCAGGACTTCTGTCCTTTCCCTCCTCCCAGGGTGGGTCAGCCTGGAGGCCCCTAGCCTTCCCCTTCCCGAGCCCCAGGTGGCCAGAATCTCTTCCTGGAGGGAGACGGCTTCCGCCCATTGGTGCTTGTGCGGACTTGGGGGCAGAGGTGACCCCGGTGCCGGTCTCTGGTGCTTACTCCTTCCTAGCCAAGGGAGCCATGGCCACATGGCTGGGGGCTGGCAGCAGGGCCTGACCCGGTGCCGTGAAGGCCAGTCCTGTGCAGCAGCCCCAACCTCCCCAACCTGACTTCACCCCTACCCTGCTTGACCAGTGTGATTAAAGGTTTTATGTTTTCTTGGCAACTCAGATTGGTTGTTTCTGCTCTGTTTTGTTTGCTCACTTTGGGAGGCCAGTGCGTTCCATTCTGCTATGCCCAGGTTCAGAGCTCCAGAGGGACCAAGGCAGTCCAGGGATCTACTACACGTGCTCCCCAGCCACAGAGAAGCCAGCGCCCCCCGGTCACTCACCCAGCCTGTGAGCCTTGGAGGCAGTGGAGCCAGCTAAGTCTGCTGTGCCACTCCCTGGATGTGGCCTTGGGAAAGTCCCCATGTCTCTGAGCCTCAGTTTCCTTGTCTGATAAAATCGGAATGCTGATTGTCCCCCTTATGGGGGTGGCCATAAGGATTAGAAGAAAGGTTGCCTAGTGAGAGCAGCGTTCATCCTTGGAGCCACAACTATTGAGCACCTACTGTGTGCTGGGTACCCCATTAAGCTTGGAGGCTTCAGTGGAGGGAGGCACAATCCCTCACCTCCCAATGGAGAACACCCATGGAGTTTATGTTCTAGTGAGGCCCTTGGACGTGCAGAACAAACCACAGATCCTCACTTGGGACTTCGGTCTCACATTCTCTGTGTAATGTTTACTGGAGAATCACTGGATATTCTCAGAAGGAAAGTGCTTCACATCGTACAGAGGGCAGTCTTTGTGGGTTCTGACTTCTAAGTTAGTACAGCAGCCACTCACATAAAGATACTTAAAGCCGTCTGTGTTGACTCCCCTTACTGGCTTGATGGCAGTATCCTATGCTGCCCACGTGCCTATTGCTGTGTTCAGTGGTTGTCTCAGTACCACGTGGAAGAGGAGGCTATAAAGACAAGCCCACTATAACTGTGCCAGGATTCCCAGGATTCACCTGAGCCTGTGGCCACCCAGGCAGAGGGAGACACAAACCTTTGCTATCTTGGAGCCCATCTGGCCTCTTAAGGAAGTTTCCTACCATAGCTGAAGTTCTCACAGTTCTCACGCAAGAGGTCCTAACAGGGCTGCTCAGGGGAGCAAGGCCACTGCTTGCTCTTTTTTATTTTTTGGCCATGCCCCATGGCCTGTGGGATTTTAGTTCTCCAACCAGGAATTGAACACATGCCCCCTGAACTGGAAGCACGGAATCTTAACCACTGGACAACCAGGGAAGTTCCCCCACTCCATGCTTTTAGCTCAGGCTCTGTTGAAGCAGCATCAGCCTCACCAGCACCCCCGCTTCAACCCTGGTGGTAAAGGTCACCCCCAGTGCCAGGCAGGAGCCTTCTGTCATGGGCATCATGAGGACCTGGTTTGTTTGTTGTTGCTTAGCCGCTAAGTTGTGTCTGATTCTATGATCTCATGGACTGTAGCTCACCAAGCTCCTCTGGCCATGGAATTTCCCAGGCAAGAATACTGGAGTGGGTTGCCATTTCCTTCTCCAGGGGATCTTCTAGACCCAGGGATCAAACCCGTGTCTCTTCTTGGCAGGCAGATTTTTTACCTCTGAGCTACCTGGGAAGTGGTTTGCTGATTACTGAGACAGAAAAGCTTTTGACATTGCTTGCCAAGCACCTGCAGGACTGAAATTTGTCCTTTGCAAACAGAGGCCAAAGGTCACAGACATTTCCAGACCACATGAGTTCAGGGCTCCGAGACCAGCAGCCCTCCATTGCGTCATCAGAGTCACTGCAAACGTTTCCATCTGTGCTTCAGAGGTGGCCTCTGGTCTGGGCCAGTTGTTCCCGTGGGATCCCAGTTCTTGACTTGGAGGCATATCATCACCAGTGGTGGTTAAAAGCCACTCCATCTTTGTTATGGAGACTCTCCCAACAGGTAAGGTTTTGGTGGGGATTGAGCAAGGGCCCTGGAAAAGTGGAGGCCCCCCCAGCCTGCTGCCAGGTCTGTGGTGACATCTCCAGGGCATCAGCAATGCGTAGTCCCAGTGACCCCAGGGAGCTGGCGAAATGCCTGTCACCCCACCGTGGGGGTCATCCCCTTCCCATCCTGAGTGAGGACCAGATGTGATGGTGTTTGTGTGTTAGCAGTGGCAGCCACATGGGTCCTTGAAAAGCAGAGAATGTTTGTTAGATGAATGATTTTTACCTAGCAAAAGGCAAGAGGAGCTGCGGGAAGCAAGAACCGGAGTCCTGGGCCAGGGAATAAAATCATGCAACTCCCTGCCCCCTCCCCTCCTGCCAGCTCCGAGGGCCTGTCCCAGTAGCCTCATGCTGCCACGTGTGCGTCTGGAGGCAGGGAAAAACATGGGCAGGAACTCAGCAAGACCAGAGACAGATGTCAAGAACATTATGGGTGGGGCTAAACTGGGGAGAGCTGCTGCCAGTGGGCAGCTGCGGGAGCCAAAAAGGAAGGAGAAGGATTTCCATGACATGAGTCAAGAGTGCACGAAGCTAAGCCAGCGTGGCTGGGAGCAGCTGGTCTGTGGACCCAGGAGGACAGCAGGCTGGGGAGGCGAGGAACCAGGCTCAGTGCTGCAGCACCGAGTCAGGATGAGGTGTGAGGTCGCCTGCAGGCAGTGGCGTGGGCGGGAGGAAGTAGTAATTGGGGTGGAGGCACAATGGAGGAAACAGGCGCCCCACTGTAGGGCAGCAGCAGGGCGGGTGGGCGGTCGGCAGTGGCTGACCTTCCTCTGGCTGACTGTTCTTCACCACTGTGGGCAGTGAATTGATGCCACGAACTCAGATGTACACAAAATAGATCTTGCTTCGTTTCTTCACGACTAAGCTTAATTTCCATTCTGCTGAAGTTGAAGAAATGTGATTTGGGCCAGCTGGGGTTCTTCTCTTACCACACATCCTAGGGAGCTGCACTGAGAGCTGCATCCTGGCAGCGGGAGGGTCACCTGGAAGGGCACACCCCCAGGACACCTATTAAGTGTGTCAGTACCCCTCTCACCCCCACACCTGCTAAACCATGCCTGTTACTGAAAAGCCTCCTGTGTCCTCATTCCTCTTGGGACAGCCAGGTCCTCTCTGCATGCATGCTTATCTCACAAATTCTGTATCCCTCAGAGGTCTGAGCCTAGCTAGCCCTATCTGGCTAGATGCACCATCTGACCCTTTCTTCCCTGGTGTCTCAGCCACACAACCCCCCCCCCCCCCCGCCAGGGTTCTGCTCAGTGAGAGGGGATGGCTCCTCTGAGTCTCAGATGCCCCAGACCTGCTGGAAGTCTTCCCTGTAGCCCTCGCCACCGGGCTCAGCTGGGAAAGAGGGGCCAGGATCCAGGTTCACCAGGAGCCTCAACCTTGACACTCCTTGCCTCCCCTCGGCCTGCCTCTCCCCCCAACCCCGGGGCATCTTGGGCATTGCAATAGAGGGGACTGTGTGTCCAGTTAGAGTATCTTCTCCCAAAGCTCTTGACTGGGAACACAGGCTCTTTCCTTCTTATTTTGAACCATCAATATCAGTTCAGTAGCTCCGTCATGTCTGACTCTTTGTGACCCCATAGACTGCAGCACACCAGGCCTCTCTGTCCATCACCAACTCCCAGAGTTTACTCAGACTCATGTCCATTGAGTCAGTGATGCCATCCAACCATCTCGTCCTCCGTCGTCCCCTTCTCCTCTTGCCTTCAGTCTTTCCCAGCATCAGGATCTTTTCAAATGACTCAGTTCTTCGCATCACGTGGCCAAAGTATTGGAGTTTCAGCTTCAACATCAGTCCTTCCAATGAACACTCAGGACTGCTCTCCTTTGGGATGGACTGGTTGGATATCCTTGCAGTCCAAGGGACTCTCAAGAGTCTTCTCCAACACCACAGTTCCAAAGCATCAGTTCTTCATTGCTCAGCTTTCTTTATAGTTCAACTCTCATATCCATACAAGACTACTGGAAAAACCATAGCCTTGATTAGACGGACCTTTGTTGGCAAAGTAATGTTTCTGCTTTTTAATAAACTGTCTAGGTTGGTCGTAACTTTTCTTCCAAGGAGTAAGCATCTTTTTATTTCATGGGTTCAGTCACCATCTGTAGTGATTTTGGAGCCCCCTCAAATAAAGTCTGACACTGTTTCCACTGTTTCCCCATCTATTTGCCATGAAGTGATGGGACCAGGTGCCATGATCTTCGTTTTCTGAATGTTGAGCTTTAAACCAACTTTTTCACTCTCCTCTTTCACTTTCATCAAGAGGCTCTTTAGTTCCTCTTCACTTTCTGCCATAAGGGTGGTGTCATTTGCATATCTGAGGTGATTGATATTTCTCCCAGCAATCTTGATTCCAGCTTGTGCTTCATTTTGAAACAAGACTCTGGAAAAGCCTCCTTTCCTCTCTCTGCTTTTTGTTACATACCCTTTCTGTATTTGTTAGGATGATCTTGGGTGCAAGAACCACATATAGAACATAGAGCTTTGAAAAAGGAAAAAAATAACCCTAAATCCCGAGGTGAGGTAGCCCTGAAGCTGGTTAGTTCATCAGCTCAGCAGCATCACTAAGGACCCTGACCTGTTCCATATTTCCACTTAGCCCACTCAGTGCAACAGCTTTGTTCTCAAGCCAGCTTCCCTCAGGGCCACAACTAACCCAAGCTCTGGGAAGGAGAGCAGGATGATGGGAAGCAAGATTTACCAGTGAACCCCAAGGGTCTAGGGTGAACCGCAAGGGTCTAGGCTAAACCCCTAAGTGAGATCAGAAAGGTTGTGGCAGGTGAGAAGTGGTCAAGAACACAGCTGGTTCATTTCTCATCAAAGGTCTCTGGCCACATCATTGTCTTGCTGAAAGTTTCACTTTTATTTAGGTTTGAAGGATTCATTAACAAGAGAAACCACTTATTACACACGTAAACAATTTCGATGTTTCATAGATTATTTTACTTAATTTCAACATACAGGCATTAAGAGAAAAGAAACAATAGAGAAAAGTAACAGCATATAAATCACTGAACTGGGCCAGCCTACATCCAGACTTGAACAGTGCTGTGAGGTCCCTCCTTAACAGCAATTTGGAGTCCAAATTGGGAAAGGGGCCCTGGTGGTGCATCCACCCCATGGGTGAGATTTCAAGTTGCAGTTTCTGGGGCTCCTGCTTATAATCCCAGGCCACAGACTGATATCATCATCAGTTTTGCATGCAAAAAATGCAGCTCTGGTTCTACTTTAACCTTTTTACAATGCTGCTTGTTTCACCTTGTGAGTCATAGGATTTGCTTAGACCCTGGGAGGTTGGCCAGACTTCCAGGGACTCAAGAATTCCAAGTTCCATTCCCTTTTTTGTGATATCTAAAGTGTCACTTGTCTTGCTATGCTTGCAGGCAGGTGCGGAATCCAGGCAGTGTTTGGGCAGGTCAGAAGGAGGTCAGAGACTTGCTCTCCTGCTTCTGAAGCCTGAACAAGACTTCCTCCATTTTAATTTCCCTTCCAATCATTAGACATGAGTATCTTCCTCAGCCAGAGTATCTTGGTTCTAGGGAGGCTGCTCAGACTTGGAGACAGCTTTGGCCCTGAGTGATCCCTGATCACAGCACTCATCAGTTATCAGCCCCGACCACTGAGCTACAAAGGTCCTGGGGCACCCGGGCTATAGCAGCAGTAAAATATCATCAGCTCCAGGAGTCCTCCCCAACCCTCCCTCAAAAGAGTTGGGCTTCCCTGAGTTTAACTGAGCCTGCTGGAGACACTGCCTGGGTTTAATTCTAACCAGGTAAAGGAGAGCAGGTTATCTGACATATTAGATCTTTAGTTTCGTCATCTGGAAAATGCGGATAATAATAACAGCTTTAGAACTTCCTTGGTGATCCAGTGGCTGAGACTCTATGCTTCCAATGCTGGGGGCCCAGGTTCAATCTCTAGTCAGGGAACTAGATCCCACATGCTGCAACTAAAGATCCTGCATGCTGCAACAAATATCGAAGATCCCATGTGCTACAACTAAAACCCAGTACAGCCAAATAAATATTTAAAAACTAATAATAACAGCCTCCACCCCAGAAGGCTGTTGTGAGGATTTAAAGGTGTAAGTGTATGTAAAATCCTGACACACAGTTGGCTCTTCATTAGTGTTAAATGTTACTTGAAGGTAGACATTTTATCATATTCATTTTGCAGAAGAAACTGTGACTGGATAATTTCCTCAGTGTGTCTGTTCATTCATTCAACACTTAGGGCTTCATTGCCTATGATGGGCCCTGTGCTGTGCTGGGTAGAGGGGCAAAGCAATGAGCAAAAGCCCACATGGACTCAGCTCTCATGGGGCTTTTGGTCTAGTTGGGAGGGTAGACATCATACAGATGTCGACTTTAAAATAATTCACAACCTAAAAGTTGAGTTATTGTTGTTCAGTCACTAAGTCGTGTCTGACTCTGTGACCCCATTGACTGCAGCACGCCCGGTTCCTCTGTTCTCCACTATCTCCCAGAATTTGTTCAAATTCATGTGCATTGAATCAGTGATTGTAGGGGAAGAGCAAATTAGGCAAGATGGTATGGTCAGGCTCTCTCACCCCGCAGCCTCTTGCTTTTGCCTTATGTTTTGTAAACAATGACTGTGTAACAGCTGAGATCACTTATAGCACTGTGCATGTACCTCACGAGGTACTCACTTGGTCACGACCTGCTTTGTGCCATACACCTGTAAGAGCTTCACCAGGAAAGCCCTGGCTGCTACCACACTGGGGCTACACTGGAGTGGCATCACGGTTATGTTATTTGAGGTTATGTCATGGCTATGTTCGGAGAAGGCAGTGGCACCCCACTCCAGTACTCTTGCCTGGAAAATCCCATGGATGGAGGTACCTGGTGGGCTGCAGTCCATGAGGTCGCTAAGAGTAGAACACGACTGAGCGACTTCACTTTCACTTTTGACTCATGCATTGGAGAAGGAAATGGCCGCCCACTCCAGTGTTCTTGCCTGGAGAATCCCAGGGATAGGGGAGCCTGGTGGGCTGCTGTCTATGGGGTCGCACAGAGTCGGACACGACTGAAGCGACTTAGCAGCAGCAGCAGCAGCAGCATGGCTATGTTATTGCTACATAAATGTGGCTGCTGCCACAGCTGCAGCATCAGCCAAGGGAGGGCTGTGTTACGGCTGCTGAGCCAACCAGGACAGAGTAAACGTGTCTGCAGTTCCTATGGCTCCTCGAGTCTCCTTCCAGCCTCTTAGCTTGCGCCTTGCCTACCCTGGGTCAGTGAACAGTGCACACAGCATGAACAGTGAGATAACTGGCATCCTGAACAGGATTAGCAACACAGTGACTCTATCTAACCATCTCATCTTCTGCTGCCTGCTTCTCCTTTTGCCTTCAGTCTTTCCCAGCATCAGGGTCTTTCCCAAATGAGTCAGCTCTTCACATCAGTTGGTCAAAGCTGAGAGTTATGTTTTATTTGGCGGGAATTTTTCAAATTCCTGCTGAATAAAACACAACTGGAAGCCTGGAAGACTGCATCTCATGTGACCCTGAGAGAATTGCCCTAAGGAAATGGGGGAGGAGCCAGGTTATATAAAAGTTTTGCAACGGGGGGGCAAGTAGTCTGAATATCAAAAAACTATTGATAATTAAAACCAGATATTCCAGGTTAAGGAAGTTAGTGCTTTTCTGTGTACAGGAAGATGCAAGAGTCTGGGCTCGTTGAAGTCATTCCTTCCGTATGTTCCTCAGCCATCTGGGGCCCGGAAGTATGGCAAAACCAATACAATATTGTAAAGTGAAAAACAAACAAACAAACTGAACTTTCTTTCTTTGGGGCTCACCATAGGGATTGGCAACAGTTGATAGACAGCTGGTATTCTTCTCCTGAGTCCCTCCCAACTCCCTCCCTTGGAGTCCCCCTGCTCACATTGGAGGGCTGCAGTAACTGATGACTGTGACATCCTTGTTTAATGATATTGCATAAAATATCCATTTCTTATAGATCATCACACTAGGATCTCTAATTAGGGTCAGTGCTCTCAAAGTAATAATGGAAGAAGCCAATTTGGAAGGTTGAGCGAGGTGGTCAGAGATGGTCTTTCTGAGGAAGAGGTGGTTCAGCCAAGCCTCAGATGGGGAGAGGGGGAACCAGCACTACAGGCAGAGGAACCCCCATGAGCAAAAGTCTGGAGGTGGGAAATTGCTCAGCATGTCCTGGAAACTGAACAAAGGCTAGGAGGCAAGAAGGAGCAGGTTGGCCTTGTCGTGGCAGATTGAGCACAGGTTGGAAAGGAATTTCCAGACACAGAGCATTTCAGAAGGGAGTGAGTTTAATAAGAGCAGGGAGCAGAGATAATGAAGGTTCTGCAGATACAGCAGGCCAGGGAGCACTTATAAGACACTATTAGAACAGCGGGCAGGCTCAGCGGGCTGTGCTTTTCGTGGGCTAGTGGCCAATTTTTATAGCCTCAAGGCAAAGAAAATTCCTGCTAGAAGGGTGGCATTAGGTGATTGATTAGGGTGGGACTTCCCAGGTGGCTCAGTGTTAAAGACTCTCTCTGCCAGTGCAGGAGACACAGGAGATGTGGGCTCTATCTCTGGGTCAGGAGATATGTCTCTGTGTCTCTGCTTTTTAATATGCTATCTAGGCTGGTCATAACTTTCCAAGGAGTAATCAGGGGGGCTTTTGGCAATGGTTACAAAGGGGCTCAGTCAGTTCCAGGTATGACCTTCATTCTGGGCTCCTCTTCTGTGGCCTTGGTACACTGTTTCACTGAAACAGTGACAGATTTTATTTTGGGGGGCTCCCAAATTACTGCAGATAATGACTGCAGCCATGAAATTAAAAGACATTTACTCCTTGGAAGAAAAGTTATTTCCAACCTAGACAGCATATTAAAAAACAGAGACATTACTTTGCCAACAAAGGTCCGTCTAGTCAAGACTATGGTTTTTCCAGTAGTCATGTATGGATGTGAGAGTTGAATTATAAAAAAGGCTGAGTGTGGAAGAACTGATGCTTTTGAACTGTGGTGTTGGAGAAGACTCTTGAGAGTCCCTTGGACAGCAAGGAGATCCATCCAGTCCATTGTAAAGGAAATCAGCCCTGAATATTCATTGGAAGGACTGATGTTGAAGCTGAAACTCCAATAATTTGGACACCTCATGTGAAGAGCTGACTCATCTGGAAAGACCTTGATGCTGGGAAAAATTGAAGGCAGGAAGAGAAGGGGACGACAGAGGATGAGATGGTTGGATGGCATCACCGGCTCAATGGACATGAGTTTGAGTAAACTCCGGGAGTTGGTGATAGACAGGGAGGCCTGGCATGCTGCAGTCCATGGGGTCACAAAGAGTCGGACATGACTGAGGGACTTAACACAGGGAGGACCTGGGCTTCTGGATCTATCTGGCAGGTGATCTTTGAAAGAGTTTAAGGTCATTGGATCAGAGGTGGATCCTGGATTCAAACCCACATTCTGAGCTATTATTTCTCAGAGACTTCAACACCTTTCCAAGTTCTGTGTGTGTGTGTGTGTGTGTGTGTGAGAGAGAGAGAGAGAGAGAGAGAGAGAGCCCTCAGTCATGTCCACTCTTTTGCTACCCCATGGACTGTAGCCCACCAGGCTCTCTGTCCATTGAATCCTCCAGGTACGTATACTGGAGTGAGTTGCTATTTCCTCCATGGGATCTTTCTGGTCCAGGGATCGAACCTGAGTCTCTGCATTGGCAGGTGGATTCTTTACCACTGAGCCACCAGGGAAGCCCATGGTGCATTTGGGGGCTTTAAAGAACTTTGTATGGGGTGCAAAGTTTGTATAAATGGACATAGCTGAAAAGAGAGAGCAATCAACTCCGTCCATGTAAATTTGGGTGTTCAAGGATGAGTGGGAGTTTGCTAGGAAGAAGTGAAAAAGAAGCTTTCCATTCTGGGCAATCTAGTTCACAAATCCTGTAAATACTCTTTGAGAGCAAGTCTGTTTCATCCCATCTGGAACTCACCAGCTGGTGCGGGCAAAGGCATGGACCGGGGATCATGGGGCATGTTTCAGGCAGCTATCAGTTGCTGTGCAGTTTTGTTTTGTTTTTTTGATCCCTCCTCCAGTTCTGCCTGGCTCCAGATTTTGGCATTACCTTCTCATGAGGTCTCTGGCTGCCTTATTTAAACCTGTGCTTCTGATCCCCTGTGTCCTGCTTTCTTTTCTCACAGTGTTCGTCATCTTCTAACTCCCTATGGGATTTTAAAGATAATTTTATTTGTTTTTGGTTGCTTCCAGGGCTTTTCTCTAATTGTGGCGAGTGGGGATTATTCTCTAGTTGCAGTACATGAGCTTCTCATTGCGGTAACTTCTCTTATTGGGGAGTACGGGCTCTAGAGCACAGGCTCGGTAGCTGTGGTGCTTGGGCTTAGTTGCTCCGAGACATGTGGGATCTTCCTGGATCAGGGACCAAACCTGCATTGGCAGACAGATTCTTTACCACTGAGCCACCAGGGAAGCCCTTCCCTATGGAATTTACTTGGCTATTGTATTTATTGTTTCTGTACACTGGCTGCTGCTGTCTACCCCAACCCCTAGTCTCCCACCAGACTGTTATAGTCCACAAACCTAGAAGAGAGCTTGCTACATAGTAGGTACTCAATAAAAATTCATTGACTGAATGAATACATCTTATTTTTTATTTTCATCATTTTTGATGGGATTAAACTTTTTAAAATTATATTTTTTCAACACCAAAATCATTTTTTATTGGGGGGTAGTCGATTAACAATGTTGTGATAGTTTCAGAAGAACAGCGAAGGGACTCAGCCATACATACCCCTGTATCCATTCTCTGTCAAACCCTGCTCCCATCCAGGCTGGCATGTAACACTGAGCAGAGTTCCTTGTGCTTGCTATAAAATAGGTTTTTGTTGGTTATCCATTTTAAACATAGCAGTGTGTGCATGACCTTCCCAAAGTCCTTAACCATCCCTTCCCCTTGGCAACCATGAGTTTGTTTTCTAAGTCTGTGAGTCTCTTTCTGTTTTGTAAGTTCATTTGTATCATTTCTTTCTCGATTCCACATGTAAGGGATGTCATATGATATTTCTCCTTCCCTGTCTGACTTACTTCACTCAGTATGACAGTCTCTGGGTCTGTCCATGTTGCTGCAAATGGCATTATTTCATTCTTTGTAGTGACTGAGTAATATTCCTTTGCATATATGCACCACATCTTCTTAATCCATTCCTCTGTTGGTGGACATTTAGTTTGTTTCCATGTCTTGGCTGTTGTAAACAGTGCTGCAATAAGCATGCGTTGGGGTGAACACGGGGGTGCATATATCTTTTCAGGCCATGTTCTTCTCTGGATATATGCCCAGGAGTGAGATTGCAAGGTCATATGGTAGCTCTAGTTTTAGTTTTTTGAGGAACCTCCATATTGTTCTTTGTAGTGGATGTACCAATTTACATTCCCACCCACAGTGCAAGAAGGGTCCCTTCTCTCCACACCCTCTCCATCACTTGTTTGTGAACTTTTTGAGGATGGCCATTCTGACTGGTGTGAGGTGATATCTCGTTGTAGTTTTGATTTATGTCTCTAATAACTAGTGATGTCGAACATCTTTTCATGTGCTTATTGGCCATCTGTATGTCCTCTTTAGGGAAATATCTGTTCAGGTCTTCTGCCCATTTTTTGAGTGGATTATTTGTTTTGATGCTATTATATGTCATGAGGTGTTTGTAAATTTTGGAGATTAATCCCTTATCAGTCACATTATTTGCAAATATTTTCTCCCAATCTGTGGGTTGTTTTCTTATTTAGTTTATTGTTTTCTTTGCTTTGAAAAAGCTTTAGAGTTTAAGTAGGTTCCACTTGTTTATTTTTGCTCTCATTTCCATTATTCTGGGAGATGGATTAAAAAGATGTTGCTGTGATTTATGTCAGAGAGTGTTCTGCTTATGTTTTCCTCTTAGAGTTTTAGAGTGTCTGGTTTGGCATTTAGGTCTTTAATCCATGTTGAGCTTATTTTTGTGTATGGAGTTAAGGAATGATCTAATTTTATTTTTTTACATATGGCTGTCCAGTTTTCCCAGCATCATTTGTTGAAGAGACTGTCTTTCCAACATTGTGTAGTCTTGCCTCCTTTGTCGTAGATTAATTGACAGTAGGTGCATGGGCTTATTTCTGGGTTTTCTATTCTGTTCCATTGTTCTATATTTCTATTTTTTGTGCCAGTACCATACTGTTTTGATGACTGTAGCATGGTAATATAGTCCAAAGTCAGGGAGCTTGTTCCTCCAGGTTTTTTGTGTCCATAGGTATGTTTATTCTGAGGTATTTTATTCTTTTTGATGCAATGGTAAAAGGAATTGCTTCTTGAATTTCTCTTTTTAATCTTTCATTGTTAATATATAGAAATATAATAGATTTCTATGTATTAATTGTGTAACCTGCAACTTTACTAAATTCATTGATGAGTTCTGGTAGTTTTCTGGTGGCATCTTTAGGACCTTCTATGATTAGTATCATGTCATCCGCAAACAGGGACAGTTTCACTTCTTTTCCAATTTGGATGCTCTTTACTTATTTTTCTTCTCTGATTGTTGTAGCTAGGACTTCCAAAACTATGTTGAATAAAAGTTGTGAGAGTGGGCATTTTGTCTTATTCCTGATCTTAGAGGGAATGCTTTCAGCTTTTCACCATTGAGTATGATGTTAATTGTCAGTTTGTCATACATAGCCTTTATTATATTGAGGTATGTACCCTCTTTGCCCACTTTCTGGAGAGTTTTTATCATAAATGGGTGCTGAATTTTGTCAAAATCCTTTTTCTGCATCTATTGAGATGATCATATGGCTTTTATTCTTCAATTTTTTAATATGGTGTATCATGTTAATTGGCTTGTGGATGTTGAAAAATTCTCGCCTCCGTGGGATGAATCCCACTTGATCATGGTGTATAATCTTTTTAATGTATTGTTAGAATACGGATTGCTAGTATTTTCTTGAGGATTTTTGCATCTATGTTCATCAGTGATAGGACCTGTAATTTTTTTGTGTGTGTGGTAGCTTTGTCTAGTTTTGGTATCAGGGTGATGGTGGCCAAATGAGTTGGGAAGTTTTCCTTCCTCTGTGAATTTTTGGAACAGTTTCAGAAAGATAGGTGTTAACTCTTCTCTAAATGTTTAATAAAATTTGCCTGTGAAGCTGTCAGGTCCTGGACTTTTGTTTGTTGGGAGGTTTTTAATCATGGAGGTTTTAATTCAATTTCAGTGCTTGTGATTGGTCTGTTCATATTTTCTGCTTCTTCCTGGTTCAGTTTATGGAGGCTGTACCTTTCTAAGAATTTGTCCATTTCTTCCCGATCGTCCATTATATTGGCATACAATTGTTCATAGTAATCATTTACGGTCCTTGGTATTTCTGTGGAGTCAGTTGTAACTTTTCCTTTTTACTTCTAATTTTACTGATTTGAGTCCTGTCCCAATTTTTCTTGAGTCTGGCTAAAGTTTATCAATCTTGTTTATCCTTTCAGAGAACCAGCTTTTAGTTTCGTTGATCTGTGCAGTTTTTTTTTTTTTTTTTGCCTCTATTTCATTTATTTCTGCTCTGATCTTTATGATCTCCTTCCTTCTACTAGCTCTGGGTTTTGTTTGTTCTTCTTTCTCTAGTTGTTTTTAGGTGTAAAGTTAGGTTGTTTATTCGAGATTTTTCTGTTTCTTAAGGTAAGATTGTATTCTGTAAACTTCCCCTGTTAGAACTGCTTTTGCTGCATCCCATAAGTTTTAGACCATTGTGCTTTCATTTTCACTTGTTTTTAATTTCCTCTTTGATTTCTTCAATGATCCAATGGTTGTTTAGTAACATATTGTTTAGCTGCCACATGTTTGTGTTTCTTAGGGTTTTTTTTTTCTTGTAGTTTATTTCTAATCTCATAGCATTGTGATCAGAAAAGAGGCTTAATATGATTTTGATTTTCTTAAATTTAACAAGGTTTGCCTTGTGGCCCAGCATGTGGTCAATCCTTGGGAATGTCGTGTGCAGTTGAGAAAAATGTGTAGTCAGCTGCTTTCGGATGGAATGCTCTATAAATATCAATTAAGTTCAACTTGTCTAAAGTATCATTTAAGGCCTGTGTTTCCTTACTGATTTTCTGTCTAGATGATCTGTCCATTGATGAAAGTGAGATATTAAAGTCCCCCACTATTATTGTGTTACTGTCAATTTTCCCCTTTATCTTTGTTAGTATTTGCCTTACATGTTGAAGTGCTCCTATGTTGGGTGCATATATATTTATAATTATTATATCTTATTTTTGGATCAAACCCTTGATCATTATGTAGTGTCTTTCTTTGTCTCTTATAACAGTCTTTATTTTAAGGTCTATTTTGTCTGATATGAGTATTGCTACTCCAGCTTTCTTATTATTTCCATTTGCATGAAATACCTTTTGCTATCCCCTTATTTTCAGTCTGTAAGTGTCTGTAGGTATGAAGTGGGTCTCTTGTAGACTATATATATATATATATATATATATATATATGGGTGTTCTTTCTGTATCCACCCAGCCAGTCTATGTCTTTTGGTTGGTGCATTTAATCCATTTATATTTAAGGTAATTATTGATATACATGATCCTATTACCATTTTATTAATTGCTTTTGGCTTATTTTTTATAGATCTTTTCCTTCTCTTGTGTTTCCTGCCTAGAGACGTTCCTTTAGTATTTGTTGTAAGACTGGTTTAGTGGTGCTGAATTATCCTAACTTTTGCTTGTCTGAAAAGCTTTTGATTTCTCCATCAAACTTGAATGAGAGTTTTGTAGGGTAGAGTAGTCTTGGTTGTCATCACACGGAATACATCATGCCATTCCCTTCTGGTTTGTACAGTTCCTGTTGAGAAATCAGCTGATTTATATGTTACTTGTCTCTTTTCCCTTGTTGCTTTTAATAGTTTTTCTTTGTCTTTAATTTTTGTCATTTTCATTACCATGTGACTTGGTGTGTTCCTCCTTGGGTTTATCCTGCCTGGGACTCTCTGTGCTTCCTGGACATGGTTGACTATTTCCTTTACCATGTCAGGGAAGTTTCAGCTATTATCTCTTCGGATATTTTCTTGGGTCCTTTCTCTCTCTCTCTTCTCCTTCTTGGACCCTATAATGTGAATATTGGTGTGTTTAATGTTGTCCTGGAGGTCTGTTAGGCTGTCTTCATTTCTTTTCATTCTTTTTTCTATATTCTGTTTTCTGTGTTGATTTCCACCTTTCTGTCTTCCAGGTCACTTATCCACTTTTCTAGCTCAGTTACTCTGCTATCTTTCCTTCTAGTGTATTGTTCATCTCTGTTTGTTTGTTCTTTAGTACTTCTAGGTCCTTGGTAAACATTTCTTACATATTTTCAATCTTTGCCTCCATTGTTTTTCAAAGATCCCGAATCATCTTCTCTATCATTATTCTAAATTCTTTTTCTGGAAGGTTGCCTATCTCCACTTGCTTTAGTTGTTTTTC
Organism: Oryx dammah; assembly: GCF_014754425.2. NCBI lineage: Eukaryota > Metazoa > Chordata > Mammalia > Artiodactyla > Bovidae > Oryx > Oryx dammah. Next base: position 5,785,518 of record NW_024080622.1, read on the forward strand.
TGAGGATTTGTTTTGTTCCTTCATGTGGGACATAATCTATTTCTTTTCCTTTTGAGTAGCTTTCTGATTGTGGTGTTAGTTCAGGAGGCTGTTGGGATTGTACTTCTTATTTCTTCTGTCTGCCCTCTGGTGGATGAGGATAAGAGGCTTGTGCAAGCTTCCTGATGAGAGGGACTGGCTGTGGGGAAAATTGGGTCTTGCTCTGATGGGCAGGGTCCTGCTCAGTTAACTTTAATCCAGTTGTTGGCTGATGGGTGGGGCTGGGTTTCCTCCCTGTTAGTTGTTCAGCCTGAAGCAATTCAGTCCTGGGGTCTGTAGACTTCTATAGTAGGACTATTGATAAACTTCAAGAGGACTTATGCAAAGATGCATCTCCTAGGACTGCTGCTGCCAGTGCCCCCATCCCCGTGGCAGGCCACTGCTGACCCATGCCTCTACAGAAGACCCTCAAACACTCACAAGTAGGTCTGGCTCACTCTCCTCTGGGGTCACTGCTCCATTCCCCTGGGTCCTGGTGTGCACAAGATTTTGTTGCCCTCCAAGAGTCTGTTTCCCCCCATTCTATGGAAACTCTGTAATCAAATCCCACTGGCCTTCAAAATCAGATTCCCTGGGGAGTCCCAATCCCTTGGCTGGATCCTCAGGCTGGGTAGCCTGATGTGGGGGTCTAGAACCTTCACAACACTGCGAGAACTGCTTTGGTATTGTTCTCTGGTTTGTGACTTGCCCACCCAGTGGGTAATAGGATTTGATTTTATTATAATTGTGCTCCTCCTACCATTTTGTTGCGGCTTCTCCTTTGTCCTTGGATGTGGAGTATCTTTATTTTTTTTGGAGGGTTCCAGTATCTTCCTGCCAATGGTGGTTCAACAGCTAGTTGCCTGAATAAAGTCTTAGATTTGGAGAGGTTCAGGGCATAGGTGGGGAGGTATTCCCTGCTTGACCCTATCAAGCAAGAATCTGCTTTCTTTTTTTCCCTCTGCATGTGTTTTATTTGAACTGACCTACTCTACATCTTTTAGACTCATTGTGACCACATTTTCTAAAGACAAAATGTGTCTGAAACATGATTTATTCTGTCTTGTTACTTTATTTGGATAACAACTTGAAAGGTTTAAAATCAAATCATATATATTCACTCTTATCATTTGATACATGTCCTGAAAATTCAACCCAAAGGAAATGGTACTGGCATACTCCCTTAGTAGTTATTTACATATTTTCCCTGCTCCCCTGGGCTCCCCTGGTGGCTCAGATGGTAAAGAATCTGCCTGAAATGTGGGAGATCTTCCTGGGTCAGGAAGATCCCCTGGAGAAGCGAATGGCTACCCACTATTGTATTCCTGCCTGGAGAATTCCATGGACAGGGGAGCCTGATAGGATACAGTCCATGGGGCTGCAAAAGAGTCAGACACCACTGAGAGAATAACACTCTCACTTTTCCTACTCCCATACTAAAAGACGCTTCCTCGATTTAGACAGACTTCAAGTCCCACCCATCCTGTAGCTCCCACAGTGCCCAGCAGAGTGCTGGCAGTAGGTATTCTGTAAATCCCTATTATACTGATGAGAGCATGAATAGACACTGTCTCAATCCAATACCGAGACCCTCCCTCTTTCCACCCTCCGTCCTTCTCTCCATCCCTCCATCCCTCCATCCTTCCATCCATCCATCCATCCATTCTTTCAACAGCTACAATTTGAGCACCTACCATGAGCCACACATAGCTCCACTTGCCAGAGAACCCATGGGACTCCATGGACTTGACCTGTGATCTTGAGGAGCCACAGTCCAGCCAGGAGGACAGATCCCAAGCAAATCCTTCCCCAATGTCCAATCAATTACAAATGAGAGTGAGTGCTCTGGAGAGACAGGTGGGTGCCAGGATTTAACAGGCTCATGTCGGCTTTAGATGGGGTGAGGCTGCTCTGGGAAGACTGTAGTAGGAGCTCAGAGGGAGCATGGTGAAGGTCCAGCAGGTTTGAGCTTAGAGCTCTCCAGGGGCTAACAGGGAGGCAGGGGCAGGGGCGGCAGGGCTGAGACTTGCAGGATGAGCAGGTGAGGTTGTATCATAAGGGCAGCGAGAAGCCTTTGTTGGGTGGCAGATAGTTCAAGCAAGGACAGGATGTTATCTGATTTTCATTTATTTGCAACCCCATGGACTGTAGCCTACAGGCTCCTCTGTCAATGGAATTTTCCAGCAAGAGTACTGGAGTGGGTTGCCATTTCCTTCTCCAAGGGATCTTCCCAACCCAGGGATCGAACCTGGGTCTCCTGCACTGCAGGCAGACTCTTTACCATCTGAGCCACCAGGGAAGCCCAAGAGGACAGCAGCTGAGGCTTGGCAGTGGTCCTTGGGGAACAGAATGATGGCCAGATGAGCAGAACAAGGGAGATGGACGGCTGAGGAGGTGGGTCACAGCAAGAGCTGCAGGACTGTGAATCCTTGGGTAATTAGGGTCGGAGGTGAGGGTGTTTGGGAAAGAGATGCAGGAGCAGGGGGCTGGGGCCTGGGGCTGTCTCAGGAACCCATTTCTGATCTGTATCAACTAGAGGAATGTGAGGGATCCGTTGAGTTAAGCTTCCTTCTCTGTATCTGGGGGTTAAGTGGGACGAAGGGTTCTGGGAGGCTGGAGGGCAGGATTTAAACCTCCACCCTGCTGTGTGACCTAAGGCTGACATCTGCCCCTGTCCGGGCCCAGGCTCATCATCTCTACAGGGAGAGGATAGATCTGAGAGTCTCCAAGATCTTTTGTGGGTCATTCTCTTGGCTTTCTCTTTCCTTGTGTTCCCCTCATGCCACCTGCCTGGAATTGATGGGCCTTGTTGCTTCCCTGTCTTGTCCTGTGGGCACCTGGAGCTCCCAAGGAGGAAGAGGCCATTGTCCGCTTTGGGCCATTCTTGCTTACACCTCACTTTCCTGCTCCAGTGTGGAGGCTGGGAAGAGGCACACATCGCCCTCTAGTGGTAACTTCTGGGCTCATAATTGGTGGTTTGGTTTTTTTTTTTTTTTTGCAGAATGCCAGATCTTAGTTGAGGCGGGCGGGATCTTCCCTATGTCATGCCAGATCTTTCCTTGTGACACATGGACTCTCTAGTTGCCGCATGCAGGCTTAGTTTTACTGCCGCCTTGTTCAGTTGCTAAGTCATGTTCAACTCTTTGTAATCCCATGGACTACAGCATGCCAGGCCTCCCTGTCCGTCACCATCTCCCGGAGCTTGCTCAAACTCATGTCCATTGAGTTGGTAATGTCATTCAACCATCTCATTCTCTGTCATCCCCTTCTCCTCCTGCCTTCAATCTTTCCCAGCATCAAGGTCTTTTCTAATGAATCAGCTCTTCACATCAGTACTGGAGCTTCAGCTTCAGCATCAGTTCTTCCAGTGAATATTCAGGGTTGATTTCCTTTAGGATTGACTGGTTGGATCTCTTTGTAGTCCAAAGGAACTCCCAAGAGTCTTCTCCAACCAGGGAAGCCCTTAAAGCAATTATTGAGCACCCTTTGGGTGCAAAGTACTGAGGCTATGCTCTGTACTATAGGGGATTGAAGGATCCAAAGAGACAACCAGCCTGGTCAGGGAGCATTGCTCTAGGGAGACATTGGGCTGGGCAAGGAGGAGCAACTAGGTACCTTTCTGGGCCCTGCTCCACACTCAGGCCAGGTGCCCTCTGGTAGGCCAGTGAGGCTCAGGAGGGGAAGCTTGGGCCTTACTTCTCGGACAGGGTCTGGGTGGGACAGAATGATGGGAGGGAATGGGCCTCTTGGTGCAGCCCTGGGGTGGAATCCCAGCTCTGCTTCTTCTGCAATGTGACATTGGGTGGGTTCATGGCTTAGAGCCTTGGCCTCCTCATCTGAGTAATGAGACAATACATGCTCCCAGCCCCTGCTGCTGGCAGATAAGATGAGCTGGTGCACATGAAACGCTGGCACAGCGTGGGGGCTTAGTCCCCATTCCCCCACCCCATCCCTTACTCAAGAATTGCTATGAGGTTTTGTTAACAAGATGATCAGCACAGTTTACTGGGCTCTAGGCAGTGTGCCTTGGCTCAGATTCCACAGCTGCCTCTTATCAGCTGTGTGATCTTGGGTAATTTGCTTCACCTCTCTGCACCTCAATTTCTCTTCTGAAAATGGGAATAATTAGTGTATCTCCAGTAGATACCCTGATCGCCAAGGTTAAAGGTTTGAAATAGAGCATGACATAGAGGAACTGTAACAGGAGGGAAAGGGCAGGGCACAATTTTTGAAAGAATGACATAGCCCAAGGACATAACATAAGCACATTTGATTAAGAATCAAATGGGCCCAAGATGGCAGACAAGTGGACTTTGATTAGACCTTGATCCTCAGTCAGCAAGCTAAATGACATATCGAGAGACCCCTGACAGTTTCAAGACACTGTCAAAAGAGCAAGGTGGTGGCCCAGTTCCTGAAAATCCCCACCCTTCCCCCAAATAGTTGGAATAATCCTCCCACTCATCAGCATATGAAATTACCCAGCCTATAAAAACTAACCAGGCCACATTTCGGTGCCACTTTACAGTGGTGCATACCCTGTCTATGGAGTGTGCTTCTTTCTGAGTCTGAATAAATCCACTTCATACCTATCACTTTGTCTCTCACTGAATTCTTTCTGTGATGACACAAAGAACCTGAGTCTCAGTAAGTCCAGACATCAGGTGAGTGATTCTAATTAAAAGATCCAAGGGTTTTTTATTCTAATTAAAAGATCCAGGTGGGTTCAAGTTCCAACCTGGGTTTTGGCTGGGTTCCAGTCCTGGCCACGTGGGTTCAAGTCCTAACCTAAGGTTAACGGTTTCAAAACATCTAGACAAATGGTTTTGGTATGGGTGAGTGAGCAGCCAGGTAAAGAGGATGTGTTCAGTCACTCAGTTGTGGCCAACTATTTGTGACCCAACAGACTGTAACCTGCCAGGCTCCTCTGTCCGTGGAATTTTCCAGGCAAAAATACTGATTTGGGTTGCCATTTCCTTCTCCAGGGGATCTTCCTGACCCAGGGATCTAACCTGAGTCTGTGAGCTCTAATTCCATCTCTGTGCTGGCCTCTCTATGTGGATGTAAGCAGATCTTCCCTCCTTCTGTGCCTTATTTCCCCCAACTTTTCAATAAGGGTTGGGCCCACTCAGAGAGTCCTTTCAGCAATGACAACATGGGGCCCTGAATCTCCAAAGGAAAGGAAAGAGCATGTGTGGGCCAGAGGGACTGGAATAGGAGGGAAAGGGCAGGGCACAACTTTGACATAGCCCAAGTACACAACATAAACTAGTTAGAGTGAAATGGGTCCAAGATGGCAGACAACTGGACTTGATTAGACCCTGACCTTCAATCAGCAAGCTAAATGACACACCCAGAGGCAAAAGACCAAGGAGTGGGCTGTGGCCCAGTTCCTGGAAACCTCCTTCCCCCAAAACGGTTGGAATAATCCTCCCACTCATTTGCATATGAAATTACCCAGTCCATAAAAACTAACCACACCACACTTCCTGTCTGCACTTGCCTTCTGAGATGGCCTATACTTATTCTTGCGACATCAAGAACCTGAGCTTCATTAGGGCCTAAACACAGGTACCGTGGATTTTGACTGGGTTCGAGTCCTGGTCACGTGGGTTTGAGTCCCAACTGAGGTAAATGATTTCAGGACCAGCAGGTGCAAAGGCCCTGAGGCTGGCATGGTGGGGAGCCGACAGGTGCACCTCGGGAGGGCAGTGCCCAGCCTGTCTCTTGGGTGGGGGAGGAGGTGGCTGGCTGCTCACTCGTGCCCTCTCCCCTTCTTCCTCCATCCAGGGCTCCCTTCCCCAGCCCCCACCCGTGGATGTGATGGCGGCTCCGGCTCTGTCCTGCTGTCTGCCCCTCCTCGTCCTCCTCTTGCCCCTGGCCATCCCTCAGGCATCTACAGCAGTGAACGGTGAGGACCCTGGCATCTGCAGAGCTGGACTTTCCCTCAGGAGGGAGGCCAAGGCCCTTCTAGAACTTGTTCTGAGACCCCTGATTCTTGGCAGAAGCCCCATCAGCAGGGGTAGAAGGTGGAAGACGGGGCCAATGGGACCAGAGACCGGGTATCTACCTTCTCCCTCGACCATCCTATCTACACTGTACCCACGGGCCTCTCCGAATCCCAGGAAGACAATGTCTTCTTGTCTCTGCCCTGCCTCGATCAGTCTGGGGGTCCTTGCGGGCTGTGGGACTCAGTTTTGTCCTCTCTGAAGCGGACCCACGAACCCTTTCTCTGCCCACCAGGACTGAGCATCTCCTCACCTGGTAGGGACAGGAGTGGCGGGCGAACCCTTGAAGGCCATGGGTGCCCTACAGCCAGCCCCACACGCTGCATCTTCACGGCATATGCTTCCAACATCACATGCTTCTATAACTCGAGAGCCAACGTCTCCTGCGTCTGGAACCATGATGAGGGCCTGCGGGCCACCACCTGCTACTTGCACAGCCGTCAGCCTCCGAGGTGCGTGTGGGGTTGACGGGCAAATGTACAGAACCACAGGGCATGGAGGTCGTATCATCCTGAGCTTTACACTCTTGAAATCCTACTAACAGCTCTCAGACTCCAAGAACTCCGCACTTTGAGAATTTTGGACTAATAAGACCCACAGACGGCTGGTGTCACAGGAGTCTGGAAGAACTGGGGGGTCAGATATTTACACTTCTGGAGCCTGAGTTGCAGTGGGGTGTGTGATCTGGGGTGCAGTAGCAAGTGTGGGCATGAGCCAGACTAGGTAGTTTGGGGACACTGGGCTGCTCGCCTGATACGCCGAGGATGGACTCGATGTTAGAGGCAAGGAGGACCGAATGGGGTTCCCCAAAGTTTTTAAATATCCTGGGATTTTGTGAGATGCCTAGGGCAGCTGTGGGGACAGGGGACTGGGGAGAGGCTGGGGGAACGAACCTGCCAGCTGGGAAGGAACTGGTGAAGGGTCACTGATCCAAACATCCAGCTGGTAGCAGCCAGCAGGGCAGCTTTGACCTTGGCTCCCAGGTGGGTGGTGATTCTAAGGGGCTCTGGAGGGCCTGTCAAGGATCGTCTGCACCCTCAGCCCTATGGGAAGAATTTGGAGAGCTTTACGTGGGAAGGGTCATGTGCCCTGAACAAAATTGTTTCTGGACACTTTCACTGCCTTGGGGCTTGACTGGGAGGGAGAGATGCTCACAAAGGGAAGTGGTGCAGGTTGGGTTGGCATAAACCCCAGGCTTAGAACAGTAATGCTGCATGGGGACCCTCCTGAGGCCAGCTCTGAGGGGGTCCCTCTTTTTCTTCAAAGAGAGGTGCTTTTTCCTACAAAACAGTGAAACCACACCTTTGAGCTGCAACCAGTGAAGCCAGAATCCTGGGGATGCAACCTGGTCCTGGGACATCCTCCAGAAGTGAGTAACCAGAGCTGAGAGGGGTGGCCAGGGGGGCAGTGAGTGCAGAGGAGCATCTTTCTGGTGGAGGCGCCAGCAAACCCAGTGGTCAGGGGCTGCGGCAGAGTGGGCTTCCTGGGCTGGGGAGGCAGGAGGAGGAGGTAGCATCCAGGGAGAGCAGATGACTGACCCAGGGCGGAGGGATCCGAGGTTATTGAGATGTCAGCTGCTCAGCTCTGCTCCTATAAATTAAAAATAAATTAAAAGCTCTGTTCCTCTGCTTTTATAAATTAAGTTTTATTGGCACACAGCCACACCCATTTGCTCTCTTGTTTTTATGGCTGCTTTTGCAGGACAGCAACAATGGCAACACTGAATAGTTGTGACAGAGATCATATGACCTGCAGCGTCAAAAATATTAACTATCTGACCCTTTTCATAAAGAGTCAGAGCCATGCCTTAGATGGAGGATATCAGGGAGAGTGTCCAGCTTATTACAGCCATGGTTTCCCCTGCCATCCATATCCCAGCAGCTTCTCCATCCCCATACCAGCTACTGGCAGTTATATCCCCAGCCTCCTTCCCCTGCAAGCTCAGAAACTGACCATAGTGGATGTCATGAAATTGATGGTGATGTGCTCTGAAGGCGGGAAGTAGAGGAGGATGATGACCCAGGATTAAGCCCTTTGATTACAGTGAGTAAGGACTCCAGGGTGGAGCCTGCGTGGGGTGGGAAGGGTGGGCACTTCCTTCCCTGTCTTCCCCTCTGGCATCACCCAACACTAGTCTCTCCCCATCAGCTTCCACACCCCTATCAGCTTCCAACTCACTGCCTCCTGAACTTGGGATGAAGTCCCCTGCTGCTACTGCTAAGTCACTTCAGTCGTGTCCAACTCTGTGCGACCCCATAGACGGCAGCCCACCAGGCTCCCCCGTCCATGGTATTCTCCACGCAAGAACACTGGGGTGGGTTGCCATTTCCTTTTCCAATACATGAAAGTGAAAAGTGAAAGGGAAGTCGCTTAGCCGTGTCCGACTCTTAGCGACCCCATGGACTGTAGCCCACTAGGCTCCTCCATCCATGGGATTTTCCAGGCAAGAGTACTGGAGTGGAGTGCCATCGCCTTCTCCAACTTAGCGACTAAACAACACCAAAAGCATGGTTGCTATAGGAGTCTATAAGCCAAGATACAGAAATTGTTTAGCACTTGCTCAATAAACATTTGCTAATTATTATTTGTGGAGTTCTACAGAGTCTCAGAAGTATAAAAATTAAGATCAATTGAACTTCAGAATCATACAGTCTTATAATCATATAAGAGTGATGAAGTAGAATTAAAATAATGAGATGATCCAGGTAAATCTCTTTGATCAAATCTGATTGCAGAGAAAGGGTGGCTCGATTCATCCATTCCACAGATATCTAATCAAGTGCCCACCATGTGCTGGGTAATGTTCCAGGCACCAAGGATACTCGAGAAAATCAAATCCTTGCCCTCAGAGAGCTCAGTCTGATGGGGCAGACAGAAAACGAATAAAAAATCAGAAGTAGATATTTAATATATCAGATGATGATAAGTACTAGGTAGAAAAATGAAACAAGAGATGGGGACATAGTGGTGGGTGGGTGGGGTAAGCTTCTCTGAATGGGTGATATTTGAGTAGGAACCTGCCGATTCCTGGGAAAAGAGAATGCCAGCAGGGAGGAACAGCAGGTACAAAGTTGGAGGTGGCAGCTCGGCTCAGCTTTCTCATCTCAGCATCAGCATGTGGCACCCCCCAAGCTTGTTCTGTCTGCCTTTGTCTCTCTCCTGTCTCCAGTTCGTCTGGTTCCACCCCACTCACTCCAAGTTGTCCACATAGAGACCCAGAGGTGCAACATAACCTGGACCATCTCCCAAGTATCCCACTACATTCAAAACGATGTGGAGTTCAAGGCCTGGTTAAGGTAAGGCGACCACAGCTGCGAGGTGAGTACCTGGCTCCGTCCCACCTGCCCTAACTCCTCCCTGTCCTGGGCACCCTATCCGTCCTTCATCTCAGCAAAGCCACAGAAGCCCCTAATCAACCCCTGCTGCTCCTTGGAACTGCCCCCCACCACCTCCCTCTGGGGTCCCCTGACACCCCAAGGGTCCAGCTGGTATCGTATTCAAGGCAAGATTTACAAAGTCAAGAGGCAGATGACTCCCCCTCTGAAGATTCCAGAGGCCTTGGGCAGCCACTCTTCCCTCTTCAAATCCAGTGTGGTCCACGTCCATGGGGTTTGATCTCTTACTCATTCACTGTGTGTTAGTCACTCAGACATGTCCGATGCTTTGTGACCCCAGGGACTGTAGCCTGCTAGGCTCCTCTGTTCATGGGATTCTCAAGGTAGTAATACTGGAAAGGGTTGCCATTCCCTCCTCCATCGATCTTCCCAGGTCTCCTGCATGCAGCAAATTATTTACTGTAGAACTACCACTCATTCACTTACCCATTCCTTTATTCGCTCTCTCACTCAACAAACATTCCCTGAGTACCTACTACGTGCTGGATGCTGGAGCGAGAATGGAGGGAGAGTCTGACAAGCTGCCTCTGAGGAAACTCGCATGGGGCATAGGAACAGACTCTGCGATGTTTTTACATACTCTCATGAGATTTCATTGTGATAACACAGTTGAGAAGGCCTGGGCCAGGCTCCTTCAGACTCATGTGATCAAGCCTTTCTGAGATCTGGGGCTTAGGCAGGAATTGAGCCTTTGAGGATCTGGGGAGGGTCTTCCAGGCAGAGGAAAAAACCATTGCAAAGGCAAAACACGGTCTGTGTGTCTGGCACGCTGGAAAAAAAAGCAAAAAAGGTGACGCCGAGCAGGGAGAGGTCTATGGGAAACCCCTCCTTATGGCTGAGTGGAGAAGAGCCTGCAGCAGAGCCCAGGGGTGTGGGGCACAGGGAAGGAGGGAGACCTTGGACGGGGCTCGGAGGTTGTGGGAGCTCAGACCTGCAGGAGGAAGGAGTGGAGGGAAGAGGCAAGGGTCCAGAATAGGTTCTGGAGGTGGAACCAGCTGATTGACAGATGGCTTTGGATACTGGAGTTGAGAGAGGAGGAGGAGTTCAGGAAGACCCTGATTCCTGGGGCCCCTACAAGTGGCTAGTTGGGGAGCCTTTCTGTAGGAGTGGGGGACAGTGCAGGGTGGAGGGCTGGAAGGGATAAAGGAAGGCACTGCTCTGCTCATACTCTCAGCCAGCCCTGCCACAGGAAGTGAGGGGGCAGTGCAGACCCCTCTGGTCTGACAGCCCTGTCTCTGCCCAAGGATGCCCCGCTACTGACCCTCAGGCAGAACCAGCAATGGATCTCCCTGGAGAATCTCGCTCCAGGCATGGAATATGAGCTTCAGGTGCGGGCCAAGCCCCAGCTAGGCAGCTGTGAGGTTTGGAGCCACTGGAGCCAGCCCCTGGCCTTCAGGACAGTCCCTGCAGGTACTGATGGGGAGCTGAGGTGGGGATGCAGCCTGGGCAGGAGGCAGGGACTGGGGGCAGCTGCTGGGGCAGCGTTGGAGTGTGGGTATGGCACCCTTTGACCATCATTAACTCAGTGGATGGACCTGCAGGGTGGTAACGTGGGCGTGCTTTACAGACGGAAACGGGTTCAGAGAGGGCATGGGACTTGCCAGTGGGCTTGTGAGTTAGTGTGAGGCCAGTGAGATTCTTTCCACTCTCTCTACCCTGAAATCTCAAACTTTTGATTTCTTTTAGTTGCTCTGAGACATATGGGATCTTATAGGACCAAAGACCGAACCTGTGTCTCCTGAACTTTTAGGTGGATTCTTTACCTCTGAGCCACCAGGGAAGCCCCTTCTTATGAAATTTACTTGGCTATTGCATTTACTGTCTCTGCCCACCCATTGCTATTGTCTCCCCTGACCCCGACTCCCACCAGACTGTAAACTCTATACTGTTATAGTCCAGGAACCTAGAAAAGAGCTGCTACATAGTAGGTACTCAATAAAAATTTGTTGATTGAATGAGTACAAGTCTAGAATTTTAGAAGGTTAAGGGCGTATATAGAAGGTTTAGAAGATAGCTAAAAGGTCTTCCGTTCTTGGCTCAGTCAAGCAAGGATCTGTTTTGTTTTCTCTCTGTATATGTTTTATTTGAACTGGCCTACTCTATGCATTTTATACTTACTATGACCACATTTTCTAAAGACAAAATTGCCTATATAGTCTGAAAAATGATTTTTTTTCCCGCATTGTTACTTTATTTAGATAAAACCTTGAAATATTTAGAATCAAACATAGTATTTACTGTTATCATTTGATATTAGGACAGTTGTGAAATTTTAACCCAATGGTTATTGTACGGACACCCTCCCTTTGTTGTTATTATTTGCATATTTGCCCTACTCCCATACTAAGAGATATTTCCTTGAGTTAGACAGATTTCAAGTCCCATGCATTCTGTAACACCCAGAGTGCCCAGCATGTGTTGGCAGTAGGTACTCAGTAAATCACTGTTAGATTAATGAATGGGTGAATAGAACCTTTCTCAACCCAATGCCAAGACCGTCCTTCATTTCATCCTTCATCTTTGTCTCAATCCATCCATCTATCCCTCCATCCTCCAGTGAAAAGGCTCACTTTAAATTCAATGTTCAAAAAATTTAAGATCATGGCATCCAGTCCCATCACTTCATGGTAAATAGAAGGGGAAAAAGTGGAAGCAGTGACAGATTTTATTTTCTTGGGCTCCAAAATCGCTGTGGGTGGTGACTGCAGCCATGAAATTAAGACACTTGGTCCTTGGAAGAAAAGATATGACAAACCTAGACAGTGTATGAAAAGCATAGACATCACTTTCCCAACAAAAGTTCGTATGGTCAAAACTATGGTTTTACTAGTGGTCATGTACGGATGTGAGAGTTGGACCATAAAGAAGGCTTAGTGCCAAAGAATTGATGCTTTGAGACTGTATGGTTCAGGAGAAGACTTTTTAGAGTTCCTTGGAATGCAAGGAGATCAAAACCAGCCATCCTAAAGGAAATCAACCCTCAGTATTCATTGGAAGGACTGATGCTGAAGCTCCAATACTTTGGCTACCTGATGCAAAGAGCTAACTCATTGGTAAGGACCCTGATGCTGGGAAAGATTGAGGGCAGGAGGAGAAGTGGCCAGCAGAGGATGAGAGGTTGGATAGCATCACCAACTCAATTGACATGAATTTGAGCAAATTCCAGGAGACAGTGAACGACAGGGAAGCTTGGTGTGTTGCAGTCCATGGGGTTGCAAAGAGTCGAATGTGACTTAGCGACTGAACAACATCCCTCATCCATCCATCCCTCTGAGAGAGATATTCTTAGGTAGGTTGATAAGGAGTCCAGGGCCCTCAAGGAGGAGAAAGGAACAAATGTTTTTTTCTACATTCCTTCATCTTAGTTACATAAGACTATTTTTTTTCTTAAGCTCTGAGTTGTTATGGAAATGATCATAACAACTAAATTAAAACCAATTAAAAAGATTGCCTAATACTAACTTTCTTTAAGCCCAGAGCTAAAGTGAAAGTGGAGAGTGAAAAAGCTGGCTTAAAGCTCAACATTCAGAAAACGAAGATCATGGCATCTGGTCCCATCACTTCATGGGAAATAGATGGGGAAACAATGGAAACAGTGTTAGACTTTATTTTGGGGGGCTCCAAAATCACTGCAGATGGTGACTGCCTCCATGAAATTAAAAGACACTTACTCCTTGGAAGAAAAGTTATGACCAACCTAGATAGCATATTCAAAAGCAGAGACATTACTTTGCCAACTAGTCAAGGCTATGGTTTTTCCAGTGGTCATGTATGGATGTGAGAGTTGGACTGTGAAGAAGGCTGAGCGCCGAAGAATTGATGCTTTTGAACTGTGGTGTTGGAGAAGACTCTTGAGAGTCCCTTGGACTACAAGGAGATCCAACCAGTCCATTCTAAAGGAGATCAGCCCTGGGATTTCTTTGGAGGGAATTATTCTAAAGCTGAAACTCCAGTACTTGGGCCACCTCAGGCGAAGAGTTGACTCATTGGAAAAGACTCTGATGCTGGGAGGGATTGTGGGCAGGAGGAGAAGGGGATGACTGAGGATGAGATGGCTGGATGACATCACGGACTCGATGGACGTGAGTCTGAGTGAACTCTGGGAGTTGGTGATGGACAGGGAGGCCTCGGACACAACTGAGCAACTGAACTGAACTGAAAGATTACACAACAAAATAACTCATCTTGCTGAAGTGAAGTGAAGTCACTCAGTCGTGTCCGACTCTTTGCAACCCCATAGACTGCAGCCCGCCAAGCTCCTCTGTCCACAGGATTTTCCAGGCAATAGTACTGGAGTGGACCGCCATTTCCTTCTCCAAGAGATCTTCCCAACCCAGGGCTCGAACCCGGGTCTCCTGCATTGCAGACAGACACTTTACCGTCTGAGCCAGAAGGGTATGTTTTTCCTTAAGTTCTATACTAATTATTATATAACAACAATGTATCTTGCTCGAGGATATGTTTCTCCTTTTTAACAAGAACCTTCAGGCTAATCCTGTTATCCTAAAATGTATGTTATGGGAGTGGGTCTAGTAAGACTTTAAAAACCTTGAAACATTCTTTTAATCTATTGTTACTAACCAATTGATAAAGTATATAAAGCCCCATCTGAACTAGTGAGTGAGGTGCTCCCTGCCTCCTTTTGATGTCTATGTCAGAAGCTTTCTCCATCTCTTTTTCACTGTAATGAAACTTTTGCAAAGCTCTGAGTGACTGGAGCCATGTCTTCGGTCCTGAAGCGAAATCCTCTCCTTCAGAGATCACGAATTCGAGACTGCTCACCATAAGCTGTCACCTCCATCCATCAGTTCTTTCAACAATTACAATCTGAGCACCTTCCCTGAGTCACAAAGGGCTTTAGTTGCCAGAGAAGCTGTGGGACTCCATGGAGTTGGCCTGTGATCTTGAGGAGCCACAGTCCAGCCAGGAGGACAGATCCCAAGCAAATCTTTCCCCAATGTCCAATCAATTAAAAATGAGAGTGAGTGCTCTGGGGAGACAGGTGGATGCCAGGACTTAATAGGCATATATCGGCTTTAGATGGGGTGAGGCTGGTCTGGGAAGACTGCAGTAGGAGGTCAGACGGAGCACGGTGAGGGTCCGGCAGGTTTGAGCTTAGAGCCTTCCAGGGGCTGAGGGAGGGGCAGTAGGGCTGAGACTTGCAGGATGAGCAGGTGAGGTTATATCATATGGGCAGCGGGAAGCCTTTGTTGGGCAGGGGTTCAAGCAAGGACAGGATATTATCTGATTTTCATTCTAAGAGGTCAGCAGCTGAGCCCAAAGGCTTGGCAGTGGTCCTTGGGGGACAGAATGATGGCCAGATAAGCAGAACCAGGGAGATGGACGGCTGAGGAGGTGGGTCACAGCAAGAGCTGCAGGACTGTGAATCCTTGGGTAATTAGGGTCGGAGGTGAGGGTGTTTGGGAAAGAGATGCAGGAGCAGGGGGCTGGGGCCTGGGGCTGTCTCAGGAACCCATTTCTGATCTGTATCAACTAGAGGAAGGTGAGGGATCGGTTGAGTTAAGCTTCCTTCTCTGTATCTGGGGGTTAAGTGGGACGAAGGGTTCTGGGAGGCTGGAGGGCAGGGTTTAAACCTCCACCCTGCTGTGTGACCTAAGGCTGACATTTGCCCCTGTCCAGGCCCAGGCTCACCATCTCTACAGGGAGAGGATAGATCTGAGAGTCTTCAAGATCTTTTGTGGGTCATTCTCTTGGCTTTCTCTTTCCTTGTGTTCCCCTCATGCCGCCTGCCTGGATTTGACGGGCCCTGCTTGCTTCCCTGTCTTGTCCTGTGGGCATCTGCCCTCTTCAGGGCAGAAATAGGCACTGTCCACATTGGGCCACTCTCCTTGCCTTCATCTCACCTCCCTCCAAGGTGGAGGCTGGGCAGCAGCACGCATCGCCCCCTGGTGGCAACTTCTGGGCCCATAACTCCGTGTTCGTTGCTGTTGTTGTCGTTGTTGTTGTTTTTAATATTTATTTATTATTTCACTTCTGTAGGGTCTTAGTTGCAGCATGCAGGATCTTTCCTGCCTCACGTGGGATCTTTCTTTGCGGCCTGTGCTGTATGCGGGCTTCTGGCATGTGGGATGGCGTGTGGCCATCTCCTGCACGCCGGGGAGATTCTTAACCGCTGAGCCATCAGGGAAGTCCCTAAACTCAAACGTTCTAAAGCAATTACTGAGTGCCCTTTGTGTGCAAAGTACTGAGGCAAGTGAGGGGGAGGTGGGCAATGAGGGGAAGGAGGGAAGGAATCTTGTGTAGGTGCTCAGAACTGGACGCTAGTGTCACCGATCTGAGCTCAGATCCCGATTACGAGGGAGCCCTGGGTGTTCTCATGTCTAGTGGTAGTCATGGTGGAGGGAGGTCCTGTGGCTGCAATGGGTGTTAAATGGCATTGTAGGGGGACCTCACGTCAGCGTCACTCCAGCCCAGGACAAGCAGGCTGTGTTTATTACCTGCACATGCTCAGCGCCTTCAGCAAAGAGCACCGTCCAGAGGGCTCCCTACTGTGTGTGTGGCCATGCCAGCCTCAGGGTTCTTCCAAGCAGGGTGGAGTCGAGATGCTAAGGCCCACGGAGCCAGGACTTCAAGGCTCTAGGGGTGGGGCCTGTCTAGTACAGCAGATGTCTTGGGTATTTAGGCATCTGTTACTTCCTAGGTAGCAGCAGGACCAGCTGGATCTGCACGGCTCAGGTGTGCTTGAAGGACATCTACCTGTACACAGGTGTGCTGGCTAGAATGAACATATCTGTGGGCACACCAGAGATGGCCTGGGCTTCCTGCTATAGGAAGGAGTGGTCTCCTCATCATAGTGGGGCATTCAAGGGAGTCTGGGCACTCTGGGTGAGAGGCTGTGGAGGGGAGCTGGGCATCAGTTGAGGGTTGGAGCAGGGGATGCTTTAAGCTAAGCTCCATGCACCTACTTCAGCCACACAGGCCACTTTACACCTGTATCTACACCCTCCTCTGCCCCTTCACTCAAGCTGGTCTCTGACCCTTGTCCTGTGTTAGATATTTCAGCCTTCAAGGTCTGGCTCAAAACTTCCTCCTCCCTGCGGTCTGCCTTAAAGAGGCAGCCACGCAGGGAGTGTCTAAACACCTCCAGATACGTTTTATTCACCCATGTGACCATTCCTGTCTTCTGTCTCTTCTGTTAGGCCCTGGACTCTCGGAGGCAGACTTGAATCCTGAGCATCTTTTGTAAGGGTCGTAACTCCCAGGATGACACATGCTTGACGAATGGTCCATGGAATTGGTGGGTGTTCTTACCTTCTATGCCTAAGAAAACCATGATTCAGACTCTCCCTAGACAGGTGGAGCACAGAAAAATAGCAGGAAGGCTGGAGTGGGTTCTGGAAGGTAGGCCAGCACAGGTAGAACAGGCGCCGAATGGCCAGCAGTGACTGGAATCCCCATGGTCCTCTCATTCCGAAGGCAGTGAGGAGTATGTCCTCTGGAGCCAGATGGTCTGGGTTCAAGTCCCAGCCCTGGCACTAACCCCGCTGTGTGGCCGTGGGCAAGCTATTTAACCTGTGCCTTAGTTTCCTCATCTGTAAAAGAGGATCGTGAGAATACCTACCTGAA
Source organism: Oryx dammah (assembly GCF_014754425.2). Classification (NCBI taxonomy): domain Eukaryota; kingdom Metazoa; phylum Chordata; class Mammalia; order Artiodactyla; family Bovidae; genus Oryx; species Oryx dammah. The sequence continues at coordinate 5,802,526 of NW_024080622.1, forward strand.
AGTGTTAGTCGCTCAGTCATGTCTGACTTTTTGTGACCCCATGGACTGTAGCCCACCAGACTCCTCTGTCCATGGAATTTTCCAGGCAAGAATACTGGAGTGGGTAGCCACTCCCTTCTCCAGAGGATTTTTCCAGCCCAGGGATTGAACCCGGTTCTCCTGCATTGCAGGCGCTTTCTTTACTGTCTGAGGTACCAAGTGCTGTTATCAGGATTAAATGAATTAATATGATGCTTCTCAAACTTTCCTGTGTGCAGCAATCACCTGGGAACCTGGTTAAGATTCAGATTCAGTCTGGGGCGGGACCTGAGACCCCACGCTTCTGACGAGCGCCTGGGGATGCTGGTGCTGTTGGATCTGACCACACTTGGCCTATTCAGGAATTAACACCCGTAAACTAGGAACAGGGCCTGGAGCACGGTGGGGACCGGGGCAGTGTCATCAGCACTGGTTCCTGGTGCCTCAGAGGAGCTCTGAGGACTTTCTGGCCTCTTTCGGTGTACCTTCCCGGTGCTCTGCTCTCTGGAGCCTTGGTGATGCTGGTGCCTCTTCTGTCTGAGGTGGGCTGTTCTGAACCTTCTTGGTGGTCTGTGCTGAAGGCGCTGAGGAGGGACAGGTGTTAGTGAGCAGGTTTCAGGACAGAGCTGAGAAGAGAGACACAGGAAGAGGGCCTGGTGGCAGAAGCAGCTCACCAGGCCCACCCACTTGAGTGTCCGGGCTCACCCCAGTGTGCGCTTCAGTCTAAACCACACACCTCACAGCTTCCCCTGCCCCCTCCACTCCTGCCGCCCCCTGCTTCCTGCAGGAAGGGCACAGGTGACTTCAGCCAGGGGCCAGCAGCGCTCTGCCTGGAACCGCAGGCCCGAAGCCCTCGGCCACATCCTCTCGATGGAAGTGCCCCTTGGTCCCTTCCTTGCTCTGCCCAGGCCCCCCTACCCCGCCCGGACTCTGGTGCACTGGCCAGGCCTGGTTGGTCCTCGAGTCCCGGCTTGGACAGTGGTGGTGAGACTGGGGTTCCTGGGTGCGTCTGAAGAGGTGGAGGTTGGGGGATGGGTGAGCCAAGAGGCTGTAGACAGAGAGCTCTCTGTTGGGGGCCTGGATGGCTGAGCATCTGACTCAGCTGTGCCTTGGAGACCTGCCCCTCCCTTCGCTCCCTCATCCCACGGTCTTTGTTTTCTACCTAATAGGGTTGTTTCCAGAGGGTGCCATCTGGTGACCCATGAAAAGTGGGTATACAAATCACCTTCCTCAGTCTGGAGCAGGCGAGGGCCTCCTGGCGAGTACAGCCAGTTGCTGACCAAGTTCCAGTTTAGGTTATTTCCCAGCTCCAGGCCCCGAGGAACGACACAGCGTTCCTCCGGCCTTGCCCTGAGATGGGGTAATGCAGCCTGGGGCCCTTCATCCTTTGCTGCTTTCAAGTTAGCTCATGAACTCCCTGGGGCCCATGAGATCAAGGTCACTGGTTTAAGCCCCATGTGGGTAAGCGTCCCTCCTTCCCACTCAGGCAGCTGCCCTGACCCTGCCTGGTTCTCTCTTAAATAGGGAGGCTTCAGGGTGGGTGTGCAATGCACCCTCATGCCAGAAGCCCCCTCTGAGGGCTGAGAAGAGCCTCTCCCACCACCCTGTGGCTCCTCCTTCACCCTCCTACACCCCACCCCAGCAGGAAAGCAAGGTGCCCGGTTTGGATTCCTCCAATCAGAGGATGCCTTTCCTGGAAGAATCTGTCTGACCTGATCCTGTCCTTGTAGGGCTGGGAGGCTGGGCCCAAAGAGGAGTGGTCTGACCCTTTTGGTTCTTGCTTATTCAGCATCATCTGGCCCCCTGTTTCTGGTAACATCACTCATTTATCTTTGGAGATTAACCTTCTGCATTAGACGACATCTTGGTCAAGCTGTCAATCAAAGTACCCCACCCAACCTCTCCAGCCAAGGGGTGGCCATTTGACCTCATCATAGCCAATGGTACTCTTTGAAGAGGAGTGGAATGGGGCTAGGAGACAGCTGGAGTTTGGTGCCTTGAAGGCATCTTCGCAGCCAGGTCCCTGCAGCTGGTCTGGAATCTGCTCCGCTGAGGTCTTGGTCTTGGGAACCACTCCAGATCCTTTCATTTCTGTATTGCCTGAGTTAGCCACAGCCTGTTCCCGTGGTCTGCAGCCCTAGAATGGTGATTACCCCAGGGGAGGACGTGTGACTCAGGGGTTGGGGCCGCTGCTGGAACTCAAACCCAGGTCCCTGAATTCCCAGCCTGTGTCCCCTGGAAGGCGCCCTGGCCTGGGAGGGGGGACAGGACTGAAATGAAGCAGAATCATAGCGAAGATACATGTGTTCTCAGCTCCAGCCCGGTGTTGGGTGGGGGTGTTGGTGGTTTGACTGCTGGGCAGAGTGTGAGGAGGCGCATGAATGTGGAAGGGGGTCAGCCAGTGCTCGAGGCTCCCTGCCACCCTCACACATGCCCTGGCCCTGCCCAGAACCCCTGGCACGTGGTAGAAACTCCCTCCGGGTAGGGATGAGGGGGTGCAGGCCTTCCCCAGGGAAGGAGGAATTGGTAAACAGAGCATGTGCTGATCTGGTTCAGACAAGTCAGGGTGGGTTTGTGACTCTGTGCAGTGGGAGGATTCACAACGGGCTGAGTCTAACTCATCCTGAAAGCGAAACCAGCCACCCACCAAACATGGGGGCCTCCGGTAGGCTGTCTCTTTATTAACCAGCACCCAAAGTGGAAACCAGTCAGTGAGAGAGATTTGATGTCAGCCAGCTCACTGAGTGTGCATGGGCCTCCCAGGCATTCAATCATGGAATTGGCTAGGAGGACATCCAGCTGTGACTGCCTCTCTAGAGTCACCTACAACTGGAGAACACAAGGCAGGTTTTTGTCTTAAACCCCCCTGTTTTGCCCTCAAGAGCTAGTGCTCACGCCTGGACATCAGATCCGCATTACAACACAGATTTTATTCCAAGGGCCCCAGCAGAGAGAAAACCCCAACAGACACACTCCTCTTGTGCCCTCTCACTTGGTTCCCACTTTGCCATCACCCAACTCTTTGCAACCCCATGGACTGCAGCCCACCAGGTTCCTCTGTCCATGAAATTTCCCAGGTGAAAATACTGGAGTGGGTTGCCATTCCCTTCTCCAGGGGATCTTCCCAACCCAGGGATGAAACCTGGGTCTCCCGCATTGCAGGTGGATTCTTGACTGTCTGAGCCACCAAGCCTGGGATGGGGTGGGGGGCTAGAAATTAAAGATGATTTTGAGTCTTAATCTGCATGCTAAGTGACTGTCCACCCTGCCTGGCTTCAAAGCGCCTGTGTCAGTCAGGAATATCAAATGCAAACCAAAGACCCCACCTGGCCGCTTTCGTTAGGAAAGCATTTGGTTCAGGATCTTCTGCAGCTCAAGAATCTCTATAAACCAGGCTTGGAGGGGTACAGTTTCTGAAATGCTCTGTTGTCACCCTCACCAGCCTCCTGGAGTTCTCTGCCTCCTAACCCGCATCCCTGGCTCCCATCCAGAGGGAGGTTTGCAGCAGACACTCCTGAATGGGTGAGCCCGATCACGTGCTCACTGCCCCCGCTGCAAGGGAGACCGAGAAAGTAAAGCTTGAGCTTGTTGCTTGGGACCCAGGGCTCCTAAAGAGGTAAACACCACAAACACAGGAAAGGTTTGCAAAGCTGCAGTGTGACCACGATGAAAAATAAATATCCGGCCAGTACCTAAGAAGAAACATCCCCAACAGAGGGTCCTTGTCAGCCGTCAGCCCCACTCCTCCCTCCTAAAGTCGGCTTCCTCACACCTCGTGGCTGGCAGTGTGTTCTCTCTGGGGCAGGCCTGGTGGTGGGTGTCTTGCTGTGGGTTGAAGTTAAAATAAATGACCATTATATTAAGTAAGAGAATTTCACGTTTAAAAAAACAATTCTCAGTTTTCTGCTTTTTATGAAAATTGAGAATTTCCTGGCAGTATTGAGCCGTCGTTCCCATCTGCCATCCCACAGCAATGGAGACCCCAGTTTACCATGGTCTCCTCCTGCCAGCCTCAAGCATGGGTTCCTGTCTGGCCCCTGTTTCATCTGAGTTGGGGTCCCCAACCCAAACCCACAGTGAGGGGGAGACAAGGCCACCTCCCTCACCCAAAGAAAAGTCTTTGATGTTGGGAGGCCAAGGGAGTTGGATGTATTTTAGCGAAATGCCGATTGTCCGAAAACTCTACTTGATCCCTGATATCTCTACAATACAGCTGGGGTGGCCCTCGAGTGGGCCTGTGAACCTGAGTGAGTAAAAATGATGTCAAGAGAAGCCTGTTTTAAACTTGGTGGAGCCTCTGTAGGAGCACACAGCTGGCAAAGCTTCGAGCTGCAGGTGTGGGGGAGTAAGGACAGGGCCTCCTCCCACCAGCATGCTTCCCAGAGTGCCACCCAGAGGGGCCCTTCTCCATGAATCCTCGATGCTGGCCCAACACCTTTCGTGGCTTTGCACTTGCCCAGAGCGCCCCCTCATCTGGCTCAGTTCAGCCCCTTTGTTCTGAAGGAGACTCATGGTCTTTTCTATGCCCTCATTGTGGTAGTTTCAGAATCTGCCAAAATATGGTTGCCTCTCTTCTCTCAGTCCCACCTTGTTTAGATCCTTGAGGTGGCAATGAGACCCACATACCAGGATGCCAAGAATCAAGGGCCAGGGGAAGGTTTCACAGTCTCTCTGTATGATCCTGGGCCAGGTGGTAGCCAGATCTGCCTCACCTTGCCCCTGCCTACAGCCTGAAGCAGGCATCTTCACTGCTCAGAGGAGTTCAGAGTTCCCGTTCTCGGGGTGGAGGCAGCCATCTAGGGTTCCCACCCCTGTGGCCAGGCTTGACTGGGGCCATCATTCCAGAGCTGGGTGAGCTTCTGACCCTGTTTACTGCTCACCTCCAAGCAGACACTGTAGACAGTACTGACAGCTGGGGACAATCTAAGCGAAGGGACATTTAAATGTTTTGCCATTCCTTAATAAAAACACCCAGAAAAGAAAAGCAAGTAAGCATAACCTCTAGATAGAGAGGAACTTCTCACAGACACTTTGCAAACATCACACGTCCTCTTTCCTCGCTGCAACACCTAGATTGTCTTCTGAGAAAGATCACAGATCTTGGTGAAACCTCTTAAGAATAAGAATAAGTGAAAAGATCTTTTTTCTACCTGTTTCTCACGGGAAAGGGAGGGAAACCATTGTGGGAGCTGTCAAAGTGTCCTCAGAGCTTTCCTGACTGTCCCCATAGCAGGACTCTGGCCTGGCAGTCAGGAGACAGCGGTGAGGAGTGGTGTGACTGTGGACAAAACGCTTCCCTTCCTAGGCACCATCGGCACAGGGAGGTGACCCCAGCGTTCCTCTGTAGAGGCTGGAATTAAACAGGAGTAGCAGGAGGTCTCAGAGAAGGCAATGGCACCCCACCCCAGTGCTCTTGCCTGGAAAACCCCATGGGTGGAGGAGCCTGGTGGGCTGTAGTCCATGGGGTCGCTAAGAGTCAGACAGGACTGAGCGACTTCACTTTCATTTTTCACTTTCCACTTCCCTGCATTGGAGCAAGAAATGGCAACCCACTCCAGAGTTCTTTCCTGGAGAATCCCAGGGACGGGGGAGCCTGGTGGGCTGCCGTCTGTGGGGTCGCACAGAGTCGGACACAACTGACGCGACTTAGCAGCAGCAGCAGCAGGAGGTCTGGTGTCTGGTGACCCTGGAGGAGAACCTCAGCCTCCACCAAAGGTCCCAGGCTTTTACAGTTTAATTCTGATTCCTATTTTATTCATTTTCTTAAATAGGTATTATGTTCCCATGAAACAAAGTTCAAAAGTTACCAAAGGTTATTCAGGAAATATTCCCCACCCTCCACTGCTTCTTGGGTCTCCCAGCTCCCTCCCTGAGGTAAATTCAGTCCCTCAGAATTAGTTCCAGAACAACCCGGTGCCTGTACCTGCCAGGTCACAGACACACACACACACACACAACAGACACTCAGTTGCACACACATTCTCACAAATGCACAACAAGCACACACCCCACTCCCCCTCACACACGCACACCCTCTCACACACAGACAGACTCACCCTACAGCCATCAGGCACTCACACCTACCACCCACACACACACACACACACCCTCACAAACACACACCCACACCCTGGCACATGTCCTCTCACAGTCACACGCTCATGCAGTTACACCCTTCCACTGCACACTTCGAACTGGACTTGGCTTGTTTTCACCCACTGGCACATCCTGGGGATTGTTCCACATCAGTTCAGTTCAGTTCAGTCGCTCAGTCGTGTCCAGCTCTTTGCGACCCCATGAATTGCAGCACGCCAGGCTTCCCTGTCCATCACCAATTCCCGGAGTTTACTCAAACTCACGTCTATCGAGTCCGTGATGCCATCCAGCCATCTCATCCTCTGTCGTCGCCCTCTCCTCCTGCCCACAATCCCTCCCAGCATCAGAGTCTTTTCCAATGAGTCAACTCTTCTCATGAGGTGGCCAAAGTACTGGAGTTTCAGCTTTAGCATCATTCCTTCCAAAGAAATCCCAGGGCTGATCTCCTTCAGAATGGACTGGTTGGATCTCCTTGCAGTCCAAGGGACTCTCAAGAGTCTTCTCCAACACCGCAGTTCAAAAGCATCAATTCTTCGGCGCTCAGCCTTCTTCACAGTCCAACTCTCACATCCATACATGACCACAGGAAAAACCATAGCCTTGACTAGATGGACCTTAGTTGGCAAAGTAATGTCTCTGCTTTTGAATATGCTATCTAGGTTGGTCATAACTTTTCTTCCAAGGAGTAAGCGTCTTTTAATTTCATGGCTGCAGTCACCATCTGCAGTGATTCTGGAGCCCCCAAAAATAAAGTCTGACACTGTTTCCACTGTTTCCCCATCTATTTCCCATGAAGTGATGGGACCAGATGCCATGATCTTCGTTTTCTGAATGTTGAGCTTTAGGCCAACTTTTCCGCTCTCCTCTTTCACTTTCATCAAGAGGCTTTTTAGCTCCTTTTCACTTTCTGCCATAAGGGTGGTGTCATCTGCATATCTGAAGTTATTGATATTTCTCCTGGCAATCTTGAGCCCAGCTTGTGTTTCTTCCAGCCCAGCGTTTCTCATGATGAGCTCTGCATATGAGTTAAATAAGCAGGGTGACAATATACAGCCTTGATGGACTCCTTTTCCTATTTGGAAACAGTCTGTTGTTCCATGTCCAGTTCTAACTGTTGCTTCCTGACCTGCATACAGATTTCTCAAGAGGCAGGTCAGGTGGTCTGGTATTCCCATCTCTTTCAGAATTTTCCACAGTTTCTTGTGATCCACACAGTTAAAGGCTTTGGCATAGTCAATGGAGCAGAAATAGATGTTTTTCTGGAACTCTCTCGCTTTTTCCATGATCCAGTGGATGTTGGTAATTTGATCTCTGGTTCCTCTGCCTTTTCTAAGACTAGCTTGAACATCTGGAAGTTCACGGTTCACGTATTGCTGAAGCCTGGCTTGAAGAATTTTGAGCATTACTTTACTAGCATGTGAGATGAGTGCAGTTGTCCGGTAGTTTGAGCATTCTTTGGCATTGCCTTTCTTTGGAATTGGAATGAAAACTGACCTTTTCCAGTCCTGTGGCCACTGCTCAGTTTTCCAAATTTGCTGGCATATTGAGTGCAGCACTTTCACAGCATCATCTTTCAGGATTTGAAACAGCTCAGTTGGAATTCCATCACCTCCACTAGCTTTGTTCGTAGTGATGCTTTCTAAGGCCCACTTGACTTCACATTCCAAGATGTCTGGTTCTAGATTAGTGATCACATCATCATGACTATCTGGGTCGTGAAGGTCTTTTTTGTACAGTTCTTCCATGTATTCTTGCCACCTCTTCTTAACATCTTCTGCTTCTGTTAGGTCCAGACCGTTTCTGTCCTTTATCGAGCCCATTTTTGCATGAAATGTTCCCTTGGTATCTCTAATTTTCTTGAAGAGATCTCTAGTCTTTCCAATCTGTTGTTTTCCTCTTTCTTTGCATTGATTGCTGAAGAAGGCTTTCTTATCTCTTCTTGCTATTCTTTGGAACTCTGCATTTAGATGCCTATATCTTCCTTTTCTCCTTTGCTTTTCGCCTCTCTTCTCTTCACAGCTATTTGTAAGGCCTCCCCAGACAGCCATTTTGCTTTTTTGCATTTCTTTTCCATGGGGATGGTCTTGATCCCTGTCTCCTGTACAGTGTCACGAACCTCAGTCCTTAGTTCATCAGGCACTCTATCTATCAGATCTAGGCCCTTAAATCTATTTCTCACTTCCACTGTATAATCATAAGGGATTTGATTTAGGTCATACCTGAATGGTCTACCGGTGTTCCCTACTTTCTTCAATTTAAGTCTGAGTTTGGCAATAAAGAGTTCATGATCTGAGCCACAGTCAGCTGCTGGTCTTGTTTTTGCTGACTGTATAGAGCTTCTCCATCTTTGGCTGCAAAGAATATAATCAATCTTATTTCTGTGTTGACCATCTGGTGATGTCCATGTGTAGAGTCTTCTCTTGTGTTGTTGGAAGAGGGTGTTTGCTATGACCAGTGCATTTTCTTGGCAAAACTCTATTAGTCTTTGCCCTGCTTCATTCCGCATTCCAAGGCCAAATTTGCCTGTTACTCCAGGTGTTTCTTGACTTCCTACTTTTGCATTCCAGTCCCCTATAATGAAAAGGACATCTTTTTGGGGTGTTAGTTCTAAAAGGTCTTGTAGGTCTTCATAAAACCGTTCAACTTCAGCTTCTTCAGCGTTACTGGTTGGGGCATAGACTTGGATAACTGTGATATTGAATGGTTTGCCTTGGAGACGAACAGAGATCATTCTGTCGTTTTTGAGATTGCATCCAAGTACTGCATTTCGGACTCTCTTGTTGACCATGATAGCCACTCCATTTCTTCTGAGGGATTCCTGCCCGCAGTAGTAGATATAATGGTCATCTGAGTTAAATTCGCCCATTCCAGTCCATTTTAGTTCACTGATTCCTAGAATGTCGACGTTCACCCTTGCCATTTCTTGTTTGACCACTTCCAGTTTGCCTTGATTCATGGACCTGACATTCCAGGTTCCTATGCAATATTGCTCTTTACAGCATCGGACCTTGCTTCTGTCACCAGTCACATCCACAACTGGGTATTGTTTTTGCTTTGGCTCCATCCCTTCGTTCTTTCTGTATTTATTTCTCCTGTGATCTCCAGTAGCATATTGGGCACCTAATGACCTGGGGAGTTCCTCTTTTGGTATCCTATCATATTGCCTTTTTATACTGTTCATGGGGTTCTCAAGGCAAGAATACTGAAGTGGCTTGCCATTCCCTTCTCCAGTGGACCACGTTCTGTCAGACCTCTCCACCATGACCCGCCCGTCTTGGGTTGCCCCGCAGGCATGGCTTTGTTTTATTGAGTTAGACAAGGCTGTGGTCCTAGTGTGATTAGATTGACTAGTTTTCTGTGAGTATGGTTTCAGTGTGTCTGCCCTCTGATGCCGTCTTGCAACACCTACCATCTTACTTGGGTTTCTGTTACCTTGGACGTGGGGGTATCTCTTCATGGCTGCTCCTTACTTTGGATGAGGGGTATCTCCTTACCGCCACCGTTCCTGACCTTCAACCTGGGATAGCTCCTCTAGGCCGTCCTGCGCCTGCAGCCACTGCTCCTCGGGTTGCTCCTCCCGGGGTGCGGGCCCTGGCTTCGGGCGTGAATGGCTCCTCCCAGCTGCGGGCTCAGGGTGGCTCCTCAGGGTCACCGCCCCTGGCCTCAGGCGCGAGGTGGCTTCTCCCGACCGTCCCTGACCTCGGATGCGGGGTAGCTCCTCTCGGCCACCGGCCCTGACCCTCGGACACAGGGTAGCTCCTCCCGGCCGCCGCACCTGACCTCGGACGTGGGTAGCTCCTCTGTAGACAACTGTCTCTTCCTTTTTTTTTTTTTTAAAGAATTTTATTTGTTTGTTTTTGGCTTTGCTGGGTCCTTGTTGCTGCCTTTTCTCTAATTGTGCTGCGTAGGTTTCTCACTGCAGTGATTTCTCTTGTTGAGGAGCACGGGCTTCTGTAGTGTGGCTCCCGGGCTCTGGAGCACAGGCTTGACAGCGGTGGCAAGCGGGCTTAGTTGCCCTGCAGCAGGTGGGATCTGCCCAGACCAGGGACTGCCTCGGTGCTCCCTGGCAAGTGGACTCTTTCCCATCAAGCCACCAGGGAAGCCCTGGCAAGCCTCCTGAAGCTTCCAATATGGACATTCTCTGCGTTGTTTCTGATCTGCCACTTCTGGGTCCTTTCGCGCATTAGAGATTTGGAAACCTCCGTTCTCTTCCTTTTCCTTTTTCTCCTTCCTTCCCTGCAGCTTGACACCTCTGTGTGTCAGGTCATTTTCGAGGCTCTGGGACAGTCTGGGTGAATCAAACATGGTCCCTGTTCTCAGGCAACTCCCAGTGCAGACACCTGAACAGAAAGTCACGACCCGAAATAAGCAAGTGATGTGTATCTTGGGTCCAATCAGGCTGGGGTGGGGGTTCCGGGAAGAATCAGTTTTAAATCATCCAGTTGAGTTAGTCTGGAAGAGTGGGCTGGCAGTGGGGTGGCCAGCTCTGTCCTAGTTTTAGCCCTGAAACACCTGTGTTCTGGAAACTGCCTCAGGCAGAGCCGGACAGCTGCTTCCCCTGGAGCCTTGCTGGTGAGGAACAGGAACAGGAAATCACTTTCTATGTGAATGTCATGATTTGCGTGAGACATGAGTTGCTCAGGGCTGGTGCTGGAATGGCTGATGAACCAGGCGACTCATGGTGGAATGCGAACAAATGGTCATGTGACTCAGTTATAGCCAATGGGAGGTAAGTTAGAAGTGTCTAGGGCAACTTTGGCGAAAGGTCCTTACTTGGCAGAGGATGTCCTTCTTTGCTTCTTCCTCCACTGTCCAACTGCAGGAATGCATGTGTGATGGATGGAGCTTAAACTGCTCTCTTGGTCCACGAGATAGAAGAAAGATATTGGGGATGCCCCAGTAGCAAGAGGAAGTGAGCTGAGGATTCTGATGTCATCATAGGGCCCCTCCACCAGCCCTCAATAGCCTTCCTCTGACGACTTTTAAGAAAATGGTTAGTTGTTTATTTGTCTGAGTCGGGTCTTAGTTGTGGCTCGTGGGCTCAGTAGCTGCAGGACATGGCCTAGTTGCTCCGTGGCATGTGGAATCTTTAGTGCCCTGACCGTGTCCCCCACACTGAATGGGAGACCCTTAACCACTGGAGCACCTGGGAAGTCCCTGGATGGCTTTTATGTGAAAGAAAAGTAACTTGCTCTCTTACTTTAGGGTCCTGTTACGCTCTTCAATTCTCTTTTGACAGACACAGCTGGACTCAATGCAAACTGGGACATTGTTGCAGAGTGGAAGGGGTGGTGGCCGCAAGGGGGTCTGGCTGGCACAAGTCAGGGTGATGACGGGGTCCCAGGGTGGACCTGGGCTGCAATGTGGAGTCAGTGGAGGGTCCCTGGGGAGAAGATGGTGCAGGAGTCTGAAGGCTGCTATGAGGCCCTGAAGTTACCTGGGAGCTGAAGCACAGAGGAAGGGGGAGGGAGCATTTGGTAGAGGCCACGGCTGAGGTGAGCACAGGGTCTGGCATCTCCAGAAGAGGCAGCCCTGTGATGGGTGGAAATGTCATGGTCACAAAGGACACAGAAGCCAGAAGAGCCCAAATACACATGCCCCACGGCTCCTGTGAAAGTGGGGTCCCCAGGCAGGAGCCACAGCTCTGTCCATGAGAGCCAAGGGTGCAGGGAAGTTGGTTCACAGTGGGACCCTGAGGACACAGCATGGAAGGCGCAGGACAGGGTTTAAGGGGCTTTGTATATTGGGTGCTGGGACAGAAGGGGGATGGCTGGAGGAGGCTGGATGTAACCCCCAAACTCCTGAGACCAAGGTCTGGGCAGGCCTGAGAAGGCTCTGTCAGGCCCCTGCCACTGGAGAAGTTTCTGGATTCCTCTTCAGGTCATCTCAGAGAGAATCTGATGTCTTCTGTCAGACAGACTGTGGTTCTAATCCCGGTCCTGCTGCATTCTGGTTGGGTGACCAGTGAGCCTCAGTTTACTTGCCTGTAAAATGGGAAGGAAGGCATTAGCTCTGCAGGGAGCATGGAATCAGCCAGGTGGGCATCAGTGTGTACACAGCGGGTGGGGGTGGAGGTGGGGTGCTTGGCATGCTTGCTGACAGCAGCCATGCCTGAGCATGGACAAAGCTGGGTCCACAGTTTATGCCTTCACCTGCAGATGGATTTTAGCTTTCTTTTTTTAAACTGAAGTGTGGCTCAGACAGTGAAGAACCTGCCTGCAATGCAAGAGATCTGAGTTCGATCCCTGTGTTGGGAAGATCCACTGGAGAAGGGAGTGGCAACCCACTCCAGTATTCTTGCCTGGAGAATTCCATGGGCAGAGGAGGCTGGTGGGCTACAGTCCATGGAGTTGGAAAGAGTCAGACATGACTGAGAAACTAACACTTTCACTTTCATAGTTAATTTGCAATGTTGTTGATTTCTGCTGTATAGCAAACTCAGTTATACACCCATATACATTCTTTTTTATATTCTTTTCCATTAGGTTGATTCCAGGGGATTGGATATAGTTCTCTGTAGAGTGCAGTACAGTAGGACCTGGTTATTTATCCATTCTACATGTAAGAGTTTGCAAGTTCTGCTAACCCCAAGCTCCCAATCCCTGCCTCCTCTTCCCACCTCCCCCTTGGCAACTTCGCGTCTATTTTCTATGTCTAGGAGTCTGTTTCTGTTTTTCATAGATAGGGTCATTTGTGTCATATTTTAGAGTCCATATAAGTGATATCATGTGGTATTTGTCTTCCTTGGATTTTTCTTCATATATGGATTCACGAGTTTGGGGACAGGAAATACATGCACGTGGTATAAAAAAGTCTACAGCAAAAAGCAGACTTCCCCTCCTTTCCTGAGCCAGCTTTCCTCCCTGGGAGAATCAGCATCCCTCGTTTCCTGAGAAGCTTCCAGAACTATTCTAGCCTTAATAAATCTCGGCTGTCATCCTCATCTTTGTGGTGCTCATGTTTGTCACTCTCTCCTGCAGTCAGAAGACTTGCTCTAGGGGAGGGGGAAGATGGGCTTCTTGAGGGCCCACTCCAGGGGGTCACCAGGTGAGAGACTCACGCCCTCCTGCTGCTCGGTCCTCCTGACAGCCCCGCAGGAACAGCCACCCCTCATTCTACAGGCGTGGACAGGGGAGCACAGGCGGGCGGGTCACTCAGCTTCCAGGAGCCTCGAATCTGGTCTTCTTCTCGGCCACACTAGCTCCTGCCTCCTGCTCAGAAGGGAGTTGGCCTGCTTGTCTCTCAGGGTCTTCAACTCTGTTTTCTCACTTCTCTGCTGACAGAAACTTCTGCAGAGCTGCTCTTTTTATTCCCCGTCCTGCTCACCCCATTCCCGGTGGTGAAAGAGATGGCAGCTCACAGGAAAACCTTCCCCGAGGCAGGCAGTTTAGAATAAAGAGACAGCAGAGTTGCTTCTTCTGACACTGGATGGAACGTCACGGGGTCCCTAGGCCTGTGACACTGGATATAGGTGGACATGCACCTTCCCAAACAGGGGGTCTGTAACTGCTTGGTATTAAAAAAAAGAAAAAGCCTGGAACTGATTCTCTCTGCCAAGGAAAGGAGGAGAAAGCAGATTTTAAACCATGACTTGAGAGGCAGAGGAAGGTTCTAGAATGTTCAATAAGTGGCCAATTTGATTGCAATTGTTTGCAAAGGCCCCCCAAATAGTTACCCCTGAATGCTAAACTGAGTCAGGGGCTTCTTGGAAGGCTGAGTGAGAAAGGATGTCTGAGGGAGTTGGGGTGTCTCATTCCATGGCTGGGGTACACCTAAAGGGACGGGTTTGAGTGAGGCCTGGGTGTTAGTGGACATGTGTGTGACTGGATGAAGGTGTCAGAGGCTTGAGGCGGCCTGTGAGATGGGGTGGGGGTGGCATGAGAGGGAAAAGAAGGGGCCTTGTCCCCATAGGCTCTTGTGTGCAGCGTGGCACCTATTTGAGAGTGAGAGACGGCATGTGTGCCACGGTGTACACGCGCGCCTGCTGCCGCAACACCCACAGTGCGCCCCCCCCCCCCCCCCCCCCACCCCCGCCGCCCCCCCCGGAGGAGGGAGATCTTTATCTGGCCCCTGGTGCTGCAGGAGTTTCAGGCTTTCTAACCAGTCAGATCTCCCCCGCCTTCCCACCCCCAGGCCTTACCCCCTCCATCCTCTGCACAGGAAGTGGGCTGGCCCTGGGGTTTTAGTCTCTGCCTGCTCACCATCAGCCGTCTACTACCTGGGCCGAGGGAGCTGGAGCCCGGCCCTGGGGAGATGGCTGCGGTCCCAGCCGCAGAGAGAAGCAGAGACAGAGCATCGCAGCTCCATGTCCCAGCCAGGTAAGACCCACGCTGCCCTGGCCCTGCCTGGCCTGGTCCCCAGGTAGCTGAAGCTTCCCTCCTGACCCCTGCCACCAGCCAGGGGGCTGGAGGTGATTACGGGGATTTCTTTCAGCTCTGACTCAGACCCACCAGAAGTTTCTGCCTGATCTGCCTTCTCTCAGCCCTTGCCCCCAGGCTTATCTTAGAATCCCCCAGGGCTGGGGCAGGCCCTGTTCCCATGTCTCTGGCTTCGGATTCTAGTCTTTCCCTCCCTCCCAACTCTCCCTGTGGGAGGCCAGGAGCTACTCTGGGATGAGGGGCTTTCCCAGGCCCTGTGCTGGGTCCCCCAACCGAGAGGAGTGGAAAAGGAGGTTTGAGGCCTGGGAAGGGGAAGGCTGGCTGAGACTCAGATGTGCTGGGTGCCCAGAGAGGGTGTGGAGTGTGGGTGGGAGAGATGTGGCCTGCACTGGGGATGTGCCCCTGTGTAAAGGGTACCTCAGGAGGCTGTGGGGTGAGGGAAAAGGAGAGGGGCCCCTCTGAGACCTGGCTATGAAGTGGGTGTTCTGGGAGGTTTCTGGGAGCCCTGGGCTGGAGGCTGGACTCCTGAGCTTGAGTTCATCTTTGTTGTCCCTTACTTGTGTGTGTGACCCAGCAGGTCAGGAGGGTCTCCAGGTGCCCCCAAAGGGGGTAGAACTCCCTGCAGGTCAGGGTTTCCCTCCACTCCTGGGGGCTGAGGCCTCCCACCCTGAACTGTATTTGGAACACCTAAGGGGTGGAGCCACCCCCAAGGGTCCCCTTTCTTCCCCCAAGGCCAGCATCCCACACCCAGCTGGGGAGATGCTCCCAGACTTAAACAGCAAGAGGGAGTCCTAGAGTGGAAGAGGAGGGGTTGGCCGGAGAAGCCGAGGGGAGATGGAGCCCCTGCTTCAGAGGTCAGGTGGGATGTGACTCAGACTACCGAGCCCCTGCTTCAAACCCTCCCCCAGCCTCTCGGTACCCCACATCCCATGATATTAGCCCTGGCAGAGCCTCAGGCTACACTGACTGGGTTCAAATCCCAACTCCAGCCCAAGAGGCTTACAAGGGCCTTAGTTTCCTCATCTGAGAAAAGGAGTCATAACAGTATCTACTCATAGGGTTGCTGTGAGCTTTGAATGAGGTAATATCTGAAAGTGCTAAGGACAGTGCTGAGCAGAGTGAGGGCTGAGCATTAGTTATCAGGACCACTATCATCACGACCACCATCACCATCACCGTCATTATCAACTCCATCACCATCACCGTCATTATCAACTCCATCACCATCACCGTCATTATCAGCTCCATCACCATCACCATCATCATTATCCTCCTCTAACTTGACATCAGATAACCTGCGTTAAAATCCAGTTCCTTGGGCAGCTCTGACAGTCTTGACACCTATCAAATGGGGATAACAACACACATTCCCAGGGCGAGGTGGGGACCTAATGAGTTCGTGAGTGTGCTCGGCTGTGCAGTCATGAAGGGCAGGGCACAGGTGTGTGTGAGAATCCAGGATGGAGCCAGCTGGGGACTCAGAGATCCCACTTGTCCTCCCTGAGGCTGGGCCTCATCATTCCTCTGCGAGCTTGAGCAGGTTTCTTAACTGACCTGAGACTCTCTCTCCTCCTCTGCAGGAGGGGGCAGCCCCAGAGACTGTTGGGAGCCCTCCTCATCCCATCCTCCTTGCTCTTTGCCCTCTCGGGGTTCCGCTGCACCCTTTTGGCTATGAGTGGCGGGAACTCATTCTAGATGATGATGCTTCTCCTGCCCGACTCACGTAGGCTGGGGCTGTGGTTTGGCCCTGACCTTCCTGTAATCTTGCACACCTTTGCCTCTACCCTTCTCTTCTCATACAGAGGCTCTGTGCCAGATCTTGTCCTGGGCCTAGGGTGACCCTGCTGGTGGAGGTCTGGCCCTAGGCAACTCCTTCTGGGGGGCCCCAGGGCTATGATCCACAAAGACAGGGCACCAGGGGCTTGTTGGAGCTGCTTTCTTGGGCTCCCCAGGCTCTGGGGTCCCAGCCCTGTGCTCTGTGCTATCGCGGGTTGGAGGATCCAAAGAAAGAGGCAAATAGCTCCATCCTGGGAGCATTGCCCTGGGGAGACAGTGGGCCAGGCAAGGAGGTGCCCCCGGGTAACTGTTTGGGCCCTTCTCCACAACCAGGTCAGATACTTGCTGCCCCTGCCAGGGTTTGACTCCCCAGGGAGGGGAAGCTGTGGGCCCTACCTCTGGGACAGTCTGTGTGGGGCAGAATGATGAGAGGGAATGGGCCTCAGGGTGCAGTCCGGGGTTGGAAATCCAGCTCTGCTTCTGTGATGTGACCTTGGTTGGGCTCATGGCTTAGAGCCTTGGCCTCCTCATCTGAGTAAGGAGACAATACATGCTCCCAGCCCCTGCTGCTGGCAGATTAGATGAGCTGCTGTTGCTGCTGCAAGTTGCTTCAGTCATGTCCGACTCTGTGCGACCCCATAGATGGCAGCCCACCAGGTTTCCCAGTCCCTGGGATTCTCCAGGCAAGAACACTGGGAGTGGGCCGCCATTTCCTTCTCCAGTTCATGAAAGTGAAAAGTGAAAGTGAAGTCGCTCAGTCGTGTCCGACTCTTGGTGACCTCATGGACTGCAGCCCACCAGGCTCCTCCGTCCATGGGATTTTCCAGGCAAGAGTCCTGGAGTGGGCTGCCATTGCCTTCTCCGTTAGATGAGCTGGTGCACACGAAACCCTAGCACAGTGTGAGGGCTTAGTCCCCATTCCCCACTGCACTCACCTCCTCTAGAATTACTATGAGGTATTGTTATGAGGTAATCAGCACGATTTACTAGGCTCCAGGCAGTGTTCCTTGGCTCCGATTCCACAGCTGCCTATTATGAGCTGTGAGACCTTGGGTAATTTGTTTCATCTCTCTGCACCTCAGTTTCTCATCTGAAAACGGGAATAATGAGTGTATCTCCAGTAGATACCCTGATTGCCATGGTTAAAGGTTTAATTAAAATAGAGCCTGGCATAGAGGAACCTCTCGACAAATGGTTTTGGTGTGGTTAAGGGGGCAGCTGGGTAGAGAGGAGGTAACGTTCTAATTCCAGCTCTGTGCTGGCCTCTCTATGTGGATGTAAGCAGGTCTTTCCTCTTTCTGGGCCTTATTTTCCCTAACATTTGAACAAGGTTGGACATGCTAGAGAATCCTTTCAGCAATGACAACATGGGTCCCTGAATCTTGAAAGGAAAGGAAAGAGCATGTGTGGGGCAGAGGGATGCGCAGGTGCAAAGGCCCTGAGGCTGGCATGGTGGGGAGCCGACGGGTGCACCTCGGGAGGGCAGTGCCCAGCCTGTCTCGTGGGTGGGGGAGGAGGTGGCTGGCTGCTCACTCGTGGCCTCTCCCCTTCTTCCTCCATCCAGGGCTCCCTTCCCCAGCCCCCACCCGTGGATGTGATGGCGGCTCCGGCTCTGTCCTGCTGTCTGTCGCTCCTCGTCCTCCTCTTGCCCCTGGCCATCTCTCAGGCATCTACAGCAGTGAACGGTGAGGACCCTGGCATCTGCAGAGCTGGACTTTCCCTCAGGAGGGAGGCCAAGGCCCTTCTAGAACTTGTTCTGAGACCCCTGATTCTTGGCAGAAGCCCCATCAGCAGGGGCAGGAGGTTGGGGATGGGGCCAATGGGACCAGAGACCGGGTATCTACCTTCTCCCTCGACCATCCTATCTACATTGTACCCACGGGCCTCTCCGAATCCCAGGAAGACAATGTCTTCTTGTCTCTGCCCTGCCTCGATCAGTCTGGGGGTCCTTGCGGGCTGTGGGACTCAGTTTTGTCCTCTTTGAAGTGGACCCACGAACCCTTTCTCTGCCCACCAGGACTGAGCATCTCCTCACCTGGTAGGGACAGGAGTGGCGGGCGAACCCTTGAAGGCCATGGGTGCCCTACAGCCAGCCCCACACGCTGCATCTTCAGGGAATATGCTTCCAACATCACATGCTTCTATAACTCGAGAGCCAACGTCTCCTGCGTCTGGAACCATGATGAGGGCCTGCAGGCCACCACCTGCTACTTGCACAGCCGTCAGCCTCCGAGGTGCGTGTGGGGTTGACGGGCAAATGTACAGAACCACATGGAGGTCGTATCATGCTGAGCTTTACACTCTTGAAATCAGACTCCAAGAACTCCGCACTTTGAGAATTTTGGACTAATAAGACCCACATACTGCTGGTGTCACAGGAGTCTGGAAGAATTGGGGGGTCAGATATTTAGACTCCTGGAGCCTGAGTTGCAGTGGGGTGTGTGATCCGGGCTGCAGTAGCAAGGCTGGGCATGAGCCAGACTAGGTAGTTTGGAGACACTGGGCTGCTCGCCTGATACGCCGAGGATGGACTCGATGTTAGAGGCAAGGAGGACCGAATGGGGTTCCCCAAAGTTTTTGAATAACCTGGGATTTTGTGAGATGCCTAGGGCAGCTGTGGGGACAGGGGCCTGGGGAGAGGCTGGGGGAACGAACCTGCTGGCTGGGAAGGAACTGGTGAAGGGTCACTGATCCAAACATCCAGCTGGTAGCAGCCAGCAGGGCGGCTTTGACCTTGGCTCCCAGGCAGGTGATTCTAAGGGGCTCTGGAGGGCCTGTCAAGGATCATCTGCACCCTATGGGGAGAATTTGGAGGGCTTTACGTGGGAAGGGCCATGTGCCCTGAATGGATTTGTTTCTGGATCACTTTAGCTGCCCTGGGGCTTGACTGAGATGAGGAGGGAGGGAGAGATCCTCACAAAAGGAAGCGGGGCAGATGGGGTTGGCATAGAGCTGGGATCAGATCAGTAATGCTGCATGGGGACCCTCCTGAGGCCAGCTCTGAAAGGGTCCCTCTTTTTCTTCAAAGAGAGGTGCTTTCTCCTACAAAAAATTGGAACCACACCTGTGAGCTGCAACGAGTGAAGCCGGGATCCTGGGCATGCAACCTGGTCCTGGGAGATTCTCCAGAGGTGAGTCATCAGAGCTAAGAGGGGTGGCCAGAGGGGCAGTGGGTGCAGAGGAGCATCTTTCTTATGGAGGCCCAAGTATACCCAGTGGTCAGGGGCTGCGGCAGAGTGGGCTTCCTGGGCTGGGGAGGTAGGAGAAAGGAGAAAGGAGGCAGCATCCAGGGAGAGCAGATAACTGACCCGGGCGGGAGGGATCCGAGGTTATTGAGGTGTCAGCCACTCATGCTCCTGCCTACTGTCTGCTTTTATATATTAAGTTTTATTGGCACAAAGCCACACCCATTTGCTCTCCTGTTTTTTTATGGCTGCTTTTGCAGGACAGCAACAATGGCAACACTGAATAGTTTTGACAGAGATCATATGACCTGCAGCGTCAAAAATATTAACTATGATCCTTTCCATAAAGTTTGCCGAGCCGTGTCTTAGATGAAGGATCTCAGGGAGGGGTCCAGCTTATTACAGCCATGGTTTCCCCTGCCATCCACATCCCAGCAGCCTCTCCGTCCCCATACCAGCTACTGGCAATTACATCCCCAGCCTCCTTCCCATGCAGTCTCAGAAACTGACCATAGTGGACGTCATGAAATTGACGGTGATGTGCTCTGAAGGCAGGAAGTGGAGGAGGATGATGACCCAGGATATCAAGCCCTTTGATTACAGTGAGTAAGGACTCCAGGGTGGAGCTGGTGTGGGGTGGGCAGCCACCTCCCTCCCTGTCTCCCTCTCTAGTTTCTACTCTCTCCCCATCAACTTCTACATCCCCATCTGAGCAACTCACTGCCCATTGAACTTGGGATGAAGTCCCGGACACTTACCCTGGTGTTCAAGGCCACTTGGCCTGGCTTCCTTTTCCAGCATGCCTCCTCTTGTGGCTTATATTCCTGCCACAGCAAGGGCCAGCTCTCCAGGTTCAACTTGCCCTTCCATGCCTCTAAACACTTGCACATCATGGACCCACTTCTTGAAAGGCTCTTGTCACCCCCAAAATTGTCACTCACGCTTCAAGTTCAGTGAGGAGTCACCTCCTCCAGGAGGCCTTCCCAGATTCCTGGAGCCCTTGGTACCTCCTCTTTCAGGGTGTTTATGTTCTGGGTCTTTGCTGCCTGATAATGGGTCTGTCTCCCTCATTGGGCTGTGAGTTTCCTGAGGGCAGAGCTTCTGCCATCCTTATATCTCTGTTCTGAATACTCAGCATCAGGGCTGATCTGGGTGGTGATGGGGGAAGGTTGGTGAATGACTAAGTGGCTTCCCCCACCTCTAGCCTATCCCCTTCTCCATCTCCAACCTTGGAGGTCATCTCTAGGAAAGAGATGGGAGCATAGAGTGAGATCCAGGGTTTCTAAATGCAACCCTACTTTAACTGAGTGTAATCTGACTGGCAGATCATTTAACATATCTGAGCCTCACTTTCCTCACCTGTAAAGTGGGGATAACCAGTTACCTGCTGCCTAGAGTTGCTGTAGGGCTTCTGTGGTGGCTCAGAGGTAAGGAATCCACCTGCAATGCAGCAGACGTGGGTTTGATTCCTGGATCGGGAAGATCCCCTGGAAAAGGAAATGGTAATTCACTCCAGTATTCTTGCCTGAGACATTCCACTGACAGAGGAACCTGGTGAGTTACAGTCCATGGGGTCGAAAAGAGTCAGACATGACTTAACGACTAAGGAACAACCACAACAACATGCTTAAGAATCTATAAGCCAAGACACAGAAATATCACAATAAACATTTGTGGAGTTCTACAGAATCTCAGAAGTATAAAAATTTAGATCAATTGAACTTCAGAATCCTACAATCTTATTATCATATAAGATTGCTAAAGTAGAATTAAATTAAATAAATGAGATGATCCAGATAAATCTCTGATCAAATTTGAGTGCAGAGAAAGGCTGCCTCGATTCATTCATTCTGCAGATATCTAATCAAGTGCCCACCACATGCTGGGTAACGTTCCAGGCACCAAGGATACTCCAGAGATCAAGTCCTTGCCCTTAGAGAGCTCAGTCTAGTGGGTCAGACAGAAAACGAATAAAGAATCAGAAGTATATATCTAATATATCAGATGATGATAAGTACTATGTAGAAAAATGAAACAAGCGATGGGGACAGAGAGTGGTGGGTGGGTGGGGTAAGCTTCTCTGAATGGGTGATGTTTGAGCAGGGACCTGCCGATCCCTGTGAAAAGAGAGCACCAGGAGGGAGGAATACCAGGTAGAGAGGTGAAGGTGGGAGCTCGGCTCAGCTTTCTCATCTCAGCATCAGCATGTGGCACCCCCCCAAGCTTGTTCTGTCTGCCTTTGTCTCTCTCCTGTCTCCAGTTCGTCTGGTTCCACCCCACTCACTCCAAGTCGTCCACATAGAGACCCATAGGTGCAACATAACCTGGACCATCTCCCAGGTATCCCACTACATCCAAGACGTCGTGGAGTTTGAGGTCCGGACTAGGTCTGCGGGCCACAGCTGGGAGGTGAGTACCTGGCTCCGTCCCACCTGCCCTAACTCCTCCCTGTCCTGGGCACCCTATCCATCCTTCATCTCAGCAAAGCCACAGAAGCCCCTAATCAACCCCTGCTGCTCCTTGGAACTGCCCCCCCAACACCGTCCCTCTGAGGTCCCCTGACACCCCAGTGGTCCTGCCAGTGGCAGTTTCTAGGCAAGATTTACAAAGCTAAGAGGCAGCACACTCCCCCTCTGAAGATTTCAGAGGGCCTGGGCAGCCACCGTGCCCTCTTCAAATCCAGTGTGGTCTAAGTCACGGAGGTTGATCACTTATTCGTTCACTTACCCATTCCTTTATTCGCTCATTCACTCAGCAAACATTCCCTGAGTACCTACTATGTGCTGGATGCTGGGGCGAGAATGGAGGGAGAGTCGGACAAGCTGCCTCTGAGGAAACTCGCATGGGGCATAGGAACAGACTCTGCGATGTTTTTACATACTCTCATGAGATTTCATTGTGATAACACAGTTGAGAAGGCCTGGGCCAGGCTCCTTCAGACTCATGTGACCAGGCCTTTCTGAGATCTGGGGCTTAGGCAGGAATTGAGCCTTTGAGGATCTGGGGAGGGTCTTCCAGGCAGAGGAAAAAACCATTGCAAAGGCAAAACACAGTCTGTGTGTCTGGCACGCTGGAAAAAAAGCAAAAAGGGTGACGCCGAGCAAGGAGAGGTCTATGGGAAACCCCTCCTTACGGCTGAGTGGAGAAGAGCCTGCAGCAGAGCCCAGGGGTGTGGGGCACAGGGAAGGAGGGAGACCTTGGACGGGGCTCGGAGGTCGTGGGAGCTCAGACCTGCAGGAGGAAGGAGTGGAGGGAAGAGGCAAGGGTCCAGAATAGGTTCTGGAGGTGGAACCAGCTGATTGACAGATGGCTTTGGATACTGGAGTTGAGAGAGGAGGAGGAGTTCAGGAAGACCCTGATTCCTGGGGCCCCTACAAGTGGCTAGTTGGGGAGCCTTTCTGTAGGAGTGGGGGACAGTGCAGGGTGGAGGGCTGGAAGGGATAAAGGAAGGCACTGCTCTGCTCATACTCTCAGCCAGCCCTGCCACAGGAAGTGAGGGGGCAGTGCAGACCCCTCTGGTCTGACAGCCCTGTCTCTGCCCAAGGATGCCCCGCTACTGACCCTCAGGCAGAACCAGCAATGGATCTCCCTGGAGAATCTCGCTCCAGGCATGGAATATGAGCTTCAGGTGCGGGCCAAGCCCAAGCAAGGCAGCCGTGAGGTTTGGAGCCACTGGAGCCAGCCCCTGGCCTTCAGGACAGTCCCTGCAGGTACTGATGGGGAGCTGAGGTGGGGATGCAGCCTGGGCAGGAGGCAGGGACTGGCGGGGCAGTCTTGGGGTATGTTCAGCACCCTTTGACCATCTTTAGCTCACTGGATGTGACCTGCAGGGTGGGAAATGTGGGCAAGTTTTGCAGATGGGAACAAGGATTTGGTGATGGGGTGGGACTTCTCAGAGGCCTTGTGAGTTAGTGGAGAGGCTCTTTCCTTTTTCTCTACCATTTAACCTCAAGCTTTTGGTTTCTTCCAAGGTCTGGGGTGGGCTGTTTTCACCTGTTAGCCTATTTCTTCGTCTGTGAAGTGGGTAGCATGGTACCATGGCAGGGCTGCTGTGATGAAGGCATGCGATGCCCCATGTCGGCCAGGTACACAGCAGCCCTGCTGGACCAGCTGGGACCCTATAAAGGTCTTGGGTCAGTGGTCGTCCTCTCCCTCAGCACCACGTTATGGGTGGGGGATGCTGCAGTGACTCGGGGCAGGGCACACTTCTTTAACACCTCCCCTTCTCCTCTTCCTACCCCTTGGGCAGAAACCAAAAAGAAGATCCCACCTCTCCCTTGGTTGATCCACATCTTCTTGGGCGTTGGCAGTTTCTTTGGTCTTGTCCTCTTGGTTTACTTTCTGGGCAGCTTCCAGTGCATCAGGCTATGGTAAGGAGAATGCTCCCTTCCCCGTCTTTCATGTCTCGGTATGACTTCCCCCATGGCCAGGTCAGCTTCTGGGCTGAGCCCCGTGTTCTGACACTCCAATGCTGCCTCTGCCATCCCAAGGGCCCTCCCTTCCTAACATCTGGCCTTTCCTCCCAAAGAAGGAGGCCCAAGGGGCCAGCCCAAGAGGAGAGGCACAGGGAGAACCCCATGGGAACTCTACCCCGAGCATTAGGCTCAGGACTTGAGTATGTATATGTATACGAGCCAGCTGCCTGTGGTGGGGGATGGGGTGTCATTATGGGTCTGACCAGTCATTTGTTCTTTCCTTTATTTGCCGAGTACCAGCTCAGAACCAGGTATGGTGCTGAGCGCTGGGAACGTAAGCACAGCCACAGGCATGTCGTCACATTTTCATGGACTCACTGTCCCATGGGGGATGAAAGATATTTATCACGCAGGTTTATAATGACATGAGATTAGGGTGGTGAAGGAAAGAAGGTGCTAGAAGTACTAGAAGTAGACAACAGGAAGGGGAGCCTCAGCTAAGGGGTGACCAGGGTAAGCATCCCCTAGGAGGTGATGATGGCATTGAAATCTGGAGGAGGAGCAAACCAGGCAGGGAAGGGTCAGGAGCTCGTCCATCCCAGGCAGAGGAAAAGCCTGTGCAGAGACCTTGGGTGGGAACAAGGGAGGAGCATTCCAGGAATGGAGAGTATAGGAAAGTGGGTGTGGTCAGAGACCAGAAGGAAGTTTGGGATCTGAGCCTGGACTTCTGGGCAGCAGCCAGGTTTCCTGGGGTCTTGAGGCATACATCTTGAAGTGGATGCACACAGACACTGGAGCACTCAGCTTGGCAAGCAGTGCACGGGCTGGTATTCAGCTTCTAGTCACCATCAGTCCTCCCCCTTAAGGAAAAAAAAAAAAAACCCAGGCACCCTTGGGCAGTGCACAACTTGAGCCACTGTCCACGGCAGCCTTGACCAGGAGGCCCACAGTCTGGCCTCTCTCTTGCCTCCCTCCTCGTGGCTCGCTCTGCTCTGGTCTTCCCTGTGGTCACCCACGCCCACGTCCTTCTGCTCTCACACTTGGTTTATTGACTGGCTCCCCATTAGAATGTCAGCTCCTTAAGAGCAGGGACCTCCTCTGTTGACTCTTCTTGTGTTCTCAGTGCCCAGCACAATACCCTCCCTTACTGGGCATGCAATCAACATTGACAAAATAACGTGTGTGGTGAGGCACTGTGCCCGGCGCTCAGAGCTGTGGGACTCATGGCAGGACACTGTGGGCTCCTTTCTCTTCTCACCCTTCTTCCCTCCCTCCTCTCCCCTCTGTAGGCTGAAGAACGTTCTCAAGTGTCACATCCCAGACCCCTCGGAGTTTTTTTCCCAGCTGAGCTCTGAGCATGGAGGAGATTTCCAGGTAGGAGTCTGGAGGAGGAGGACAGAGCAGATAGTTGGCACAGGCTGGCCAGAGTGGGGGCTGGGGTGTGGACAGGGTCGGGAGGAGGTGCACAACAGTGGGTTTTGCACTTTGGGCGAAGAAATGTAAAGTCAGCTGCCTCGCGGGTATGTATGTGCACAGTCGTGCTGGATTCTTTGCAACCCCATGGATTGTAGCCAGCCTGGCTCCTCCGTCCATGGGATTCTCCAGGCAAGAATACTGGAGTGGGTGGCCATGAAATCCTCCAGGAGATCTTCCTGACCCAGGGATAGAACCCAAGTCTCTTGCATCTCCTGCACTGGCAGGCAGATTCTTTAACAACTTCGCTACCTGGGAAGCCCTGGACCCCTTTCCCCAGTTCTGGCACCAGCGTTCTCAGGCTGAATGGCAGCGCCCATCTGAGTGAGCCAGCCTACCTGGGCTCTAATTCTGGCTCCACCAATTCCTGGCTGTGTGGCCTGGGGCAAGTTATAGAACCTCTCTGTGTCTCAGTTTCCTCACCTGTAAAATGGGTGGGTGGGTAAGGTGAGATAATATTAATATGCTTACGATCCCAAGGACATAGCCCAGCACACAGTTAATGCTCACAAAACCCTCACTGGAATTACCTGTACTGGGCTGCTGTTGGAGCAGGATTCACCAGGTCCAAGTTCTCACCCCTCTCTCTTGTGCAGATCTGCTCTGAGGGGCTAGTGCTTTCCCTGCTCTTGAAAAATCCTCCCAGCCAGCCTACATGATTTATCACAAATGCTAGCAAGGCCTTTAGGCATTTCTAGTTACAAAACAGATTCATTTTAAAAGTGCGCCCTGTATGTCGGAACGCTCTGAATGCCATGCAGAGTTCAGTTGTCTCCCTCAGCCCACACGCGTGCTTCAGGAAGGAAGCTTCTGGGCGGAGGGAGGTGTGGTGGGCCAATTCTACCACCCCACCCCATACTCTAGGCTCCCTAGATTGGTGTTGGTGGAGGGGGTGAGGCGGGAGTGGACGGAGGTCGAGAGAAATGCCCAGAGGCTGGGAAGCCGTGCTGGAGCAGGCCTGTCACAAGCTGGCTTTGGCATTCTCTATCGGGGCTGATCAGGGCCCCTTCTGGAAGTCTCTGGAAAACTCCCAGGTCTGGGCACATCTTGCCTGCAGTGCTCTTTATGTGGGGTTATGTATCTCCTTATAACTTTTCCTTTAGCCTGAGAGGTAGTGATCTCCCCACCAACAAAGGTATTCAAGCCAGCCTTGGCTGACTATGTGTTGGTCACGTGGCAGAAGGGATTCCTAGTGGGAAGCTGGACTAGATGCAGCCTCAGACCGCTTCCAGCTTGAGGTCCTTCTGAGTCGATGGGCTTGGGACATTTTGAGGCAGGACTGCGGTCCTCTCTAGAGAGCTGCATCTTCCCATGGGATCAACCCCAGGTCAAAATGCCTGGCCCAGGCCTTCGTGTGTGGTGGGGGGTATCCCAAAAAGGCCCTGGGGGTGCAGGTGTGACTGGGGGTGACAGATGGCCGAGAGGGACCCCACCCTCTCCTCTGCATCTGGGTGACAGGCCAGCTCCTCTCTGTCTCTCTGCCCCAGAACCCCGAGCTCCAAGACCCCAGGGCCCACTGCCCTGTCCGTGAGACCCAGGAGTGCAAGTGCCATTGTGTGTGATAAGGATGAATTTCTTCCTGTGCCGCACGACAATCCCCCCTCCCCTGCCCACTTCCACTTCAAGGCATTGTGGATGGAGGCCCAGGCCTCGGAAGAGGCTAACCACACAGCTCTGAGGCCCAGCACACCAGCGCAGGCTACAGGGCTGCCCTTTCCTTCTGGCCGCTGCTCAGGACTGCTGCCTGGCCCTGCCCTCTGCTGCCTCTTGGAGTGTTGGAGCCCCACCTGGCCTGGCTCTTGCCCTCTCTCCCACGCCTCTGTCCTTTGCCACCCTTAGCTGGCCCTCACTGTCCTTCTCTCTTGGCCTTTTCTCCTGTAACATGAACACCTGGTTTGGGGAAGGGGGTAGATGCTGTCAAGTGGTCCAGCCATTAATTCACCTGCAATATATCAACTGGGCCTCTGGATCCCCACGCTGGGCACAAGGGTACAGGGAGACCCGTCGCACCTGGCCCCTGTGCTCAGGGGACCACAGTCCAGCTGCAGAAGGCTCCCAGGACAGAAGGCTGTTGGGGTTCTCAAGTGCACCCTCCTGCCCCATCACCCTGTCCTCAGGGGGGTATTGTCCCCTACACCTCTGCTGGCCATGTGCATGCTACCTGTGCCAAGTGTTTCCATCCTCATTTTCTTCTTTAACATCTCTTTGCTGGGCCATAGTGAGGCAGTCAGGAAAGAGGCACTAGCTATTACTGAACTGAGGCTCAAGAGGTGCAGTCACCTGCCCAGGGTCACACAGCTCGTGAGTGCCAGGGCCAGGGCTGGAAGTGGGTCTCCCTGCTCCTTGCCAGGGCTCTCCACACTCCAGAGCAACTGAGAAGTGCTTGCCTCTGATGGGTGCTTGCCTCTCTCAGTGGGTGGAGTGTGTGGGAGGCAGGGGGCGGGACCACTAGCTCCCAGCTGGAGATGGTTCCGTGGCAGTGTGCGTGGGGAACATGAAGCCCGGCTTTTCTACCTGCTGGCTGTGTGATTTGGGCCAGGACACGGGCTCTCTCTGGGCATTCGTATGGTGGTCGTGACGTACTCTCAGGGCTCTTTCTGCTTCGGCAGTGGTTGGTTGGTTGGTTCAGACACTCACACTGGTCCCCACCAGTCAGTCTGAGGATTCCACCCATCTCTATGTCCCTGGGACCTGGAGCAGCACTAGTTTCCCAATACTGCTGCTGCTAAGTCACTTCAGTCGTGTCCGACTCTGTGCGGTCCCTGAGACAGCAGCCCACCAGGCTCCCCCATCCCTGGGATTCTCCAGGCAAGAACACTAGAATGGGTTGAAATTTCCTTCTCCAGTGCATGAAAGTGAAAAGTGAAAGTGAAGTCGCTCAGTCGTGTCTGACTCTTAGCAACCCCATGGACTGCAGCCTACCAGGCTCCTCTGTCCATGGGATTCTCCAGGCAAGAGCACTTACTAGCTGCTCAATAAGCATTCAGGTATTGACCCAACACATCCCATGGGCCCCTAGTGAGCCAGAAAGATCTGTGCTGAGGCTGGGAAGCAGGCACACCCACTGATGTGGAACATTCCCCAAACCAATGGGCCGAGTTTGTATGTGTGTACATGTGTGTGCATTTGGGAGACAGGGCAGCAGGGGTGGGGGTGGGGTGGGGGTGGGGTGGGGGTGGGTTTGCAGTCAAGGAGGGCTTCCCGGAGGCGGCAGCCCTGAGTCTACTGCTAAAGAAGAAGGAGTTAGGGGTTATTGCTGAGTTTGGAAGAGACGGCCCCCTCATCCTCCCACTGTCCTTTCTCTTCACAGAAGTGGCTCTCTTCACCTTTCCCCTCGTCCTCCTTCAGCCGCAGTGGCCCGGACCCCGAGATCTCCCCACTGGAGGTGTTGGACAGGGACACCAAGGCCACACAGCTGCTCCTGCTGCAGCAGGACAAGGGCTCATTGTCCTTAGCTGAGACCAGCGGCCACTCGGTGACCAGCTGCTTCACCAACCAAGGCTACTTCTTCTTCCACCTCCCAGATGCCCTGGAGATTGAGGCCTGCCAGGTGTACTTCGTTTACGACCCCTGCACAGAGGAGCTTGATGAGGGTGGGCCCAGGGCCCCTGAGGGAGCTCTCCTTCCACCCCTGCCGACTCCACCAGGGGATGACGATGCCTACTGCACCTTCCCCCCCGGAGAAGACCTGCTGCTCTTCTCTCCGAGTCTCCTCAGTGGCCCAGGCCCCCTGAACACTGCCCAGCAGGGCACTGGGGCTGGTGAAGAGAGGCTGGCCTCCAGCCCACAGGAGGGAATCCCTGGAGACTGGATCCCCCAGCCGCTGGGGCCTCCTGTTCTGGAAGCCCCTGACCTGGTGGATATTCAGTCACCCCCAGAGCATGAGCTAGGAGAAGCAAGAGAGAAGGTACCTGGCCCCAGTCCAAGAGAGGGGACCAACTTCCCCTGGTCCAGCCCTCCCGGGCAAGGCCAAGTCAGGGCCCCCACTGTCTGCCTTACCCTGAACACTGATGCCTACCTATCCCTCCAAGAGCTCCAGGATCAGGACCCAGCTTACTTGGTATAGACAGACAGCCAGAGCTGGGAGGCAGGTGGCCGTCCACTGCTGCGCCAGGCCTGCTTGAGGACTCTGTCCGTGAGGCTTTTCCGCTGCTGAGACACGGTGTCCAGCAACCTCTGGACATCTCTGCCCAGAGGGCCTCACCCAGTCCTGCACACTCAGCTGTTGATTTCCAAACCTCAGTTGCTGCTCCCTGGTCCTATTGCCCAAGCCAAGAACTTTGGGGGTGGGGTCCTTTGATTCCCCCACTCCCTCATTCGTCGTGGAGTCCTGTGGTTTTACCTCTGAAGCATTTCTCCTCTCCAGCTCTGTAGCTACTTTTCAGGGAGAGTTTGTGGTTCTCCAGTGGTCTTCACCCTGGCTTACTCACTGGGCTTTCTGCCTGGATCACACCCCTCCCACCCACCCACCACAGGACAATCAGCAGAATCTTTCCAAAACATAAATGGAGCTATGCTGCTCCTCCTAGAGAAGGAAATGGCAACCGACTCCAGTATTCTTGCCTGGAAAATCCCATGGACAGAGGAGCCTGGCGGGCTACAGTCCATGGGATTGCAAAGAGTTGGACACGTCAGAGCGAATGGGCATACATGTGCTGCTCCTGGTTTAAAATCCTGCCATGACTCACCAATGCCCTCAGTACAACTTCTTGACCTATTGGTCCTCCAGCATCATGTTGGGACATTCCCATCTAGAATCCTCCCAACAGTCCTACTCAGAGACCCTGATGCTGGGAAAGATTGAAGGCAGGAGGAGAAGGGGGTGACAGAGGATGAGATGGCGGGATGGCATCACTGACTCAACGGACATGAGTCTGAGCAAACTGCTGGAGACAGTGAAGGACAGAAGAGCCTGGTGTGCTGCAGTCCATGGGGTCTCAAGGAGTCGGACATGACTGAGCGACTGAACAACACAGTCCTACAGAACCACTCGGAACTCCCTCACTTCCCCACACCTTTGTACGTGTGATTTCCTGCTCCTGGGGGGCCCTCTCCTCCCTCATCTGGGTGACAAATTCCCCTTATCCTTCAGGTGGCAGTTCTGCTTCCCTTACAGGGAAACACTGCCTCCTCTCATGTGCCCAAACTCGAGATTCAGTGCTGGAGGGACAGGCTCTCGGGGACACAGGGTGGTGGGACAGAGTGTCTCTGTCACATCCCCTTTGGGATCTCTCGTGACCTCGGAATGCTTGCCTACAGCTGTGGCCCGTCTGTGCACAAATGCCCAGCAAAGTGGACGCTGGCTGGATCTTTCCACAATGGCAAGCCACTGGAAAGTAAACCCCTCCAAATGGCGGGTCCTGATGCTGTCGTAGGAGCCATCCCTCAGGCCCCTCTTGCTCCACCTTCCACTGGAGGGGTCTTTTCTGCAGCTCAAAGGCTGGCACACTGCCTCCAGATGGCAGTTCCATTCCCTGCCCTTGACAGAGTCGACTTTACATCCTATCATAGTCCCTGGGTGAATTAATAACCTATCTGGCATCACCATGCCTGGTCTCCCTGTGCCCTTGCTGCCTTCATGCAGGGTGGATATCATCGAGCTCTCAGGGGCACCCCTGGCACTTTGACGTTTCTGAGGTCAAGCCTTGGAGAGGCAGGCAGTCCATGTCCACTAGGTTCCGGCATGCCCGCCCCAGCAAGAGGCTCATCCCCTCACATGGCAGTCCTGCCCCACCACACATGGCGAGCCCCTTCCTTCTTGGTGCTCCCACCACCTGTCCACTTCTCGTCCTTCTATCCCTGGCATTGATTACACTTGTCATGACAAGAATTCTCCCAGAGGTGAAGACCGGGGTGTTCCTGCTATCAGCTGAGGTGTGAAAGCGCGCAGTGCCTGCATTTATAAGCCCTGCTTTCAGTTGATTGGGCACCTGACGCAAGCCCACCCATTAGTTCATCAGCAGCATGCTGATACATGTGTGTATCATGTTTGTTATTGTTTACTTGATATTTTTCTTTAAATCAGTTCAATTTTTGTTTAAATAGTTTTATTTAAGGAAAAATTTTTATGTTGATTTTGTAAATGGAAAAACCAATGTTCAGTATAAATAAAAGGCAATAGCACAAAGTGAGTACGATAAAACAGAATGTTTCAGTTTATTGCCTGCTGAAAGTCTGCTCTCTTATTTTAAAGGGAAGATAAACAAGTGTTGGGAAGATGATGAAGGTATATGGAAACCAAACAGAGACTTCTTTCTTGAGAAAATGCTGAAGGATTGTAAATGGAATGTCTTTTTCACTAAAAGGAATCATATTTATCTTATTCTGTGTCCAGGCACCATTTGACAAGGTCTTATGGGAAAATATTCCACTTGAATATGTAAGTGAAAATTGCTCGGTTGTGTCCAACTCTTTGCGACCCCATCGACTGTAGTCCATAGAATTCTCCAGGCCAGAATACTGGAGTGAGTAGCTGTCGCCTTCTCCAGGAGATCTTCCAACCCAGCAATCGAACCCAGATCTCCTGAAAATATAATTTTATTTTTTTCAGTGTCCTTGATTCTGAAAAATTGGCCCAGATCATGAATAGCAATGTTTGGCATTCATGAAGCTGCCCTCAGGGCAGACATTGCTAATCAGCCATATCTAAAGTACTGGTGCTTGGCAGACACTGCTAGCTGACCACAGCACTCCTTTCTTTGGTGCTTGGACTCAGTCTTAGACTCTGTAGGCAGGTCCCAATTGATCATAGCTGGCACCTGGTGATAGCTCTAGACCAGGTAACTCCTCAGGTTTCTTCCATAACAGAAGTTATTGTCCCCAACTCCAATTTTCTTGGCAGGTAAAACTGAGGCTGAGATGATGGAGAGAGGAAAGCTGAGAAGGGCTTGTGAGCAGGCACATCCAGGGAACCCAGCTGTCTCTACCCAGTCTGACAGGAGATCTGAGCTGGCAGTGAGCAGAGTAGGGAGTTTCCTTACACCAAGTGGAGATGGACTGATGGGCTGGAAGCCACAGTGTGGTGCGTTTTGTGTGCAGTAGGGTGTGGGTCTTGGGAGACGGGGTAAGGAGAGGGCAGCTGGCAGGGGCAGAAGAGATGAAGGAAAGACAGGCTTGCTTGGGTCAGACTGTAGGAGAGAGGAGAGGCGCCAGCTGGGGACCAGGCAGCCTAGGGTCTCAAAGAGCCGTCAGGTGCAGAGCAGTAAGTATGAAGCATCCAGGGCTGATTGGGGAATAAAAGAACAGAGAGGAGAGGTGAGAAGGGCCTTCCAGCCCCTCAGGTCTCCAATGTCTTGAGCTGTATTTACTCCTTCACCTCCCTAACCCCCCAATACCTCTGCTCTCCCCCTACCTACCAATTCCCACTCCAAGCAACTTTCACTGTCCACAGTTATCAAGCAAATTACTGTCGAAACAGTTCATGGCTAGGATGAATCACTTACCACTGTCCTCCGAATTATTGACATCCTAGATAACTTTAAAAATGATCAAGAAGCACCTTTAAAAGTGGGAAGGCAGCTAATATTTTATGTTCCAGACACAGTGCCAGACATTTTCCAAACAGCATTTCATCATCTGAAAAGAACCTTGTGAGGCAGGCGACATTCTCCACATTTTGCAGATTAGGACACTGAGGCTTATGGAGGTTAAGAAATGCAGCTGACTGTTGGTGGATCCAGGATTCAAACTTGGTGCGTTTGGTGCCAGAGATTTGGGCCCTTTTGTATATACAGGGCTGCATAGGGGACAATTATATTAGTGGGAAAAAAAAAAACAGGCAAA
Organism: Oryx dammah; assembly: GCF_014754425.2. Lineage (NCBI taxonomy): Eukaryota > Metazoa > Chordata > Mammalia > Artiodactyla > Bovidae > Oryx > Oryx dammah. The sequence continues at coordinate 5,835,649 of NW_024080622.1, forward strand.
ATTCCATTCTAAGCTTCCTGGTTGTTGTTGTCGTTCAGTCACTCAGTCATGTCTGACTCTTCATGAACCCATGGACTGCAGCATGCCAGGCTTCCCTGTCCTTCACCATCTCCTGGAGTTTGGTCAAACACATGTTCATTGAGTCAGTGATGCCATCCAACCCTCTCATCTTCTGTCATCCCCTTCTCCTGCCCTCAATCTTTCCCAGCATCAATGTCTTTTCCAATGAGTTGGCTCTTTGCATCAGGTGGCCAAAGTGTTGGAGTTTCAGCTTCAGCAGCAGTCCTTCCAATGAATATTCAGGACTGATTTCCTTTAGGATTGACTGGTTTGATCTCCTTGCTGTCCAAGCGACTCTCAAGAGTCTTCTCCAGCACCCCAGTTCGAAAGCATCAGTTCTTTGATGCTCAGCCTTCTTTATGGTTCAACTCTCACATCCATACATAACTACAGGAAAAACCATAACTTTGACTATATGGACCTTTGTTGGCAGTGATGTCTCTGCTCTTTAATATGCTGTCTATGTTTGTTATAGCTTTTCTTCCAAGGAGTAAGCGTCTTTTAATTTCATGGCTGCAAGTCAGCATCCACAGTGATTTTGGAGCCCAAGAAAATAAAGTCTGTCACTGTTTTCATTTTTCCTCCATCTATTTGCCATAAAATGATGGGACTGGATGCTTCCTGGTAACCAGTTTAAAAAAGAAAAGCAGCCTATATTCCATGATTGTGATTGTGATCGAAACCATCCCATTCTTGTGACCTGGAAACATCACTTCTCACTCAGGTTCCTGCTCAGCTTCCTCCTGGTCCACCAGTCCCCCTCCACTTGCCCCCCATTCTTCCACCTCTGAGCCCTTCCAGGGTGATCTTATCATGGGCACATCTGGATCATGCCACATCCCCACCTAAACCCCCAACAACTCCCTGTTGTTTTCAGGACATTAGCTGAAAGCATTAATGTAATAATGAATAACTTAGGGACTCCATGCAGGTCCCATCTGATTCATGGCTCATTCATCTGTCTGTGAATGGCGGCTGGAGTCAGATGGATGATTTCTAAGTGCTCTCCAGGCCCTGATAGTCTGTAGTTTCAGGTGTCACACGGAATGTGGCTGGTGGCTGGGATTACATGTATTTCTCTTCACGAGTGGGGGGCTGGGGCTCGAGGGTGGGGATGAGGACAGGGGCCACAACTGACTCACTCGCTTTGGGACATGCTGGTCTCTGGGTTTGAAGCAGACCCACCACCCAAACAATTCACTCCTGGACTCCTACACATCCCTCAGGACCTTCAAGCATCCCCACTTCTGGAAGACCCTCTAATTCATTCCAAGTTGGATTGAGTACTTCCTCCTACTGTGCCCCTCCTGAGATCCCTCTCTTAACCATCTCTGGTGCTATGGGCCAGAGAGATCCTGAGCTAGATTCTGGAGTTACAGAGCTGATAATAACAGCTATGGGAGAAAACCAGCTAGAGCCCCACTAGCACAAGCCTTTGGAAATACCAGGCACGAGAAGACAATAAAGGAGTTTCTGACTCAGGGATGGAAGGCAGAATGTTGTTGCGCGGGGCTGTAGTAGGGGCTCCGCTGGAGTTCAGCTTGTATTGGAAACAATTGTTTGAGGGTGGTTCTTGGAAGAGGGAGAAACTGTTCTTACATATCAGCAGCTACCACTTAGCAATTTGGATTTTATCAACAGGCAGTGTGGGAGGGGCAGGTGCAAGGACAAGGACCTGTCGAGACCACAGTGGAATGTTCTCCATCCTTCAGGGTCTCATCAAAGGGGCATTTTTTGAGCACTTAGCAGGCATCAGACTCTGTTCTGAATGCATTGTGTTACTAGCTCACTTGATCTTTACAACATTGCCACAAGGGAAGGACTATTCTTATCCATTTGGCAGGTGAGAAGACAGAGTCACAGAGTAATTAATGACTTGCTCAAGGACACAACTGGAACACAGTAGAGCAAGGATTTGAACTCAGGCAGTCTTCAGCTCTCACATGGGCTAGCTCTTTACTGCTTTAACGTGTGTGCACTCAAAGATCTCATACAATCTCTCAGCACCCCAGCATGACAAGAATGACCAAGATTCCAGGTTCTGCATCACAGATGCAGACATGCAGTCCTGAGAGGAGGGTGCCCTGTGCCAGGCCACTCAGTGAATTCGACTTGGGGAATGACTAGAAACCCAGATCCCACCCTTGCAGCTTGCTGTCTCCTGGCCTTTGTCACTGGGGTTGGGGAGGGTGGTTGGGTTGTTGATTAAACTTGAGCTCAGCACCAACAGCCTGGGCCTGGCCCCTGTGACAGCCCCGGGACATCCCCTTGGGTGGCTCTGAGACATTTTCCACCACCGCAGGTATGACACACATCCCATCACAGCGCCCGGGAGGGAGGCTGTCGGACAGAGCTGTGAGAAAGAAAGGCCGGAAGTGCTGAATGGGGGGAGAGTTGCCTGTGGGGAGAAAAGGTACCCGGTCTACAATTCCAGGAAGTCAGGATGCAGAGGGGAGGGAGGAGCTGGCGGGAGATATATGTTTCCAGTCCTCTATGCATCTGGCCGCTCGCCAAGCTCCAGCCACGAAGGGAAGACGGCCTGCTGCCCAGTCGGCAGAGACTCCAGCCCTTGGGGGAGGGCGTGACCGCAAAGGATGGACGAGTCACACCCTCCTGCTCTGGAGGGCTGTCAATCAGAACCTTTATCGGAAATACCCGACCTGGGAAAGCTCCGGAGTCTCCTAGCTTGGGAAGGGAGGGTAAAATTCTGTACAAGTCTTTAACAAGAGTAGTTCAGCCCCATTAGTTTCAGATACACAGATAGCAGTCTCCCCTTATCCCTGGGGGACACAGTCCAGACCCCCAGTGGATGCCTCCAACCAAGGATAGTGCTGTGTGCTAAGTTGCTTCAGTTGTGTCCTACTCTTTGAGACCTCGTGGACTGTAGCCCACTAGGCTCCTCTGTCTGTGGGATTCTCCAGGTAAGAATACTGGAGAACCTAATCCCATATATACTGTTTTTGCCTATACTGTACCTACATACCTGTGATAGAGTTTAATTTATAAATGAGGCCCAGGGATCTTCCCCAGGGGTCTAGTGATTAAGACTCTGCCTTCCAATACAAGGGACATGGGTTCAGTTCCTTGGTCAGGGAACTAAGATCCCATATGAGCATAGTATGGCCAAAACATTAAAAAAAAATTTTTTTTTTTTAATAAATGAATGAGGCACAATAAGAGAATATCTGAATTGCCAGCATCACTACTCTTGAACTTTAGGGCCATTACTAAGTAAACAAGGGTTACTTGACCACTGCTCTGAGATACTGCTTTGACAGTCCATCTGATAACCAAGGTGGCTACTAAGTGGCTAACGGCAGTATATGCTGGATAAAGGAGTAATTCATGGCCCGGCTGAGATAGAAAATGATTTGAAACTTAGGAGTTGTTGATTTCTGGAATTTCCCATTTCATATTTTTGAACTGAGGTTGACCACAGGCAACTGAAACTTTAGATACAGGGGAGTTACTGTAGTTGACCAAAGTTGGCTCCTGGAGGAAGTGTTCTGAGAGATTCAGTTATTCACTCAGTGTGTATTTACTGAGGGCTTATTATGCGCATGGTGTGTGCTAGTAGCCGGGAATGCAGCAGTGGACGAAACACAGTCCAGCCTGCCTTGAGGCTTCTACAGCCCCTTTGGGACAATGGGTGTGGTGGGCAAAGTCCTCACTCTAGACCCAGGTGACATGGATTAAATCCTGGTTTTGCCACTTACCAGACGTGACCTTGGGCAAGTGCCTAAACTTCTGTGTGCCTCCGTGTTCTCATCTGTAAAAGGCAGAGGGAAGGACCAGGACTGTTGTCAGGGTTAAGGAAGCGAGTGTATACAAAGTACTTAAAAGAGATGAGCTGGCTTCGGGGAGACAGGACAGACAGATACAGGGCTGCGACCAGGGAAAACCCAAGGGCTGCAAGTGTGGAGGCAGCTGACTTGCTGGGCAGCCTCTCAGATGCTCTCTGCTGTTTGGGGCAGGGCTGACCTGGATGCCACTGCAGTGTCTATCTACCCCAAGCACCTGGTAAGTCTCAGGGGGATAATGGCTTAAGGCATGACCCTCCTCAGGGGGATGCAAATGCCCCAAGGGATCAATCTCTAACGGGGGGATTCCAGAGGTGTGAGAAAGGCAGCCCGCCTCTCAAATCCATCCACGTGAGCTGCTGCCAGCCTAGTCCAGGGTCAAGGGCATTCAGTCTGTCCCCTTTGTCCCAGCTCTGAGCCACTCATTCCCTTTGAGGCTCAGTCTCTTCAACTGTAAACTGGGGTGAAAGGTGCAGGGGGAGGGGAGTCTGTCTAACCTTGAAGCTCTCTTCTGACTCAACCAGTCTGTTCTGGATGGAGTCCCCACTCACTCGGCTAAAAATGACCCAGAAAATTTGCCTTGGCAATTTTCCTCCCCAACCCCTGACTCAATGTTAAGTACCCAGGGGAGATACTAATTAGATAAATCTCATGTGGCATGACTGGTAGCCCAGTCTGCTGCAGGCAACCCATTCCCCATTCATTCTGATGCATTTATTGAGCTTCTACTGTGTGCACGGCACTGTTCAAAGTAGACATTGGATTGCAGGGAATTGGGATCGCTTGGGTCAGGGCTTGGTGTTGGTCAACCCCAGTGTTTGAGAGGGTGTCCCTGGCCAAGGGTCCAGTGACTCTAGTAAAAACGGTGCAGGAGAGCTCCAGCTGCAGTGGTCAAAGCAACCATCTGGGAGCTGAGTAAGTCAGCAAAGTCTGTTGCTTGTGACTTATGCAAATAGGAGACTAACAACGAAACCTTTACTGCTGGGATCCCAACTCAGATGCAGATGCTGCTGGGGAAAGCTGTGGGGGGCAGATCACAGCAACAGTGCTGAAAATGATGACAGCAACATGCAGTGAGTACTTAGTAGGTGCAGGACTGTTCTGAGTTCCACTCATCAGTTCTTTCTTTCAGTTTTCACATCACTTATAGTTATTGTCTCATTTTCTATATGACAGAGCGAAGGCATAACTAGACCAAATAACTTGTAACTCAGGTCTTATGCTAACAAGAGTCAGAGTCAGGACTTGAACCCAGGCTTTAGGCTTCAGTACTTGTGTTTTTAACCCAGACAGTGGAAGACAATTAGGTGTGGTGGGGGTCTGTGTCATATTGAAATTGCTCAGAGGAGCCACCACTGACAGTTGCTGTGTTGGGAGGCAGACCCAGATCTTTGAAACATTTAAGGGAAGCTGGAGAGTATAGTATCCTGAGTTTTAAATATTGGCAACTAACTTAAAAAAAAAAATTAAAACACAAACAAGCCAAGCAAAATGTGTCTTCTTGGGAGGAATAAAGAAAAGCCATCTTCTGGGATTTACTGTAAAAGGTCACTTCCTCCAGACCTTGGCTGGGCTGGGTGCTCCATCCTCCCCACCCTGTGCTCTGAGTCCCACTGTGAGCCTTTGCGGGCCCTGATCCCGAATGCCCTGTTCATCACTGGATTCCAGCACCTGCCACAGGATGTTCATTGAGTGAATGTGTAGACTTAAGGGGTGAGGGGAGGGAGAGAGGAAGAAGCAAAGGGAGGGAGAGGCAGTTACATAGCGGTTCCAAGAATGTGGACTTGCATAGAAATCAGAAACCAGTGAGGACAGCCGATGGGACAGAGCCCATAGGCATTAGGACCTCATGCAGCCCCACCAGCATGAGCAACTGCCCTGACGACATGGAGCTTCAAGGAGAAGAGAGGCACCGTTCAAGGCCGGAGCCAGTGCTGGGGTTGCCTCTAAGGGCGGCAGGAAAGCGGCTCCTTGGAGAGCCTTCTGTTCCTTCAACCTTGAACAGGGCTCCCCTGGAGGAGCAAGAGTCAGACTCTCAACCGCCTGTAGCGAGGAGCTCTGGCTGCAACAATATTTGAGGCTATACACACACGTGTGTGTGTGCCCTGGAAAATTTTTTTTAAATTTCTACCTAAGAACTTGCATGCTCAGTAATGATATTGCCCTTTGATTTTATTTTTAAACATTTAATTTGGGTCAGAGTGCTGGCAAGAGCACAGGCCTGGGAACCTGGGTAATTTGCTTTTCAGCCCCAACCGTGTTTCAGCCATGCCATGTGACTTTGGGTAGTCTATTCACCCCAACCCCCTGCCTGGAACCCCTCCTGCTGGGACCCCACGGTGGAGAAGGCCAGGTTGAATGATGCATCAAAAGTTTCCATTCTGTGTCCCCAGCGGCCTGGCCTGAGGCAGCGCCTCTCAAACCTCAAACCCCTGATCAGAAGCCACTCCCCTGACCACCCGGCTGGGAAAGAGCAGGCTGGAGACCTGTGAGTTCTCACTTGGCAGACAGAGGCCAAAGGCCAGGGTCTGAGGGGGCCAGGAGAGGGGTGGCAAGGGGGGAGGGACACACACCCAGAGGGGATGAAGTCAGAGGGCTCTGAAGTCAGGGGTTCCTGGGTCTGAACCCCAGCACTTCCTGCTGTGTGACCAAGAGCAAATGACACCTGCTTTCTCAGCTCTACTTTCTCACCTGCAAAATGGGGTCAAGTGGCCATTTGTTAAATTAGGGGATGAGGCCAGCCTTGTGTTTGGTTAGTAGTAGCATAAAATCACAGAGTTTCAGGGCCTCTATCGGGATCCTGGAGGAACTTAGGAACTTGAACCCCTCTGCAGGTGAGGGAACTCAGGCCACCAAAATGATGACTCCTGCGAGGGCTCCTGTTTGGCTCCACGGCAACCGCTTCCAAAGGATTCCCCTTCCTGGAAGCACTAAGGAGCGTCTCTAAGTCTACCAAGGGCCCTGTCCTCCATCTGCTGTTGTGAGGACAGAGGTCTTCACCTGTTCCACTGTCTCCCCGGGTGGGCTGCATCCCTCAGGGGCAGACACTGAGCCTTGCTTGTTTCTGTGGCCTGGGGGTCAGCATAAGCAAGCACCATGTAGGTGCTTGACACCTGTTTAAAGAAGTGAGCTAGTGCCTATAGGTGTGCGGTGCATTGGACAAAGGTAACAGAGGGACCCCTGCCTGCGCAGCCTCTGAAGGTTTGGTTGAGGCAATGGGAAAGATGGGTACAGCGCAGGTAGTCTCCTCCCCACTGCTCACCTCCATGGAGCTCCAGAGCCTGCAGGAGGGAGAAGGGGGCAGGTTGGACCCGTGTCTGTGTGGGAAGATGGTGAGGAGGTTAGGAGTTCAGAGAGAAAACAGGCTTTGGAAGTGACGTGAGGACCCAGGGAAACGTGGGTCTTTGGAACAGCAGTCCATGGTGTTGTCAGTAACCAGCCTGTTTCCAGCCTCTCACCTTGTCTGTAACAGGCTGAACTGTGTCCCTAGAAGATATGTGGAAATCCCAAACTCTAGTAGCTCTGGATGTGACCTTATTCGGATCTAGGAATTTTTGCAGCTGTGAATAGATGAGGTCGCTACGCGTGCCTGGATCCAACATGATGGGTGTCCTTAAAGGAAGAGAAGAGACACTGAGAAAGACACACAGGGAGAAGGCCATGCAGCAAGGGAGGCAGAGGTTGAAGTCATGCTGCCGCGACCCAAGCAAGGGTACCAGTAGCCGCCAAAGCTGGGAGAGGCAGGAAGGAGCCTCCCTGAGAGCTTGCGAGAGAGTGTGTGCCTGTGGGTACCTTGATCCTGGACTTGAGGCTTCCAGATCTATGAGAGAAAGAGTTTCTATTGTTTTAAGCCACCCCGCTGGTAGTTCCGTGTTAGGACAGTCCCGGGAAACAATTACACACTGCCTTGGCTAGAGGAGCCTCCTTTTTCCAGACACTGTCTAGACAGCATCTGTCGGGGGCACCTGGAGCCCGCCCTTCACCCCTCACCGCAGCCCTTAACTGTGAGCCCTGTGCTTCCTCAGAGGGTGTCAGAGCTGGCTCAGCCAGTCAGGAACCTTCCCCAGGGATATCCCAGCTCTACCCTCACTAGCCTTCTTGAGCTCTGAGACTTGCTGATCCACAGGACAGGCTGACCAGGAGGGTTAGTGCTCTCATGTTTCCCAGCCTCATCCCCCTGAGACAGTCAGTCCCTGTGCTGGACTGAACAGTGTCCATAGAACCCACGTCCACCAGGAATCTGGGACACGCGGTCTTTGCAGACGTAAGCTGGCAACCATGAGGTCATCCTGGGTTAGAGGGGACGGGGGAGCCTGGTGGGCTGCCATCTCTGGGGTCACACAGAGTCGGACACGACTGAAGCGACTTAGCAGCAGCAGCAGCAGCAGCTCTTCTCTAACTGGTGTCCTTATACCAAGAGGGAATTTGGATCCATAGACACAGACATACAAGGAAGAGAACACGTGACCATAAAGATAGAGATCAGAGTGATGCTTCTCCAAGCCGAGAAATGACAAGGATTGTTGGTGACAACCAGAAGCTAGGAAGAAGCAAGGGAGGGTTCTTTCTTCCTTCAGAGAGAGAATGGACTGACGTGGGATTGTGGACTCCCCTCCAGAATTATGAGACAATATATCCCCGTCATTTTAAGTCATCCAGTTTAAGCCAATTTGTTACGGCCACCTAGGAAACTGATATACCTCCCATCAAAGAGATCCGTTCCACCTGCCCTAGGCTGTGCATCCTGGGGGCGGGCCACCCCCTTCTCTCAGGACCTTGGTCTCTTCTGCTGAGTGGAGACATGCAGTCCCACTCCCAAGCCTGAACCTGAGGCATCACTGGGGCTCCAGCTGGGGGCCCGAAACTCAAAATACGAGGTTACCATCCATGGAGTAGACAGGAACTGTTACTTGTTCACTCAACAATTGTTGGCTTGTCCTGTTTGCCAGGCACTGTTCTAGGCTGGGATCCTAGATGCAACAAGACAGACAAACCCTTTGTTTTCATGGGGTTCACAGTCTAGGGGTGGAGAGAATAGGGCAGGGATGATTTCAGAGGCGTGTTGTGACACAATTTGCTTCTGGGCTGTTGGAGTCCTCGCTGCGGGGCTTTCCTAAGTTCAGATAAGGTCAGCTTCCTCAGCCTCCTCCAACGTGACTGAGCTCAAGACATCATTAAAAATGCAGATATTTGGCTCTTCAGCCTCTTTGCTGGCCAGTCGTGAGCACCTGCTGTGTTCACACAGCACAGACATGGTTGTCGTGGCATTTGTCCAGCGCCTTCTGTTAGTTTGCTTGGGCTGTGTAACAAAGTACCCCAAACTGAGCAGCAATTTTTTGGCCATGCCCCATGGCATGTGGGATCTTAGTTCCCCAACCTAGGATCAAATTCGTGACCCTGCAGTGGAAGCTAAGTGGAACCACTGGACCACCAGGAAGTCCTAAAACTGAGCAACTTAAACAATGGCAATGTAATGTCTCACGGTTCTGGAGGTGAGAGGTCCAAGCCGGCTGTTAGCAGGCTTGGTTCTTTCTGCAGCTGTGAGGGAGAATCCATTCCGTGCCTCTTCCCTGCTCTCTGGTAGTTTCCTAGTGATCTTTCGGCTTACCTCAGCCAGTAGAAACATCACCCAGATCTCCGCCTTCATGTTCTCATGGAATTCTCCCTGTGTATCCGTCTCCAAATTTCCCCCTTTCATAAAGCCGTTAGTCATTTTTGATTAGGGACCCGCCCTTCTCCAGTGCGATTGTCATCTAAACTAATTACATTTGTGACTACTCTATTTGTAAATAAGGTCACGCCTAGAGCTACTGGGAGTCCCATATATGAATTGGGGGTTCACAGATCAACACATCACAGGCACCTTCTCTGTGCTTCCAGAAAGTCAAGCACCTGTCCTGCTGGCAGGCACCGAGGGTTGAGGTCAGGGTTGTGACTCGCCCTGGCCTCTGTCTCAGAGCGTCAGCTCATCTTCAGAATGTCTTGTGAAAAGGAATGCTAACGTCCACCTGTTTTCCTTTCCACCCAAGGACTTCTGTATAATGTTCTGCTCTGTTGAAAAGACGTCAGATGTGTCTCTTTCATGTCCCTTTCCCAGCATCCAGGACAGCCTGACCCTTCGTAGGCTCTTAATGTATGTCTGTTTGATTAAATAAACTATGAGTTGTGAGTTCAGATTTCACCAGGGCCTCAGTTTCTGCAAATTGGGGCTAAAAATGGTATCAACTAAATGGTGGTTGTGAGAAGTAAGTCAAGTAATCCGAGAAGTGCTAGGGGCAGGGTCTGGCCCACACTGAGTATTCCCCACAGCACTGATCAGGACCTGGAGGGCCCTTATCACAAGGCTGCGATGCAGGGTGAGGGAGCTTGCGGCTGCCTGCCCCTGCCCCTGACTCCTCCCTAACCTTGGATTAAGAGAAAGGCAGCCAGGGATGTCCCTGGGGTCCAGTGATTAAGACTCTGTGCTCCCAATGCAGAGACCACAGATTCGATCCCTGACTGGGGAACTAAGATTCCGTATGCTACATGGCATGGCCAAAAGAATAATAATAATAAAACAAAAGGCAGCTGTGCACCAGGCACAGAATCTGCCATTCACATCCAGTTTCTTCTTTCTGCACCAGGCACAGAATCTGCCATTCACATCCAGTTTCTTCTTTCTGCCTTCAAAAACCCAGCTTTGTTGTCCCCATTCCACAGGTGACAAGGTGGCAGTGCGGGGAGGTGGTATGTCTTGCCAGGTCACAGCAGCTGGAGGCTATGAGATTCGGGCCAGGTCCTCTGTTCTCCAGCTTGATCTTTGCCGCCTGAGTGTGGTGCACATGCTGAAGTCTGTCTCTCCTTGTCCTGCTGGGTCCAGCCTGCTGTGCCCCGTAGCCTCCAAGCCTCACGGGCCAGGCCTCTGGGTAGCTTCTCTGCCCCTGGAGACCAAGGGGACCCAGTGTTAGTGTGAAATGCAGATTCTCAGGGAACAGTAAGGCCTTTGTCCCTTGTTGGTGGGTGTGTCTCACTGGCTCAGGGACAAGGGGCATACTGTTACCCCATTGACAGAGGTTTAATCAAAGTTTCTCTCTTTCTTTGGACTGCACTACTAGCTTAAAGCTCAACATTCAGAAAATGAAGATCATGGCATCCGGTCCCATCACTTCATGGGAAATAGATGGGGAAACAGTGTCAAACTTTATTTTGGGGGCTCCAAAATCACTGCAGATGGTGACTGCAGCCATGAAATTAAAAGACGCTTACTCCTTGGAAGAAAAGTTATGACCAACCTAAATAGCATATTCAAAAGCAGAGACATTACTTTGCCTACTAAGTTCCATCTAGTCAAGGCTATGGTTTTTCCTGTGGTCATGTATGGATGTGAGAGTTGGATTTTGAAGAAGGCTGAGCGCTGAAGAATTGATGCTTTTGAACTGTGGTGTTGGAGAAGACTCTTGAGAGTCCCTTGGACTGCAAGGAGATCCAACCAGTCCATTCTGAAGGAGATCAACCCTGGGATTTCTTTGGAAGGAATGATGCTAAAGCTGAAACTCCAGTACTGGCCACCTCATGAGAAGAGTTGACTCATTGGAAAAGACTCTGATGCTGGGAGGGATTGGGGGCAGGAGGAGAAGCGGACGACCAAGGATGAGATGGCTGGATGGCATCACTGACTCGATGGACGTGAGTCTGAGTGAACTCTGGGAGTTGGTGATGGACAGGGAGGCCTGGCGTGCTGCGATTCATGGGATCGCAAAGAGCTGGACACAACTGAGCAACTGAACTGAACTGACGAGGCATGAGGGATCTTCCCTTACAAGGGATCGAACCTGCACCTCCTACACTAAGAGTATGGAGTCTTAACCACTGGACCACCAGGGAAGTCCGTCAGTTGACAGAGGGAAGCCTGTCTCAGTGGTGGGCGGCCCCGGCCGACAGTTCTCTGAGCTCTTGGGGAGTTGGCACGCTGCCCCTGCTTTCAAATGCCTTCCTTGGCACTCTGCTGCCCACCCCCCCCGCCCAAGTCAGCCCCTCCCCCCAGGCTGTGACCAATCGATGGCTCGGTGCTGACAAGTACAGAGGACTGATTGCACAAGATCTGCTTTTCAAAGACTGTCCAGCTCCCAGGGAGAAGAGGGTGGTGGTGGGATGAACCGAGAGATTGGGATTGACGTATATACACTATTCATACTATGTATAGGAGAGATAGGGATTCCCTGGTGGCTCAGCTGGTAAAGAATCTGCTTGCAATGCAGAAGACCCCAGTTCACTTCTGGGTTGGGAAGATCTGCTGGTGAAGGGATAGGCTACCGACTCCAGTACTCTTGGGCTTCCTTGGTGGCTCAGCTGGTAAAGAATCTGCCTGCAATGTGGGAAACCTGGGTTCAGTCCCCAGGTTGGGAAGATACCTTGGAGAAGGGAACAGCTGCCCACTTCAGTATTCTGGCCTGGAGAATTTTGTGGACCCTATAGTCAATGGGGTCGCAAAGAGTTGGACACAACTGAGTGATTTTCACTTTCACTTTCACTTTTCATAGAAGCGATAATGAGAACCGACTATATAGCACAGGGTACTCTACTCAGTGCTCTGCAGTGACTTAAATGGGAAGGAAATCCAAAAAAGAGAAGATACATGTCTATGTATAGCTGACTCACTTTGCTGAACAGTAGAAACACAACATTGTAAAGCAACTATACTCCAATTAGAAAAAAAGACTCCCATTACCAGCCTGCCTCGTCCAGGGACCTGGGCTACTTTGGAGAAGGACAGCGGCAGTGCTTGGGGTGTCTACACCCCAATGCTCCTTGCTCCCATCCTAAGTGCCTCTCTCTTGGAATGTTTTCAGGGAGGGGGGTACCAAGGCCTAGGAGGAGGGGAGACTGGAGGGAGGAAGGAAAATTGCCCTGGGGCTGGGGGCGATGGAGGGGAGTCAAGGCTGAGGTCGGGGTTAGGACTCGGGCAGGGTTAAAGAATAGGAGAAGTGAGGGAAGGTATTCCCAACCCAGAATCCCTAACCAGCCCCTCCATGTGCCCTCTGCTGGAGCCCAAGCCAGTCCTTCTCCTGCCTGGAGGTAGCCAACAGCCTGTACACACCCAGAAAACCCTGGCTCCCAACAAGTGCTTTGGAGCATGGCCACAGCCAACCACCATCTCTGCTGCATTCCATTCACTACCACACTTGTGACTCCAATGCTCTTATAGTCGTATTAAAAAATGCAAAATTAATCAGGTGAGATGAATTTTAATAATATACTTTATTAACTGCATATTGCTAAGTTATCAACATGTGATGAACCTAAAAAATTCTTCTTCAGCTATTTTACTTTCTTCACACTCAGTCTTCAGTACCTGGTGTGTATCTTACCCATGTGGCACATCTCACTTCAGACTGGCCATGTCCCAGCGGGGATCAAGAGCCACATGTGCCCAGAGGCCACCAAAGTGGATAGCACAGCTCTCCAGAATCAGGCTGCAATTCAAATAACTTCCAGCTAACCAGAAAATAGCATCCTACCCCACCCCGACTCCACCTTCTCCCCTCCTGCCCCGGAGCACATGGGCCCTGCCTCCTTTGCTCTCTTGGAGCCACTGACTCCCCTGGTCTCACCTGTCCAGGTAGGGAGCCCCTCATGAGCCCCTGCCCGCACTGCCCAGGCCCCTGCCCAGCCCCCAGTCCTCAGCCACCCCCACCTCATGCTCCAGGGGACCAGGGGCTGTAGCCAGGCAGGAACATCACCAGGCAACGGGCCTCGAGGGAGAGCTCGGATCTCCTATACCTGCCTGCCAGCCTCCCCGGGTGCCCACGGGCGGGGTGAAGTGGGGCGGGGCGCTGCCTGCCTCCTGCCTCCTGGGCTGCCTCCGGTCTGTTTACCTGGGCTCAGTCACAGTGCTGTCCCCCACCCAGCAGGAAGCCCATGGAGCCTGGGGCCACAGGCCACAGGGGACAAGGGCCAGACACCCCGGCCATGGCTGTGGGTCATTGATCCCAGGCTGGCTGGGTGGGGGTGGGGAGAGGTTGGCCTGGACAAACAGAGGCTCTGAGGCCTGTGTGCAGGCCTGGCACCCACCCGCCACTCCCAAAGGTAAGCGGGGACCTCCAAGACAGGAGATCAGGACCTAGGAATGACCCAGTGACAGAGTCCACCTGGAGAGTCGGGCCTGGTTCCCTGGGGCAGCAGCCAACTGCCCTGCTCTGAGACCTGGTCTGCTGGGCCTCATGGGCCAGAGAGTGACCGGGTGAGCTGAAGGTGAGGAGACCGTAGACCTGGGGAGAGGCACAGGGCAGTGGAGGGGCTACAGGTTCTGGGGTCTGGGAGGCCCAGGGCTCAGCTGTGGTTGGTGGACTCTGGGGCAGGCACGGGGCAGGGGAGAGGCCTGGTTTGCCAGGCTGAAGACCCCACTCTCATTCTGGGCTGGACAAACTGCCCCCTCCATATTCAGATACTCCACCTGGGGTTTCTGGTAGGGGAGACAGGCACAGAGCTCCCCACTGCAAAAACAGGCGGCAGGCTCAGAGCTGAATGTAGCTCTGTGTGTGTGCGTGTGTGTGTACACAAGCATGTACCCAGCCGTTTGTATAGCACAGATAGCTATGCATGTACTTCAGCCCGTTTCTGTTGGTGTACATCTGTGTGTGAGTTTGGGAGTGTGTGGAAGGGACTTTCACCCCTTCCCCTACACTTGGGGACTCAGTCAGCCCAGCTCGTGGTGGGGGTGAACCCTAGGCCCGAATGGCCTCCCCAGTAGGTCCTAAATCAGAATCCCTGCCCCGCTCTGCTCTGTCTGCCCTGATGGAGTGACCCGAGTAAGTCCTTTTCTCTCTATATGTGCTTTGGTTTCCCCAACCATTAAGTAGAGAAAACAAGGCTGCTGGAGGCAGAAATAGAACTTGATTGTGTCAGCGTCCAGCTCGGGCTGGCACACAGGAGTCGCAATCGTGGGGCCCCAGCGAGTTCAGCCTCCTGTGGGCAGACTGGGGAGCTGCAATGACCAGAAGGGACGGAGGGAGTGAGGAGCAGGTTCCGGACTGGTGTCCAGGTTCAGGGGAGAAGGCCCAGACCCCGTGGCAGTTGGAGTACCTCCGGTCCCTCCCTCCAGGGGCTCACCGTCGAGGGGGACACAGAGAATGCTCCAAGATGAACTGTGCATTGATGGGAGAAGCCCAGGGTGCTTCAGAGGAGCAGCCACCCCTCCAGGGCACTCTGGGAGAGCTGCCAGGAGCATGTAAGAGCTGAGCAGAGGTGTGAAAGGGCCAGGTCAGGAGGCGGGCAGCCCAGACAGAAGGAAGAAAGCCAGGTGGTGAGCAAGAACTTTCAGGGTTTAAGACACAATCCTGTGACACTCTTCACAAAGAGCTAGCTAGGAATCCTAGATCTGGAAAAGCTTTTTACCATCTTCATTTTCAGAATCAATCACAGGGAAGCCCAATGTGACTAGGATGCAACAAGGGTAAAGTGGGAGAGGGGCGGAAGGAGGCAGAAAGAGTTGGCCAGGCCACACGTGCACCCAGCACCCTGGCTGCACGGGAAGGAACCATGTTCTGCTCTCTGAGCAGGGTATGCAGAGCAAATAGAATAAAGCCCCTGTTCCAGTACTACCAGGGACATAGAAGCGTATGAGGCAATTTCAGTCCTGAAAAGAACTATAAAGAAAGATGCAGCCAAGAGAGGGGAGCAGTCAGGGAAGGTCTCAGTAAAGAGCTAACATTGGAGCAAAGACTTGAAGGAGGTAAAGGAGCAGATCATGAGGCAAGACTGAAGGAAAAGCATTTCTGGCAGAGGGACAGCAAGTGCAAAGGCCCTGAAGTAGCCTGTACTCCATCTGGTGAATGTCTGGCCAGGAGCTGTGTTAAGCTGAGAGGACAGAAAGGTACACAAGAGCCATGTCACAGAGGCCCTGGTGGGCTGTGACAAGGGCTTTGGGCTCTGTTCTAGGTGGGGCTTGTGAGCAGGATGCGTGGTGAAGACCACTGTGGTGGTTGTGTGGGAACTGGCTGGTGAAGGTGGCCAGATGACTGGCCGGTGTAGGAGTCAAGGTGATAGATGACATTGACCTGGATGGTGGTGGGAGCCACAGAGGTGCCAAGAAGGGGCTGGGTCCTGGGAGCAGTTGGGAGATAGAGTCACAGACTTTTCTGGTGACTGGATCCTAAAAGCAATGGAAGAGTCACCATATAATAGTAGTAAAAGACGGGAGGCTGGGAATGAGGTCTCTTATATTCACCAGTGTGACCCCCGTGCCCAGCACAGAGCCTGACACCAAGCAGGTGCTCAATAAGCATAGAGGGGCCTGATAACTGAATCCTGGACCCCAGAAACTGGCACCACCTCCGTGACCCAGCTCCAAGCCTCACACGTCCTGCTCCCCAGAGGCAGCAAGATGTGAACGAGAGCCCTGCAATGGGAATCTAGGTAACTGGGGCTCTACTCATACAGTCTTTTTTTTTTTAAAGGTTTTTTTTTTAATTTAATTCAGTTTTTGCTCACCCATTCTTTTATGAACTATTCATTCAAGTGGCAGGCCCTGTGCTGGGTTCTATGGGGATCCAGAAGTGGATAAGGCACAGACTTGTCTTTCTTGTAGAGAAGAGGAAACGAAGCTGAAAGCCAGGCAGATTGCTGATCTTGACCAAGGGCTGCCTAGGGGAGAGAGTGGCTCACTCTCCAAGGCCTTGGGCCCTGTCACTGGGCAGGTGACCTTGGCGCTGGCATTTAGGGGCCCATCGTCCTTTAGGCAGAGGATGTGACAGTACAAAGGCACACTTTGTGGTCCTGCAGGGTGGCATGTGTGACGAAAGGAGGGCTGTGGGGGCGAAGGCAGCAGCCTGGCCATGGAGGGCCTTGGGTGCCTCAGCTAGGGGTTTGGAGGTGGCTGGGGGCCTTGAGAGGACTCTGAGCAGGTGAATGGTTGGAGGTGGGCAAGGAGAGCTCTCTGCTGACAACACGGAAGATGTGCTAGAGGCAGAGATGGGAGACAGAGAGGGCATTAGGAGGCTGCCCTGGAGTCCGGGTGGGAGGTGATGGGGAGCCCAGGTGTATTCCTCACCTGCCCCAATTTGGGCTGTGTCAGATCATGCGTCTCACACAGGGTATTTTCTGTGATACTCAGAGTTCCCCCAGATGAATGTGAGCGTCATTTATAAGGGGGGCAAAACCCAGGGAGTGAAGGCAGTGCTTGGGGTATGGGGGGAGGAAGGGGGTGCCTACTGAGCATCCTGCCTGGGACTACACACCTCTGTGCCTCCTCTATCAGATCTATGACCTTCTCTGAGCCTCAGTTTCCCCTTGTACCCTGATGATGTGTGAGGCAGTAAAGCATGGTGGTGAGGGCATTATCCTGGAGACAAATAGCATGTGTTTGCAGCCTGACTCTGCCATTGACCGCAGGATCTCAGTCAAGTTCCTCAATCTCTCTGTGCCTCAACTTTCTCATCTGTAAAATGGGGATGGATAACAGACCCTGTCTCTAAGAGTCTGCAGAAGGCTTACACAAGACAGTGCTTATAAAACACTGGAAAGTGAAAGTGTTAGTCACTCAGTCATGTCTGACTCTTTGCAACCCCATGGACTGTAACCCACCAGGCTCTTCTATCCATGGAATTTTCCAGGCAAGAAGTGGGTTGCCATTTCCTTCTCCAGGGCATATTCCCAATCCAGGGATCAAACCTGCCTCTCCTGCACCGGCAGATGGATTCTTTATTGTCTGAGCCACCAGGGAAATCACTAAAACACTGGAAAAAACAATTCAAATAAATGTCAGTCCTGGTCACCTCTGTGCTCTCCGGGTCCCCAGTAGGTCCTTGGTGATCCAGACTCAGTAAAATAGGGATGTGGCTCTCTGGCAGAGAGAGTGGACTTGGGGCCGAGAGAGGGAAGGAATTGGGCCATCACAGAGCTCTCCTGGCTCTAGCCACCCCACTCAGCTCATGGGGGCAGCCACTTTCACCTGGGGTGGACTTGGACACTCTGAGCAGTGGGCAGGGCTGTCCACTCATTGCAGGATCTTTACCATCCATGGTCCTAGCCCCATGAAAGCCAGCAGGGCCTGCCCCGTGTGTAAGAAGTCCTCTGGTGGATGGGGGTCCTATACCCAGTTGAGAATGACCAGCAGTCGCCTACTTTCCTTGCATCCGTGGAGGCCAGTTAGATCCATGTGCCTGGAGCCAGACATTCTTGGCTGAGAAACTTTAAGCATCACAAACGAGCCCTGTTTTCAGAAACCCTTTGTGTGAAAACCCAAGACACAACCCAAAGGACCCCTCCACCACACACACACACACATACATGTGGGGATGTATCTTAAAGGTACAATGGCCTTTGGGTTGTGGGAAGAAGAGGCTAATTTCTCAGAGGTGTGGAATCCTTGCTCTGCTGGTGGGTGGGCAAGTGAAGGGCCCTCTCTGGACTGTGGAAAACCTGCCCAAGAAGCCAAATAGCTCTCAGCAGTTTCCCGGAGGGTCTAGAAGGAGAGACAGCTGCAGGCCTGGGGGCACAGAGGGGTGACATTCAGGTATTATTTCATCATGATTTGTTATTTAACACCTCATTTCCAGGAAGTGGCCCAGAGTAGCGGAAAGATCAGGGAGTCAGACACCAGGGCTTGGAGTCAGACACCCCATTTATCTGTTACGTAACGTTTTGTGAGTGGCTTAGCCACTCTGGGCTTCAGTTTTTCCATCTGCAAAATGGGGCTGGTTGCCAGCACCAGACATTCATATTGCACTGATAAAAATGAGGCCAGGAAATCCCTGGACTGAGTTGTTGCTAAAACATTCTAGGTCTCAGTCTCCTCTTCTGTTCAATGGGTGCAGAACCTTGAAAGGTATTTGGAGGTTAAGGAAGAAAATACAAGTAGAGTGTCTACACAGAGAGGACCTGAGGAAGAGGAATGCATGGAGACAATGGTCCTCACATTCCAGAGACCAGAGGATTAAAGGGAGTGATATCTATGAACTGTCTTATGCAAACACTACATGAATATTAGTTTTTATCTCCTTCCTCTGCCCCTAAGATACTTTGGACAGTGGGGACACAAGAAGGGTGGTGCTCCTTGGAAGGCAGAACCTGGCTCAACACAGAGCTGACTCAGGGCTTCTAGGCAGGGAGGGCCAAGCAAATGAATTGCATTAATGTTGTAGAAAGCTTTGCTGTTGAGAACGAGGAGCAAGGAAAAAGCATCCCCTGAATGGAAGAGAAGCCAAGTCTAGGAAATCCTGAGGGCAGGAGGATTTGTTTTATAGAAACATTTATGCCATGTACGTACCCCAGTTCCATCTGAGGTTACAGCCTTGGGGGTGGGGTTTAGGTAGTGAAACTTCCTTCTCTCCTCTGATGCCAGATGTAAAGGTAGGGGTTCCAGCTGGCCACCCGGGGTGAACCATTCTGAGGCATGGCTTCCTGCCTTTGGGAGCTGGCTCAGGGCCCACTTTCAATTACTGGTACCTGGCATTATGATCCTGCTCCTCCAAAAGGCAGAGGTGCTGTCTTACTTCTCTGCAAGGCTGGAATTCAGCAAAAGCTCCCTTGCAAATGCCAGGCTGTGTCTAACCCTGATCTGTTTCCTTGCCAGGATGCCCATGGCCAAGGCCCCCCAAGCGGCTGGTGGGCAGGGTGATGGAGGTGATGGCGAAGAGGCAGAGCCGGAAGGGATGTTCACGGCCCCCAAGGACACGAAGAGAAAAGTCCGAGACTACCTCCGCCTAGTTCCCCTGTGGCTGGCTCTGGTCATGTTGGCTTCAGTGGGGGTCCTGCTCTGGTATTTCCTAGGTAACCGCATGGGCCCCTGGGAGAGGCACCTGGGGAGGACTTAGGGTGGTCGAAGGGGCACAGCAGGACAGACCAGGATTCCAGGCTCAGCAACACCTGGAAACTCACTGTGTGACCTTGGACATGCACTTCTCTTGGAGTCTCCCTTCCTGTCTTGTAAGATGGTAGTGCAAAATCCTTTCTGGGGCCAAGTGCCCCTAACTCCCAGCAGCCGAGGAAGAAGCGCTTTTCCAGTTCTTGTAAACTGACAAGCTGAAGGAGTGTACACACTGCCTCCCTTGCCCGCAGCGCTCCTGGGTTGCCCCTGGGCTTGGAGCCAGCTGGCTCAGTTGGAGGAGGCCCAGTGGTGCGGGTGGTGCCTGACACCAATTAGTGTTTCTGCTCACTTGAGTCCAACCTGGGAGCTCTTCTGGGCGGGGAGGACCTTGGCTCTATCATCTCTGAGTCTCCAGGATCCAACATGAGTTGGGATGAAGGGGAGGGGCACCCAGGACTCAGGTGTCCAGGGCAGTGTCCATGCATGCCGATGGCTTTGTACCCCAGCCTGAGCGCACCTGGAATTCAACCCAGAGGGAAATGGGGGCAAGAATGTCCGGAGCAGGTGTGTCTCCCCATGTCCTGAATTTAGGCCCTCCATCTCTGGTGTTACAGCTCTCGGTCAGTCTGTTGGGGCCCCAGGAGCAACTAGCCTATATTCTGGGTGCATTCGTCCATCCATCATTCATTTATTCATTCAGTACTGACCACCTCCTATACACCAGCCTTGTGCAGGTTCTGGAGACAACACTGCCCTCAGCATAAAGTCTGCCAAGTGTTAGGACAAAGCAAGCTGGGGGACCCAACAGAACCCTGGCAGGGACAGCCCACCTTGCCCAAGAGATCGGAGATCTCCCATTATGCACTCTGAGAAAGTTAGACGGTTTTCTTACTGACTGCATCTCCTGGTGGAATTTCAGGTCCACTGAAAGGAATGGGGACCCACTTTGGAGCAGCCACTGGGGAGAGCAGCCTACGCCCGACTCCAAAGGGAGTTGAGGTAGGGGGTGTTCTAGAACCAGCCCGTGGGTTGAAGCTGTTAGGAAGCCTGGGTCTGACGCTTACCCACTTGCCATGATGCTAGATGGATTGTGATTCTGCTCAAAACCGAGCAACGCGGGCGAAGAGTGGAAGCTGTGTATATTTTACAACCGGCAGGAAGCCAGGGTCCCAAATAGCACAGGGCTGCTGAGGCCTCCTTAAGCTGCAGGATAATTAGTCTTCAGGGAAAACTTCAGAGCACCAAGCTGCGGCAGTGGGGCTGGTTGGGGGCAGCGGGGGGGAGGGGGGGTGGGCAGGCAGTGGGACGGGAACTCACCTGCCGATTGTCTTCACAGCTTCTGATTTCTCCTGGTTAGAATTCTGGAGTGAATCACCCCACTGGGGGCACAGGATGCTCCATGGGGCTGAGGACCCAGAGGGTGAGAGCTCCTTCCAGCTGGGGGAAGGCAACCCTCTCCCCAGAGGGATGCAAGTAGAAGAGCACTTTAGGAGATGTTTGAATAGTTTCTCCCATCCTGGGCCAGGCAGTGCTCCGGATATTGGGCACTGGGGAGAGGATGGACCACAGACATGCCCTGTCTGGTCTGGAAGGGGAGATGGACAAGAGGCCTGCTACACTGGAGCAGGATAAGCCTGAAGTGAGGAGCAAATGTCTGGATAAGTGGCAGCCTGACCCAGTGGCCCAGGAGAGGATAGGGTGAGGGCCGGCTTCCCAAGCCCAGTGGGCCCTGGGCTGGTCCACTCAGATCCAGGTAGCGGGGCCCTTCATGCTGCCCAGCTGTACTGCCCTGGTCCTTTCCCTCTCCTGCTCTCCTGGGCCACAGTGTTATGCTTTCTTCTCAAACTCTCCCATATCCCCCACCCACTCTGCCTCCCGCTTCAACGAGAAAAGGGAACCACTCAGAAGAGAAGCCCCATAGATGTCCTCCCAGCTGTACCCATGTGCTCTGCCCTCCACCATCCACATGGGTGAACCAGCCCTGCCTTATCTAAAGCCAGCTTATAGTTCTGTGGTTAAACTCTGGGCTCCCAATGCAGAGGGCGCAGGTTCGATTCCTGGTCAGAGAACCAGATCCCACATGCTGTGTGGTGCATCAGGGGGTGGGGAGCAAACCAACCAACCAACAAACCAACAAAAAGCCTTGTAAAGCCTGCTGTCCTCCCAGCCTGGATCCCACCCCTGTGCCATGCAGTGGCCTGGCTCCAGCCATGCCCGCCTCTCTCCTCTGGGGCACCATCCACCAGGGTACAGTGCTTCTCTTTGGCCCTGTACTCAGTCCCTCTGGTCTCCCCACCCCCTGCCAGCCATTTCTCAGATTCCTTTTGTAGCAAACTCCTGGTGTTTCAAAATGCTGTGCCCTCCAGTTCCACACCTCTGTCTGGTACCCTTTTCAATCTGACTCCCTGTCTCCCACCCCCATAACCCCGAGAGTACTTGTCACGATCACCGCTGAATCCAGTGGCCAGTCCTCATGGCATTTGACCTGCAGGCAGCATTTGACTCGTACCTCATCCCCTCCTCCTCGAAACACTTTCCTCACTTGGCTCTGGGGCACCCACACTTTCTTTGTCCTCAGTGATGGCTTCTCCTCTGTGTCTTTGCTGTTGGAGGGACTCTCCTCCCCTCTGCCTCCATTTACGCCCTTATCCCCTGATGATTCCCAAATTTGCATTTCTAGCATTTCCAGCCCTTGAGCTCCACTGTGCACCGGGAGGTTGGGTGGGGGCGGGGGGTGGTGGTGAGGGGATGGGGGCTGGAGGCGCTGCTCCTCCTCCAGGATGTCTAAGGGTATTTCAGACCTCACTGAGAGTTAACTCTTTTATAAATTGTCAGTCTACCTTTGGAGTATATTTTGAAGGGGGCTTTAACTTTTTAATTGATTTGTAACATAAAATGATATTGAACTATTGATTTTCCATGTCTCTGAGGCAATGTGTCTTTATAGACAAGTTTTTCAGAAGTTTGAGATTTTGAGAAATGATTGTAACTTTATCGTATCATCATTAGTGACCTGGACTTCGCTGGTGGTCCTGTGGTTAAGACTATTTCCACTGCAGGAGGTTTGGGTTCAATCCCTGGTCAGGGAAGTTCTGCATACCTTGCAGTGTGCCAAAAAATACAATAAAATAGAAAATCATGACCTAAGAAAATCCTTTAAAATTGAAAAAAATGGAGAGAACATCGCAGGTGATGGTCATTTTAACCTTCCTACATTCCCCCTTACTCCTCTTTCTTTTACTGCCCAGCCCCCATTTGCCAGCCAGCAAACCCAAAATACACCCTGACTCCAATCACTTCTCTCTTCCCTATGCAGCCTGCTCAGGCTCCCCTGAACGACTCACACTGGGACGGCTGCAGGAGCCTCCTGTAGGTCCCCATGTTTCTGCCCTGGCCTGCTCACAGCATGTTCTCAACACAAAGGCAGAGGGATTGTTTTATAAAGTGAATCAAATCATCAGACTTCTTTGCTCAAAGCCTGCCATGGCTCCCATCTCACTCAGAGCAAGAATCAAAGTGCTCCCCGGGTTGCGAGACCCTGTGTGACCCTTCCTCCACCATCTTATCTCCTCCTGCTTTCCCCTTGTTCAAATCTTTGCTGTTGCTCAAACACAGCAGACAAGCTCCTGCCTCAGGGCCTTTGCACTTGCCAGTCAGCTGCCTGGAATGCTCTCTCCGTAGGTTAACATCCACTTGGCCGACACCACCTCCCTCCTCTCTGGCCTCCACGTTGCAGCCCACAGCAACCCTTGATTTCCACCCCACTTAACACCTCTAACATGTTATGTCCTGTGTTCACTGTCTATTGTCTGTCTTTCTTATTAGACTACAACCTGTTAAGGACAGGTTTGATTTTTGTGTTTTTGTTACCTGTTCACTGTCCTACTGGTATATTCCCATGTACTCTAGGCCAGTCCCTAAACATAGCAGGCTCTCAATAAATATGAATTGAATGAATGAATAAATGACTGAATAAGGGTAGAAAGTCCAGGCTGTGAATCTGTTGTCTTCACATCAGTCAAAACAATCTTTGCAAAACGGAAATCTGATGACATCATCCGTGATTTTAAACCTTTCATGGTTTCCCTTGTTCATCAGGGAAAGACCAAAATCCCGCCCTGTTGATGTCTCAGCCTCTTATTACCCCTGTCTGATTGCCCCAGCCAAACAGGCTCTTGGCCCTGGTCCTTACCGTGACCCCCATTGTGGAGATTTTGCATATGCTCTTCCTTCTGCCCTGAGGGTACTCTGCTGCTTCCCCTCTTCTTAATTTATTCTCCATTCCTCCTGTCTCAGATGGAGCGCCACCCTGGCCTGGGGTTTGTCAGGAACCCTCAAGAGCACCTCGTGCTTCTCCTTTAAGACATCCTGGCAGATGAACCCCACAGGCTGCACGGCTGCTGGGGGAAAGTCTGTCTGTCCCATCTCTGTCAGGTCCATGTGGGGAGGCCTGCCTGTCTTGGTTTACTCGCACGCCTCTCATCGGAGGCGCAGCCTGGACAACTCAGTGGACAGCACAGAGGTGCTAAATCAAGAGCTTGACCTTCTGGGCCCAGGATGGGTTTCTTGGTATCCATGTCCCGGACTGATCACCGGGTCAACTTCTGCCTGGGAGCCCCTGGGACACCACCCACCCGTGGGCCTCTGTCCTCCCTGGCTCTGTGTGACCAATTTGTCACTACACAAACTCTGAATGACAACAACAAAAATGATGGCAGTGATGATGGTGCCTTGGAAGTCCAAGATGCTGGAGGCTGTACTGAGGGTTCAGGGTGGCAGGAGAAGGAGTAGCGGACGCAGGAACCATCCCCATCTACTCCCTTGGTTAACCTTTGCTGGTTTCTTCCTGGGCAGGGTACAAGGCAGAGGTGACGGTCAGCCAGGTGTACTCAGGCAGCCTCCGCGTGCTCAATCGCCACTTCTCCCAGGACCTTGCCCGCCGGGAGTCCAGTGCCTTCCGCAGTGAAACTGCCAAAGCTCAGAAGATGGTAGGAAGGATGGTGGGGATGAGAAGGGAGAGGGGAGGGGCCTGATCATGTCCAGGCAGTGGGTGAATCCATCCAGAACACTGATTAGGATCAGAGCCCTGCTCTAGGCACCATGGAAGGCAGACGGTGTAGACTGGTGGGAAAGCTAGTGGACTCTGGAGTCAAATTGCACTTGGATTAAATCCTGATTTTGCCACTTAGTAGAAGCATGACCTTTGAAAATTAGGGCAGCGTTAAGGATGCTGCCAGGACCCACACACGCCCCTTCTCCTCCTAACAATGGCTTATGCACTGGGGATGGTCTCCCTCACAGCCAGCACCTGTCCAGCAGGGTGGGCTGGAAGTGCTGAGGAGTAATTCCCAGCAGCAGCCCTCAGGCACAAGAGACAGAGAAGGTGGACCCCTCAACTCTTGGGGAGAGCAGTTCTGAAGATGCCCCCACAGTCTCTCAGGCTTCCTTCATAGCTCAGTTGGTAAAGAATCTGCCTGCAATGCAGGAGACCCGGGTTCAATCCCTGGGTCGGGAAGACCCCCTGAAGAAGGAAATGGCAACCGACTCCAGTATTCCTGCCTGGAGAATCCCATGGACAGGGGAGCCTGGTAGTCCTAGTCCATGGGGTTGTAAGAGTCAAACATGACTTGATGACCAACCCACCACCTCCACCACAGTCTCTCAGAGGTCCCTGCTGGATCTGCTCCTCAGCCACCCACAGCTCTGCCCAGAACCTTCGCAGCTATGTTGGCTGCCTTCCTGCCTATCTCCCGCCCCACTGATGTGCCTTGGAATCACCTGCAAATAAACCACTTGCCTCAGGACCTGCTTCAGGGAGACCCACCCAAGACTCTCTTTCCTTTTCTGCAGAGTGGAGTGATAACAACAGTGCCTGTCTGCAGGGTTGTCGTGGGGTTAAAATGAGAGCGTGTGGATGTTAGCTCTGTGCCACCCAGAGCTCTTTAAGAACTCACAATCCTGCATTCCACCCCACAGCAGCACTGCCATTAAACACATGCGAAGACCAACTGTCTGAGCCCCCGTGGCTGGTGGTTCGGCCTAAGGAGGGGACTCAGAAGTCCAGGGGGAGCTTCTTAGAGTCAAGGAGTGATCTGATGGAGGGGGAGAAGCCACTGGTAATCTCTGGTCAAGTTCAGAGCTAGTGGAAGGGGCAGGCGGATTCTTTACCACTGAGCCACCAGGGAAGCCCGCCTGTGTGCAAGGAGAGGGAAATAGAGACTGAATGAGGTTTGTTCCCTGTTGTTGTCATTCCCCACCGTGTGACCACGGGCAAGCCTCTCTATCTTATAGATCCCTCAGTCAAGGAAGGCTGTGGGAGGGTCAAAGGGTATCCCAGGGTAGGAGAGGGTTTCTGCAGAGGGGACTCTGATGGTTTTCCCTCCTTTTAGCTCAAGGAGCTCATTGCCAGCACCCCCCTAGGTACTTACTACAACTCCAGTGCCGTCTACTCCTTTGGGTGAGTCTTCTTGAGCACCTCCCACCCTCATCAGCCTTTGCTAGAGCCTGTGACTTGGAGAATGGGAGGGGATGCTGCAGGCTTCTGATGCAACGCCTTCATGTATTAAAATGGGGAAACTGAGACACAGAGGAAACTTGGATTCCTGCATGTGACCTCCCTTCACTGAACTCGGGTTTCTCATCTATAGAATGAAAACAATGGTGTGGCAGGGATTATACTCGACAGTGACTGTGGTGTCTTTATCAAGGGCCTGACAGGTATCAGATGAGACCACGGAGTAGTAGTAGGGGTGGGGAGTGCAGTGGTCCCATTCACTTATAACAGTCTGTGGTATATAACCTAACCTCTCACGCCTCAGTATCCTTATCTGTGAAATGGGTGGGGCTCTCCAGAGCTCCTCCCTCAGAGGGTGTTAGGTTTCCACGTGAAGATGAAAAGGGATGCCTGGCTCCATGCCCATCACATGAGCCACAGCTGCCGGCCCCCTCTAACTCTCACCAGGAGCAGGGGGCTGGGTGGGGCCCACACTCCAGGCTCCTCCCCCAGCCCCTCTCACTTCCGCCTGCCCCAGGGAGGGACCATTCACCTGCTTCTTCTGGTTCATCCTCCAAATCCCGGAGCACCGCAGGCCAATGCTGAGCCCCGACGTGGTGCGGGCCCTGCTGGCAGAGGAGCTGCTGTCTGCGGCCAACAGCTCGGTCCCTGCTCCCTATCGGACCGAGTACGAGGTGGACCCCGAGGGCCTGGTGATCCTGGGTCAGTACTGGAGACGAGGAACATGGGACGGTCTGGCGAGGCCTGGCAAGCCTGCCTCCAGGAACGGGATGCTCTTGGGATGGCCCCTCTCACCCCCAGCCCCAGTGGCCGGGAGCCAGGACTGAGGGGTGGGTCATGGGGGACGGTGGGCAGTCAGGGTCAATCTCAGACAGGCTCTGATAGCCTCTTCTATTTTTATTTTCCTTTTATTTATTTATTCTCTCTGTTCATTTGTTTGTTCGTTCCCTTTTAACAGAAGCCAGCGTGAAAGACATACTTGCCCTGAATTCCACGCTGGGTACGCCGCTTTGGTTTTTCCTCTCCACTTGCCTTTTGAGTTGGTATTTTTCTCGGTTTGGCTGAGTGTCAGGGGTCCACACAGCTTCTTTGGGTGCAAGGGGCACTGGTCTGGGGTCACCCAAGGGGCATGATAATATAGACTCAGTGACAGGTCCTGAGCAGGACTGGGGGCCTCTGGGGGGAGGAGGTGCTGTGCACGTGTGAACAAAGTGTGTATTTGCACAAAAGTGTGTGTGTTTCATGTGTGGGATGTGAGTGAGCAGCAGAGTTAGCTGCACATCAGTGTGACCCTGCTTCTCTCCCATGGAATTCCATTTCTTCTGTTTTGAAATCTTATGTTTCCACTGATGGTAGAAAATAATCTTGTCGATTTGAGGTATATCAGTCACTTTGGCTTTGAAACTTGGTCCTGGGAGCTATTTCTGTCACAGGTAAGGATATTCCCTCCATCTTTTCCTTCCCTTCCTCAGCCATTCGGGCTAATCTGTCTTCTCCTCCCACCCCATCCCCATGCCCTATTGCCAGAGTCACCTTGTGCTTCTCCAAGAGGCTCCAGTTTTCCTACTGAGCCCTGGGAAGCAGAGCACCAGCAGGGCCACCAAGGAGTGCTGTCCACATCGCAGGCTGTGTGACTACTGACTCCCGGAATTGGGCAGTGCACCGCCTGGGCTACTACTGTACCCTGTGGCTCTGAGCAAGATCTCCTAAATTCCCAGATTCTTCCTCTTCTACCTAGGGAGGCAGAGTTGAAATCCTGGTTGTACCTTCTCTGACCTTCCTGTCCTCCCATGTGGCTAGTCAAAGGCTTACTTCCTTGGTGGATGGAGGTGATGGGGTCAAAGGACAGTTTTCAAATACTTAAAATCATGATTCTCATACAAAGATATGAGCACATGTCAAAGATTTGTTTAACTCACCAATGAGGGAAGCAGTGGGATTTTCCCTCATGTCTAAGGGAGAGCACAAGAAATTAATCTGTCTATATTTATTAATATGCTTCATCTGACACTGCATTGGTGCACACATTGCCCTGATCCTTGGTCTCAAACAGGCCTTTCCATTGCACTTGCCTGTGCTGAGTGTTCACATGTCCCCAGGTTTCTGGCAGTTGCTTTATAATTATCCTTATTTGGTTCAGTACATGTCTACAGCCCCTGCCCTCCCAGAGCACAGTGTCTCATGGGGCAAGGATGACAATTCAAGTCCTCTAAGTAGGCTTTGGGGGCACTTTCTCCCTGCCAGGCCCCACGCTGGCTCTGGAGACACCAGCTGACCGTGTCCTCACCCCTGCCCTCAGAGGAGCTCTGTGCCCCACAAGGGAGACAAACACATAAACAGAATCTCACAGCACCAAGTGCCAGGGCAAGAATAGAGGTCCCGGGGGCAGTGCAGAAAGGGAACCATTCTGCCCTGGGACAGAGGTGGACCCCCGGGGCTGTGATCCAAAGCAGAGGAAGGGATGTGTCTCTAGAGGGAGGAAGGGGTGCTCCTGACTAGAGAGGGCCTAGAAGGCTTCATGGAGGAGGGAGGCTCAGGATTGGGGGATAGGGAGGAATCCATCAGATCCAATGGGGAAAGGACACTCTGGGTAGAGGGAGGAGCATGAGCAAAGGGCAGTGAGGAGAATACACAGGAGCTTCATTTACTTTCTCCCAGCCTCCCTAAAGGTGTTTCTGATGATCAACAGAGACCAGCACTCCCCTGATCAGCTTCATACAAAAAAGTAATTATGAAAGCAGCAAAAGCAAGCATCAGCTTGGAGCAAGATTCAAAGAATACAAATGCCTGAGAACAGCCAGGCACCTTTCCCCAGGCTCCCTCTCCCTTTCCTTGGCGATGTCAGAGGTTTCTCCCTGGAGAGATCAGCTCCACAGCTAGGATCAGGATGGCCAGGGGTCATCAGGAGGAGGGAGCTGAGCAAGTGGTAGCAGTCAGAGCAAAGCCTGGTCCTTCACCTCCGCACCCTTCCTGGTTCTCAGAACCACGCAGAGAAGGAGGTGGGACAGGGATTAGCATTATGTCCATTTGACAGAACTCAGAGTGACTGAACAACTGATACGAAGTCACACAGCAGTAAGAGGTGGTGCCAGAACAATCATACAGAGTGTGAACTCCCTGCACACCAGGCTGCCTCTCACATCCGGGGCTGGTTCCCACATCCCTTCTGCTTCCTGGCAGAGCATGCATCCTCCCTTCTTCATAGCTCAAGGTGAGGTTTAAATGACATACTTACGGCCCAGGTTCACTGCTGGTCCTTGGAGCCTAAGTCAAGCACAGTATAGGTGCCCATCAGCTATGATGAATGAGTGAATGGTATAGGTGATACTGCTGTGCAACGTCTAGCACTGCATTCAAAGCTCGTGGAGAACCACAAGAGAGGAAGCACAGTGGGGGTGTGGACGCAGACAGGTGTGATGGAGCAGGAGGTGTGGAGCGAGGGCAGCCAGCGGGACAGGTTACATCTGAGCCTCAAGTGTGACCAGCCGAAGGGTGAGAAGTCATAGGAGTTTCTTCCCAGCTCCACCTTCTCCCTTTCCCCCACACCTATCTAAAGAAGAATGGTCACTACCTGTATTGAGCACCTGCTATGTGCAAGGCTTCCCAGGTGGCTCAGTGGTAGAGAATCTACCTGCAATGCAGAAGACCCGGGTTCGATCCCTGGGTCAGGAAGATTCTCTGGAGAAGGAAATGGTAACCCACTCCAGTATTCTTGCCTAGAGAATTCCTTGGACAGAGGAGCCTGGTGGGCCACAGTCCATGGGGTCGCAAAGAGTTGGACATGACTGAAGCGACTGAGTATGCACGCATGTGCAAGGCACTATGCTGAGTGTTCAAACATGCACCCTCCTTAAGCTTTGTGACAACCTAGCAAGGATCACCACTGCCTCCATTCTATAGAGGAAAAAACTGAGACCCAAGGAAGATCAGGTGGAGATTCTGTGAACTTAGATCTGCCTGGCCCAGGTCTGTAAAATGGGGACAGTAATAGAAACTATTTCATGGAGCTGTTGAATGAGATTGTGAGTGTATGGCACTTGGTTCACTTCTGGGCATGTATCAAAATGCCTGCTAAGTGCAATCTGTTTCATTCGTGCTGTTTGATGATCACTAGCTTGAGCTGACTTCCTCTACCTGGCTGCTTCCCAGCCCCACCGGAACACACTCCCTTTTCTCCATCCGAAATGCAGCCCTGAGTCCGCTCCCCTTATTGCCTGGCCATCCTGCTGGTCTCCTGGTTTCCTTGGCATTGCTCTCAGCAGCCAGAGGAGTCCGTGACCCGAGCCCAATCGTGTCCCATCCTTACGTAACCTTCCAGGGCTCTCATGGCTGCAGGACCAAAAGGCTTCTCTCTTGGGCATGAGGGGGGCCCCACCTGCCTCCTCTAGCTTGCCCTCCTGCCTCCAAGTCCCCTGCCCACCCTGGCCTGTAGCCCTTTGCTCACTCTGTGACGCATCCCCCACCCTCCACCGGACTTCCCTGAGATCCCTCACTTCCGAGATATCCACCCCCCCACCAGGGGGCTCGGGTGGTAAAGAATCTGACTGCACTGCAGGCAACTTAGGTTCAATCCCTGGGTCGGGAAGATCCCCTGGAGAAGGGAATAGCTACCCACTCCAGTATTCTTGCCTGGAGAATCCCATGGATGGAGCACCCTGACGGGCTACAGTCCCTGGGGTTGCAAAGAGACAGACATGACTGAGCGACTAACACACACACATGCAAACACATGAATAAATGGAGTAAAATACAGAAACCAGAAATAGACCCACGTAAACATTCCCTAGTAAGTTTTGGACTTCCCTGGTGGCTCAGATGGTAAAGCCTCTGTCTACAATGCAGGAGACCCGGGTTCGAGCCCTGGGTTGGGAAGATCCCCTGGAGAAGGAAATGGCAATCCACTCCAGTACTGTTGCCTAGAAAATCCCATGGACAGAGGAGGCTGGCAGGCTGCAGTTTATGGGGTTGCAAAGAGTCAGACACAACTGAGTGACTTCACTTCACTTCAGTGTCTATATATTTCTCTGCTGTTCTTGTTACACCCGGGCAGTTGACCGACCCTTTCTCTAGCATTCGCCTGGTCTGGTGAGCTCAGTGAGCGCGAAGGGGATGAATGAATGAACCAATGAATGTATGTGTGGATGAGGAGGCTGGAGATGAAAGCAGTGGGGAAACAGGGAGCTGGGGCAGAGGGCCTCTGGGCTGACCCCCGTCCAGCCCCTCTCCCCACCCCACCCCTGCCCAGGTGAGGAACTGGTGGGCTGCCCCCCAACCGGGTCCCTCCTCCCAGCTAACAGGGGTCAGGGGGCCTGTCCCTTTCCCCACTCCAGGTTGCTACCGCTACAGCTACGTGGGCCAGGGCCAGGTCCTCCGACTGAAGGGGCCCGACACCCTGGCCTCCAGCTGCCTGTGGCACCTTCAGGGCCCCCAGGATCTCATGCTCAAACTCCGGCTCGAGTGGAAGCTGGCTGACTGCCGGGACCGGCTGGCCATGTATGACGTGGCGGGGCCTCTCGAGAGGAGGCTCATCACCTCGTGAGTCCCTGGGGAGGTGGTGGGGGGAAGGTTGGGAAGAGGGTGATGGTGTGAGGTCAAAGCCACACCCAGTGCTCTGAGACAAGGGGCTGGGTGACCCTGGGCCCTGTAGTTGGCATCTGGGAGACAGTGAGGCCAGAGGGAGATGGCGAGAGAAGAGTGGAAGTGCTTGTGTACTTTGGGCAAACCCCTTCCCCTTCCCCAGCCCGTGTTCCCATCTGTAACAAAGCAGTTGTACTAGACGATCTCTAAGCTCAGCTCTGGGAGGTGACATGATCTTGTAAGAATGCTCTGAAGGCTGGCAGTCCCTGACTTCCAATGCTATGCTACTGCTTCCTAGCTGTGTGCCCTAAGGCAAGTTACTTTGCCTTTCTGAACCTCAGTTTGCTCACCTGTAAAATGGGTGCACAGCCATTCCTACCTTGCAGGGTTATTGAGAGGATTTCAATCAGATCTGGGCCAAGATCTTTACACACAGTAATGCTGTCCACTATTACCATACTTTCGATGTATCCATTAAACCTCCAGCAGCTGCTAGCCATTATTACTTATCATTATGTACAGTCTAGCTGGGGCTAGGTCACAAAGGGCATGGAATGCAAGGGATAATCTGATCTTTAATACTTGGTAAGTGGGGAACTAATGGAAAGTTCTTGAGCAGAAGAGAAGAACTTCAGGATAAGATGTGGAATGCTGAAGACAGGCAAGTAGTGGGCCATGGGGAGCCCATGAAGGGGCTGGAAATGGCCTTGGCCTCCAGGAGCCTGGTCACCTTCCCACAGGGTGGGGGTGGGGCAGGGGGCTACAGGAGCTTGGGGGAGACCCTGGGGCACCGGGCTGCTGCCTTCTCTGTCCTGCTTGGGCACCAGCTTCCAAGCCCGATGGGGGTGCCCCCTGCATGTTTGGGTCCAGGGCAGTCCTGCAGGGTGAGCTGAGTGAGGTTCTCCCTGGCTGCCTTCCCCAGGGCTTCTCTGATTCTCCAGGCTCTGAGGCTGCCTTTTCATCTGCGGCCCCACCCACTGCCATGTGCTGACAGCAGTTTAGGCTGTGTGTAGGCTGGATTCCTGGAGGGTTCTGGGAAGCAGAGAAGCCAGACACAGCTGATTTCCAGGCCTGATGAGGGTGGGGATACTTCAGGGCTTTCCCTGGGGCTTCTCCAAGTGCCCCCTTCAGCCTGCTACTGGAGAGGGGATCTGACTGCTGTCTCAGGCCCTCAGAGAAGGTGTAAAATGGTGGATCAGACAGGACTTGGGGGGGGGTCCTCAGACTTGCATCCCGTACCATGAGTGGGGTACCTTAGGGGTGATGGGAACACAGAGCGAGGGGCGTAGGGTGGTAGGGGGAACTGGTGGGGTCTCCATCAACTTTCACCTCATTTTAGTTACTACAAGGGCTCAGCTGATTAAGTAAATGAAAAGAAATCCCCAATATTACAAGTGAGGATTAAAGGCGACCTTTTATATCTTATCTCCCACTTCCTGAGGGAGAGGAGTAGCAGAGGCGTGGTGTGTGTGGGGGCAGCAGTGAGAACAAGCTGGTGATGGTCAAAGCAGGAGGACCAGGGAGGGGTGAGCGCCTCTTGGGTGAGCTGAGGCCAGGGGAAAGGACCCTTCCAGGACCCTGGGGCACCAAGACTCTCCTGAGGAAGTTTCTGGGATTGCTCACTCTTCCCTCGCCAGCTGCAGGGTTCCCAGGGCTGCTGTGGATGGTGCTTCTGAGGCTGTGCTTGAGGTTTCTCGCATTTGCCTGGGTGCCCCATTGCCGTCCCCTCACACCAGTCGAGTTCAGAGCCGGCACAGGTCAGGCAGGCAGTACCTCCCTGCTGGATGCCGGCGCACTCCCTCCAGGGGAGGCAGGGTTACCAGCTTCCTAGGAATTAGTCTACTGCTCCAGAGAATTCTGAGTCAAGAGGAAGTTTGGCAGAGGTTGGCCAACAGTGAGGGAGGGGGAAGCCTGGAGCACCGTACCCTGAAATGGGTTGAATGGGGGCACAGACATTGTGGGAGTGCCAGCCGCTATCACAGGCAGTGCCCAGCATGGGTCTGTCTGTGCTGTGGACCCAGAGTGGGGCCTTGGCAGCTTCATGAGCCTCAGTTTCCCCACCTGGTAACCAAGCGGTTAACCTTGACAATCCCTGAAGAACTTTCTCATGGTTGACATTCCTGAGTCTAGAATTCTAAGATATGGTTATTTCTCCTGTGCCTCCCCCAAGTCAAGCTCTGGGTAGAGTCCTGGGGTACCCAGGGGATCACCAGACTGTACACCTGTCTTCTCTCTGTTCCAGCCAGGAGAGCCAGGAGTTAGGTATGGTCAGCCAGAGGGCATGGCCCGCATAGGTGCCAGTCTGGTCTCCTTACAGGGCATAGGCTGGGCACTCAGGGGTCACAGGGATTCTGAGGGGGCTTGAGCGGTGCTGTGGGACAGGAGTCAGCAGTCACAGTGGAATTGTAAGCTCCAGAATTCTGGGAAACCCCTTGTCTTCTCTCCTCTGAGGAGCTGGACTGACCCTTATAGGAGCCCTCTGAGAGGGTTAGACACCTGCCTGAGGACACACAGCAGCCTGGCCATAGACTCAGATGTACAGGCTCCCAGTCCCTCCTCATCTGTTCTTGGCAGCCCACAGCCCTCCCAGACTCCTTCCCAGGCCCCGCCCCTCCTCGTCACCTTTCTCTGTCCCACCAGGGTCTATGGCTGCAGTCGCCAGGAGCCCGTAGTGGAGGTCCTAGCCTCGGGCGCCATCATGTCGGTGGTCTGGAAGAAGGGCCTTCACAGCTACTACGACCCCTTCGTGCTCTCCGTGCAGCCTGTGACCTTCCAGGGTGAGGGGTCAGGAGTCCTTCGGGGAGGAGAGGGGCTCAGCGGCAGAAGCCACGGGTGCTCCTTGGGCTTGCCTTCCCCTTCTTTGCTCTGGTTGGAGATGGGATGGGGGAGGGAAGGTTCTGGAAGCCTCTCTGCTCTCCAAACTCACACCCACCCCTCTGAGCCCCTTTATCTCTCTCTGTTCTGGCTCTATCACCCCTTCCCCTGCCCCACCCATGCTTCCTCCCTCCTCCTCACCTCATCCTCTCTCCTGCCCTCTTGCAGACAACTTGCGTCTTTGCCTCCTCTCTCTTCTCTCCCTCCTTGGCTGTCTCCTCTCCCGGTCCCCTCCCCTGCCCCTCCTCCCTCTGTGTGCACCCTGGCTGAGCGTGGAGAGTGGGGTCCCCCAGACGATCCTCTCACACTAAAGGTCAGTGCATTTGTCCCTAGAGATGGCAGGGGAAGGGTGTTCAGAGGCGGGCGATTCATGGGAAAGGGTGCCCGGGCTGCCCCTCTGAGCCTTCCCCACTCTCTCCTGCTTCTGAATCCCCCTCCACCACCCGCTTTCTCAGGAAGAGCAGGCCCCACCCTTCACGCCTCCTGACTGTCATCATCACCATCAATTATCATCGATCAGCTGCCTCTGGGCAGACAAAGCAAAACTTGAAGTTTCCCGGGCTCCGTGGAGGGAGGGTTACCCCGAGGACACAGAGCCTGCCCCCTTTCCCTTCCTCTGCCACTTCCCCTCCCTCCCCTGGTTCCACCCTCTTGGTCTCCTGTTGGTCACCCAGATCCACAGGTGACCCTGGGAGTCTCTGGGGTTGAAGAAGTGCCACAGTCGGCCCGTTCTCATGGGCGTCTCTGATACAGCTCGATGGGGAGGGGAAGGAGGGCTTTAGGGACCCGGGCTCCATGGGAGGTGTCAGGGCAGCTGAGGACACAGCTGCTCCCCATCCCTCGCCCTCTCACTGTGTGACCTCATCCAAGTTGCTCCTTTTCTCTGAACCTCATCATCTTTGAAAAGGGGAATGGTTCTTTCTCTCCAGTCCCTGTAACCATGAGGCTGGCACAGCAGTGAACACATTCAGTAAATGATCAAGGGCTGCACAGCTGATGTCAGTAGCGAACATTTATTGAGCATTTACTACATGCCATGTCTGTGTAATCTGCTCAACTACCCTATGAAGTATGTACTTTTATTGTCCCCACTTCACAGAGGGAGAAACTGAGGCCCAAGTTCATGCATTCACACTCAGTCTTTAGGCTGTACTGTTTAGTGGCAGTCAGGGTGGTGGGGTTTCAGCTGCCTCCCACCTGCTGGCAGGTGCAGTGGGGTGGGGCTGAGGAACCCTCTGTAACTTCTGTTCTCTGGGCCCAGCCTGCAAGGTGAACCTGACCCTGGAGGGCCGGCTGGAGCCGCAGGGTGTCCTCAGCACACCGTACTTCCCCAGCTACTACTCACCCAGCACCCACTGCTCCTGGCACCTGACGGTGAGCCCACCTACTCTCTGCCCACAGCACCCTATAGACCTCCAGGGACCCCAGCTGGGAGGGGAGCACTGTTCTGCCTCTGACCCAGGCTGCCCCCTGGGTACTAGTCCCTCTGGGGTGGGTGGGATGGGTCCCTTGGCCATGGCGATACTTGATGGTTGACCTCAGCCCCAGCCAGCGCTCTATGTTTGCAGGCCTCCTTCCTGCTTCCATCTCCTGGGAGATGGGGCCATCAGTGCCGCCACAGCCCGTGGGCCCCCTAGTGACCGGCTCCTCTGTCCTAGGTGCCGTCTCTGGACTACGGCTTGGCCCTCTGGTTTGACGCCTATGCACTGCGGAGGCAGAAATACGACATGCCATGCACCCAGGGCCAGTGGACCATCCAAAACAGAAGGTACCCACCCTCTGGACCCCCTCCCTTTCTCTGCAGGTAACCTCCCTTGGGAGCTCAAGTGTGGAATCTCAGAGGGGCATCACGGGAAGAGAGCATAGGTGGGGTTGGTCAGGCCTGTTGCCTTACCGTTGACCCCTGTCCAGCTCCAGCCCCAGCCTCGCCTCCTGCCACTCAGAGGTCTCAGACACACATTTGTCATCAGTCACCTTGGATGCTGATCCTCGTTAGAGTGAAATGGTTTCATTGTTGTAGGTACTGTCACCCCACTGCCTGGCACCCCGAATCCTTAAATGAGATGATGCAGAGTCATAGGACTCAGCAGTGCTGGGCACCTTTCCTAAATCCACCCCAGTGCCATCCCTTATCCTGCCCCCCATTGTTGGTCAAAATAAAGCAGTTTCTTGGCCTCAACACTGCTTAGCCTGAGTCCACGTGACTTCTGCTAACCTGACCACTTTCCGAAGGCACCTGAGTCACCAGCATCCCTCGTGGGATGCCGGTCTTGCTCTCTGTCCTACCCTTGGCACCCTGGTGACAGAGTTCCTGAGGAAGATTTGAGTCCTTTGGAGAGGTGGGCAGGACGCGGCAGAGCCAGGCCATCCTCTGGTCAGCATGAATGCAGTTTGATCAGTAGGATGAGGGGGGCTGGCCCCCTGAGGGCCATAGGTAGTCCTGGCAGTCTCAAAGGAGTGGGGTGGGTGGGGAGGTGGGAAATGCAGACATTGCAGGTGAGTTGCCCCTGGTTTGGAGAGAGACAGTGGACTGGGGCGTTCAGGGAGGGGATGTGTACAATGGGAGGGGCTCTGTGTCTAAATACTGTGCGGGAGCATCCCGTAGCAGGAGAGGATGGCTCAGGCACAGGTTGTCACCGGGAGGGGGGTGAGGCAGGAGGGGAGTAGGAGGCACAAAGGGCAGCAGCAGAACATCTTGGCATGGCACCATTGGTGCAGGGGTGGGGCAGAGGCTTGGGGAGAGAGAAGGGATCTCAAAGTAGCCTCGCAGAACTAGGGAACCCCCTCCCCACCTGGGGACCAAGAATGCCCAAGAGAAGATTCTACATCTCAGCTCAGGTTGGCCTTCTGCTCTTCCTTCCAACCCTGAGGTCCTAGGGGTCTATGAGAGGCTGGGATTCTAATGTGCAAGGTTCCTGATTTCTTTGTTTCATGGATTTTCAGTATCAAAGATTCCCATACATTAAAATTGGAAAGTTCTGGGACTCTGGAATTCTTGGATTCTGGGGTTAGTGTTCATGTTCACCCACGCTGGGGTTTTGCTTATTGGTTGATCTTATTGAAAAGCATCAGCCGGACAAAGGGGGAACAGGGATTTGACTACCCTCGTTGACTCGTCACCATCCTTTCCAGGGCTTTGGGAAGCTATCAGGGACTGTGATTAAAAGGGAAAAGAAGACATGCCAACAATGTGAGTTTGGGCCTGTGCTATTTGGGGGTGATGTCAGGTGGTGTGACTCTGGCCCTGTGCTTTTTGGAGAGCAGAAGGCATCTTGTCCCACAGGCCCTAGCATGTGGGTGGCTTTCTGGGCATGACTGCCTTGATCTTTCATGGAGCTCCCTCAGGGCCCCTCCCCATCGGCTTGGGGCCATGCAGATTGAGGATGACTGGGCTGACCCCCAACTCAGCATCGGGAGCCCACAGAGTGACCTTGAGAGTGGTCCTTGATTCATGGTCCTCCGAATGAGATTAATATCTTTTCCTGTTGCCTTCTCAACCCTAGAGGTGAATCTGATATCTCAAAGAGGAGCTAGGAAGACAGAAGGGCCCTGAATCTGATGCTTCTTCAAGTACCTCCCACCCCCAAGGCTATTCCATGGGCTGGGAGGTGGGCCCTGGCATCAGGGGCCCCATTGCACCGGCTTGGTGTTCAGCACAGGGCCTCAGTTCACTGGCCTGACAGCCTGTGATGTCAGCAGTATCATCATTCCATTTCCCAGAGAAGGAAACCAAGGCTCAGTGGGATTAAGTGGTACCCAGATGGGTCCAGAGTCAGGGCCCCTCTCCCATGCACACCATGGGCACAGCAGGACACACAGTGGTCCACGCCGTGCTCCCCCAGAGGGCCTCCTGTCTG
Source organism: Oryx dammah (assembly GCF_014754425.2). Lineage (NCBI taxonomy): Eukaryota > Metazoa > Chordata > Mammalia > Artiodactyla > Bovidae > Oryx > Oryx dammah. The sequence continues at coordinate 5,874,115 of NW_024080622.1, forward strand.
CCTCCCTGACGCAGCCAGGAGGGTTGGGCAGAGGTGGGGGCCCTAGGTGGTAGGACTTCATGAGTTGCCCTTGGGTTTCCAGGGGGGACCACAGATAGGGAGAGTCTTCATCAAAAGGAATGATGCCGCAATGGTGAAATTTCAGGCACTGTGACAGAATCTACCAAAACTGGAGGAGTCTCACCCACCCTAGTGTCTCAAAGCACCGTTGAGCTACAGAAAAATGGGCTGGGCTGGCCATTGAACCCGATCTTTACCCATTGTACAGGTGGGAAAACTGAGGCCAAGGGAGGACTAAGGACTTGTCCTTCTATTATTATATTTATTTACTTACTTTTGGCTGTGCTGGCTCTTCCTTGGGACTTTCTCTAGTTGCGGCATACTGACTTCTCTTGTTGTGGCCCGTGGGATCTTAGTTCCTTGATCAGGGATCAAACCCACATCCCCTCCATTGGAAGGCAGGTTCTTAACCACTGGACCACCAGGGAAGTCCCTGGCCTCTTGTCCTTGTCTCTTTGTCTTGAAGTGGCGGGGGTGGGGGTGGGGAGGTGAAGCCCCACAGGGCCTGGGGCTCCCACCCCCCTCCCTCTTCTGAAGCCTCTTCCACCTTGGCTGTTGACAAGGAGCAACAGAGGGGAGGCTGGGGTGATAAAGATGTGCTCAGAGAAGCCTGTCCACCTGGTTTTGCATGTAACTCTGGGTACATCCCGTTCCTTATCTATAAAACAAGAGAGTTAGGCCAGCCCAAGGCCCTAACTTTTTATTATTTACCCATCAGAAAGATGTCTCCCAGTAAGTTGTGTTTATTAGTTCCTAATGAAATGTCATTCCAAGTTGGGCTGGAGAGGTAGAAAGAGTTTAGCTGTTGAAACAAGAAAGCAGGATTCAAGTCCTGGCTCCCCTCCTTCTATTTGGCAAGGACTCACCTTTCTCAGCCTCAGGTAGCCCATTTAAAAAATGGGCATGAAGCAGACCTCCCATCCAGGGAAGAGTAACTGAAATGATGGGTAGAGGATGCTGGCTCCTGCAGGCTGGGATAAAGCCCAGTTCAAGAAGGCACCAACCATGCATTCAGGACTGGCTCCTGACTCTGCACCAGGCAGGCCCTGAGCTCGGGTGCCGTTTCCTTCATCCTCAGCAACCTGGCGAGGGAGCTGGCCCCACGCTGCCTTCATAGACCTATGAGGGGCCGAGGCACAGAGAGGCAAAAGCATTCCCGCAAAATCATCCAGCTCATAACTAGAGAAAACAGAGTTGAGCAGTAAGATCCAGAGCATGCATGAGGGCATGTGGGCCTGTGAGCGTGTGTCTGTGAGAGTATGCACGGGCACACTTGTGCAGTCTTCCCTCAGAGCCTTGGGGCAGCCGTGTCAGCTGTTCCCTCCCATGGTCAAGGCACCCTTCTAAGGGGACTGACCACTGCTGTGTCTCTCACCACATCTGAGAGCCACCTGGGAAGTCCCATCTCTGCCTTCGCAGACCTTTGTAAGGATCAAGGTCCCTAGGAGAGACTCGCGGCTCCCTGCCCCTAGGCTCCTGCCCGCATCTGAGTGCAAAAGGGGAGGCAGAAGTGTACCTCCAGATTGCAAGCACTGGGCAAACTGTTTCCTCTAGTTCTGATCTTTTTTGATAACCATCAGCCCATGTAGTTGCTGGGAAATTCTTTGAATAAGCATTTGTTGGAAAATCTGCTTGTGTGGGTGGCAGAGACATGAGAGGTCTGGGGAAGGGTGTAGATTTCCAGGCACAGGATCTGTAGGGAGGGGGATGCACAGAATGGCCATTGACGAGGAGCGACAGAGGGTAGGTTGGGGGAGAGGGGGTCTCACCCCTCAGTGCCAGCATGGTGATGAGGAGAGGCTGGCTGGGCTCCCTCCATTGGCGAGGCATCCTTGGGCATGTCACCTTCCTCCTATGAGCCCTTAATGCCTTCCCCCCACCTCCCTCTTTCCTCCCCAGTTTCTCCCTGGCCTAGGCCTCATGCCCTTTGAGTGGCCTGGATGTGGGGGAGGGAGCTGACCTCGTGAGATCCGGCCAGCAGCGGCTGGGTTTCACAGAACCAGCTCTGACAGGGTGTCAATACAGCACAGGCTTCCCCCTTTCCGGGAACCTGCCTCCTGCCAGCTTCCTCCCCTGTGATGTCACTTTTCTTGTGATCTGCCCAACCATTTCCACTTCGCCTATGGCGACAGGCAGAGTCACTGGCTCCTTAAGCCTGCTGGAGCCCCTCAGGCTGGGCCTGGATATGGGGTAGCCCTTCTGGTCTCCAGAGCCCCTGGGTGACCACAGAGGCTCCCCGGGCACTGCTGGGGGCTGGCAGTGTGGAAGGAGGAGCTACTGTCCTCAGTGAGCTCACAGCCCAACGACGTCAGCAGCTAGGTTTCAAAGAAATCCTTCTCATTCACTCCATAAAACATCCTACGGGGAGCTAGCACCCCGTCTTACTACAGACATGAAAACAGAAGCTTGCTGAGGTTGAGCGAGATTCCCAAGGTCACACAGCTGGTTCACGTGGCAAAGCCCAGCCTCAGCCTCAGCTCTGCAGCTTCAGGTCCAGTGCTCTGGCCACGTGAGACACTGCTGGCCTCCCTTTTTCAGTGCTCGCATTCTCTGACTCTCTTTCCCATTTAGCCTGTCTTGAGGGAAGGGAATATCTGTGTGTGTATATTCATCCATCTATCCATTCACCCACCTTCAATCCTTCATCTACCATCAGTCCTTCCTTCCTTCCACCCATTCATCCATCCATCAATACACCAACCCACCCTTCCTTCTTTCCATCTACCCACTCTTCTATCCGTCCATCATCCAATCTTTCTTGAACTCCTTGAGTTCAGCTAGAGATGCTGATATGCAAGGTTGACCGGATCCCTGCTTACTGTCTGTGTGAGGCAAGAAGCAAAATTCCACACTTTCAGAGATAGCAAGGCAGGCATGAGTGCAAAAAATGGTGCCTTCAGACCCCGAGCACTTTGTAGCTGAGATGAGAGGTGGGCTCCACAGTCTTAAGACTTTCGGCGCGCCTTGGAGAGGGTGTATGCCAGCATTTGATAGATGAAGAGGGATTGGAGAGTCAGGGGATTTAAACCCTCTCCCAGAAGGCACTGCAGTAAGAATCAGAAACGAAAATTTGCAAAGAGGCCAAGCCAGTGTGTAATTCCATAAGCCGGGCTGCTGTCGGGGAGAGGGAGCAAGGGAGGGAGGAACCTCCTTAGCTGGACTATACATGCCCTGGCTAATTCAGGCAGCCTCTGATTACTTCCAGCCAATGTTTCTGGGGTGTATTTTTCAGAAGCAAGAATCTAGGCCGTTATGTGAAATTAGCTGGCATGTGCATTTTTTAAAAGGTTTTTAACACTGCATAGGCTAAATAGATCCTCTTTCGATTGAGTAATTTAGCCTGCATCGCCAGATTTCAGCCTCTGCCTTGAATTCTTTTGTTCGTGTCTGCTAACGAAGAGCCTTGCCCCAAAATGTCCTTAGAGCCTCTGGCCACGGCGACCACGCAGCCCTCAAATTCTTATAAATATAACGTTTCCCTTCCCTCTAACCCAGCTCTGATTCTGTGTCTGTCCACGGTGAGCATGTGGGGACAATGCCCCAGGCCTCTGAACCTTAAGTATATTCAGGATGCCCCTGATTTCTCATTTGCCCTTGCTCAGTATCTCCCACCCCCCAGATTCCCTATCCACTCACCAGGACCAGTCTCTGGGGAGGGTAATCCTTGATAACTTTTACTGAAATACTTTAAAAACAAATGGACGATCCCCACACCATCCCCGCCTTGTTTCCTTAGCTTTGAAAGGATAACAACCAGGTTTGCTCGGGACGCCCCCTGGTGGCACCTCATCCCTCTCTGGTCCCCCTGGGCCGTACTGGCCTGGTTCTCAAAAATTTCCATTTCAGAATCCTCTACACTCTTAAAAATTGTTGAGCAACCCAGAGAGTTATATACCTCGTATAAAAACTATATTTGTAATCTATATGTACAGTAGTAGAAATGAAAACTTAAAACATTTAAACATATTTACCAATTCATTTAAAAGAAAAAACCATTACATTTTAACATAAAGAAAATGAATTATGTTTTCCAAAACTAAAAACATTTGGTGAAGAAAAATATCCGCATTTTATGTTTTTGCAACTTTATTTAGTAATTGGATTAATAGACCAGGACTGAATCCCCACACCTGCTTCTTCGTTCAGTGGGTTACAGTATCACATACCCCGTAGTCTCTGGAAAATTTTACTGTATTCTTACATGGGGGCTTCCCTGGTGTCTCAGACAGTAAGGAATCCGCCTGCAATGCAGGAGACCCAGGTTTGACCTCTGGGTCAGGAAGATCCCTTGGAGAAGGGAATGGCTAACCACACCAGTATTCTTGTCTGGAGAACCCCATGAGTGGAGGACCCTGGTGGGCTTCAGTCCACGGGGTCACAGAGAGTTGGGCACAACTGAGTGACGGTACACACGCGAACATCCTTACATAGTTTCTGGAAAATTCTACTTTATCCTTGTGGAGAATGAGAGTGAAAAAAGCAAATGATACCTGAGAATTATTATAAAAATAGTTTTCTCTTTGAACCTCCAAGGGTCCCCAGGCCACATTTTGAGAACTGTTCATTGGCATAGGGGCAAGAATATGGTTCCCGCAGCCAGACAGTATGGCCAGGTCTGAGGGGGGCCATAGGGGACATGAGGGCTCAGCCTCTGGAGCTCATGTGGGTGAGGGTCAGGGTGCCCACCTCCCCATAGAGCAGGCCGGGGGGGGGCTTCTGGGCTCTGAGGAGGCTGGATTCTTGCCTACCTTCGCATTTCCCTCGCTGAGCCTCTTCTGGAAAACAGGATGAGAACAATTCCTGCTTATAGGGTGGAGCTGCTGTGACCTCAGAATCCCCATGCAATGAGGCCTCCAACTATTACTGAACCAGTAAGTGCTTGCCATGTTCTAGGAGTTACGAGGAAGCCTCTGACCCCCGGGAGACAGGGGACCTGCAGTGTGGGCTGCTGCGACCGCTGTGAGATGTTCCCATCACGCTTTGGGGCACTCCCACTTGCTCTCCTGACTTCCTCCTACCTTCTCTGCTAGTGTCATTTTCACTTCTCCCCGCAGACTTTTCCACCCATATCCTGGGTGTTTCTCTCGTCTGTAAAGGCATTCCCTATAGGGGCGGGCATTCCTATGATCTGATGGGGCTGACCCATCTGTTCCATGAGGGTGTCCTGCCTGGGAAGGCAGGGTACCCTGGGTTGCTCTCTGCGGTGGGTCCTGCTACTCTGGGGGCGTGGTTGCACCTTCCATGAAAGCATGTCCACTTGCTCTGTGAGGCGAGCTGGGACCAATGCTGTGTGGGAAAAGCCCCCTTTTCCCCCTGCCCTGGAGTTGGGAGGATTCCTACCTGCTCCCCAGGGGGTGGGATTCCACCTTTCCGTGGAGGTCTCCCACCTGCTCTGTGGGAACAAAATCATCACCCGTGGGGGTTGGGGGGCCAGCAGGGATATGAGTGTGTTCCCATGGTTGGGGGATGGTCCCACCTGGGTGTGGCCATGCTTGAGAAGGTGCTGCCCATCACCTGTTGGTCCTGGAGCTGCACTGGTGTCCCCTTGTGTCCAGAGAGCCACAGGGAAGCCCCCAGGGCTCTGGAGACTTCTCAGTGGGAGGCACGGGCTTGAATGGAGAGCATGGCTGTCTTCTTGCCCCACTCTGACTGAGTACAGTAGGAACGTCCCTTCTCACCTATGGAGAGTAGACCAGTAAAGGAATTTTCCTTCCACTGACACATTGGAGCCTGTTGTCAGGTCAACAGAGACGAGAATTTCCCTTGTTTTATAAGTGAGGAAAGTGAGATTCAGAGAAGGGCCCTGACCTGCTAGAATCTCACAGCTCCTAGGTGACTGGGACTAGAATCCAGACGATAAGTTTGATCGAAGGCTTCTGAGCAGGGCAGTGATACTGCCAGGCTGCTTTCTGGATGACTGTGGGGCTGAGCGGTCACCCAGGGGAGAAACCACGACGGAAGGGGCGGCGGTGGGGTCGGGGTGCAGCTCCCCTTTCTTCCCCAGCTGCCCTGTCCTTGCTCTGTCTGTGCACCGGGACCCAGGCTGCCCCGTGCCTTGGACCAGCCTGTGTAGCCCTCAGTCCGTCTCTGGTCCCCCCCTAGGCTGTGTGGCCTGCGCACCCTGCAGCCCTACGCTGAGAGGATCCCCGTGGTGGCCAGCGCCGGCATCACCATCAACTTCACGTCCCAGATCTCCCTCACCGGGCCCGGCGTGCAGGTGCACTACAGCCTGTACAACCAGTCAGATCGTGAGTGTGGGCAGGTCGGGGAGTGGGGGACCCCAAAGCCCCTTCAGCTTCTCCCTGCTTCTTAGCCCTCCCTGGAAGCACCTAGAGGCTAGTCTAAAGGAGTGTTGTGTGTGTGTGCATGTTCACTTGTGTGCCCACATGTATGCATGAGCATAGGCAGCTTTGCGTGTGCCCACATGTGCAAGGCACTCACAGGTGTTTATGAGCTATATACACTCATACATACCCGAGTGTGTGCTGTGTGCATGTCCCCAGACGTGTGTGTCCTCATGGACCATGTACACAGCCACATGGGCACACATGTGAGCACACAGGTGTGGTGTGTCTGCACGTGTTTTCATAATGATGTGTGTCCTGATGGTGCCCTCCCCATCCAGCCTGCCCTGGAGAGTTCCTCTGCTCCGTGAACGGACTCTGTGTGCCCACCTGTGATGGGGTCAAGGATTGCCCCAACGGCCTGGATGAGAGAAACTGCGGTGAGCAGCCCACCCACTTGGTCCCTCCTCTCTCCCCACCTCTGTGCTGCTGGGCTGAGCCTATCGTTTCGAGAGCTCCCAATGGGCAGCTCCCATTATCAGCATTCAGGAAACTCCCTCGCTGTGTTGAGATGCAGGGTGGATGCACAGGGTGGGCAAGTGTCCTCTCCAGGGTTTCCCCGTGGGGCAGTGGCAGAGACAAACGGGGACCCAGGTATGCTGCTTCGCAGCTCATGGCTTCTTGCCACCAGGCTACGACCCTCAGCCTTCTGCCCAGGCAGCCATCCGAGAAGGAACAGAGCAGATGAGGGAGGGCAGGCCCAGGAGGAAGAAGGCACTTAAGCAGGGTTGGGCAGGCCCAGGGTGGCCAAAGAGAGGACACCGTATCTGCCTCTTTTGAGCAGGGCCCTCCACTGCAGCGGTTCAGACTGGAGCTGCTGACTCTTCCTGGGGCTGTGCTCACCGCCACCCAACCCCGGCAGAAGGGGGTCAGAAGGGGCTTCTGACGGTCCCCAAGCCAGGATTCTCTTGGAATAATAACTCTGCCTCTGAATCCTGGCTTCTGGCCCCCAGAGTCACCATCACAGCAGCCTGCATCCCATCAAAGTCTATACATGTGGGAGGGAAGTAGGAGGGAAGGGGGATGTGCCTGCCTCTGGACTGATCCTGCCTTCATGCTGAGGAAGGCACCTCGTATTTGGAACCAGAACATCTGGCTTCAAGTTCTCGCTCAGCCAGGTGACCTCAGACAAGTCACTTTGTTTCCGTTTTTCCACCAGTGAAATGGAGTATCTCACCGGGTTGCTGTGAGACTCAGGTGCAAAGTAGCTGAGAAAGAGATTTGTGATCATAACTTGCGACACCACGCATGGTCTCCAGGCAACACAAAGTCCCAGCCTGGTGCCTCTGGCTTCCTCCCACTTGCCCCTCCTCTGTGTCCTCACAGTCTGCAGAGCCACATTCCAGTGCCAGGAGGACAGCACGTGCATCCCCCTGTCCAGGGTCTGTGACCGGCAGCCCGACTGTCTCAATGGGAGTGATGAAGAGCAATGCCAGGAAGGTAGGGCAGGGTATGACTAGGTATCTAGAGGGAAATCAAAGAATGGGCTCAGCCAGACGGCCTGGCCCTTCTCCATGCTTCTTCCACAAAGGTTTCTGCCCTCTTGTCCAAATACTTACCTGCCCATCTATAAGTGTGCCTATATGTCCATCTGTCTACCCATCCATCTGTCCATCCATCCATCTATCTATTCATCCATCCAAATACCCATCCACCCATTCTTCCATCCATCCATCCATCCATCCATCCATCTGTCCATCCATCTGTCTTCTGGTCTCTCCAACTATTTGTCTGTTCGTTGATTCATACATCCACCCACTGATTCGTCCATCAGCCTGTCCAACCACCTATCTCCCTGTCCACTAAGCCATCAATCTACTCATTTATTGGGTTTATTTGTTTACCCAATTACCTGTCTGTATGTCCATTGTTCCATCCTCCATCCATGCATCCATGAATGCACAGGTGCAGGCATCCATCCAGGGATCTAACTAGTTGTTTGTCCATTGGCACCTTATTCATCTAAATAGCTGTGTGTCAGTCTTCTTATCAGACCATCAAACTGCACATTTATTGGCCTGCCCAATCTCTTGTCTGAGTCTCCATTGTTTTATCCATCCATCCATCCACCCACCCATCCATCTCTCAGACCATCCAACCTTCACTTGCAGATTACCCAGTGATATGCAAGGCAGAATAAGGAAAATGAAATAAAAGGCACCGGAGAAGTGGTCCCCGTCCTCTGGGGATTATCTGATTAAAAAAAAAAAAAAGATGGGTTACTCTGGGCCAAAGCCTCTGAACATCATATCCAGTAGCATAGGAAGACTGGAGGGCAAGGAGGAGATGAGGCTGAGAAAACTAGAGAAGGTGGGCTTTGAACTGGGCCTCGAAGAGAAATAAAACTTAAATAGAGGAGGAAAGGAGACCAGGTGAAGTCTGGCTGGTGGGGCAGAAACTCTTCACAGTGAAGGCAGTGAGGAGCAGGTGGGTGTCTAGGTGGGTGGGGCCTGGAGGGCTGCCAGGCCAAGGAATATGATGGGAGGGGCATAGCCTTGTTCTTGGGAGCCTTGCTCATCTCAAGGTGGAGGCACAGTTCTGGCTTCAGGTACCACACCTGGGGAAGGCATGACCCTACCGTCAGGAGCCCAGGTCTGAGAGGGGAGACATCACCTTCTCTCAAAACACCGGTCTGAGGGAGCGAGGGGTCAGGAGGGGATACGGCCTGCCTCTAGGGAATCCTAAAGGAGCCTCAGGGGACCCTTTAGAGTGATCAAGGGACCCCTCCCCAGTCGTCTCCTGGCCTCTTTCAGGCTCCATCTTCCCTGGGCCTTGTTTTGGAGACTCCTTCGGGCTCAGGGACCCACCCTCTGCACCCTGCCCCCCACCCAATCCTAGGGGTGCCTTGTGGAACCTTCACCTTTCAGTGTGAGGACCGCAGCTGTGTCAAGAAGCCCAACCCGCAGTGTGACGGGCACCCCGACTGCAGGGACGGCTCGGACGAGCAGCACTGCGGTGAGCCCTGGGCGCTCCGACAGGCTGGGGTGGGCAGGACACCCTCCACCTGCTGGGCCCACGAGCATGGGGGGCAGGGAGGTGCCCACCCTGGGGGGCTGGAGGGAGAGCTCACCGTCTGTCCATCTGTCTCTTTTTACCCCACCTCTGCCCCCTCGTGGGGATCCTGCCCACCTCCCTCTCTCTCGCTCCCTCATTCCCTTTCCCTGGCCCCCTCTGTGTCTTTCCTCTCTCCTCTTCCATGCCTCTCCTTCTGTCTCTGTCTCACTGGTTCTCTCCTGCCTCTACCCCTGCCCTTCCGTCCACCCCTGCCCCTGCCCCCAGACTGTGGCCTTCAGGGCCCCTCAGGCCGCATCGTGGGCGGGGCCGTGTCCTCGGAGGGTGAGTGGCCGTGGCAGGCCAGCCTCCAGGTTCGTGGCCGACACATCTGTGGGGGGGCCCTCATCGCTGACCGCTGGGTGATCACTGCTGCCCACTGCTTCCAGGAGGAAAGGTGAGCCTGGGGACACAGGCCACGAGAGGTGGGTAGGAAGGTGGTGGTGAGGGGGTGGGGGCAGCGTGTCTGAGATCTCAGCAGACAGAAGGGAGGGTTGTGGGAAGCCCCTCAGACTTGCTGTCCCGACACTTGGGTTCAGCCCTGACTACCAGAATACACTCTGCGCCCTGGGAAAGGTTGCTCACCCCTGCTGTGCTCTGCTTCTGGTGTCTTGCTCTCAGCTGGGCCAGTGAGCCATTCACTTACTCATTCCTCCATTCAGCAATATTTGTTGTGCTTCTACTATGTGCCAGAGGCTGTGCTAGACACTGGGGTAGAGCTGAGAACAGAATTCCCGCCCTGGTCAGAGGTCGTGACACCCTTCTCCAGGTGTGCCTGTCCCCCACCCCAGGGACAGAGAGATGCAGAGAAGCCCACAAGAAGGGCCATCTCACCCTGCCTACAGACATCCCCCCATCTCCATGGTGAGCTGACAGCGCCCCTCTCCACCTCCAGCCTGATGCCCTGTGCTCCAGACCCAGCCCCCAGCACGGCAGCCCTGGACTCTCTCCCCACACCTCCTCCTCTTTCCTGGGTCTGCCCAGTCCAAGCCAAAGGCCTGGAGCCACCCGGGCGCCCTTCCTTCTCCCCCATACTCAGCCAGGCAGCAAGCCCTCTCGGTAGTCCGAACACATCTTCAGCCACTGCCCGTCCATGCTGCCACCATCACCCCTGCGTCACTGCAGCAGCCCAGAGTCCAGCTCCCTTCTGCATCCTATGCCTGGGTGCCCAGCTGCCCTTCTGGGTTCAGTCTGACTACCCAGGTTCTTTCACTCCATCCCTGGCTCCCCACTGTCCACAGGGTAGAGAAAGACCTGGATGCTGACCTAGCCTCCAGGGGTCTGCACAGCCCAGTCTCTGCCGATTCTTTCACACTCAACTCCCACCCGCTCCTCCTGAGGACTCGCAATTTCCAGGGGTTTCCCAGTTTCTCCATCTATAAAGTGCACAGAAAACATCTGCCAGTGCCTGGCACTGTGCTGGATTTTTTTTTTTTTACATCCACAGTCTTATTGAATTCCCCCAGGAACGGAACATATGAGCCGAAGATGCTATTCCCACTTCACAGATAGGGTGACTGAGGCCTAGAGAGGTACACTCACCTCTAGGAAGGGATGAAGCTGGGGCTGAAATCCAGGCAGTCAGACTCCAGGGCCAGCACTGAGCACCACACTGCCAGCTGCACGGTCTACCAGAGCAGGGTGGGGATGGGTGTGGGGGACCAGGTCCCAGGTGGGAATGCTGTCTATCACAGGGATCTGGGATGGGATGGGGGAGGCGGCCGCTGAGCGAGTCCCCCTCCCGCCCCCAGCATGGCATCCCCGGCACTGTGGACCGTGTTCCTGGGCAAAGTGTGGCAGAGCTCACGCTGGCCGGGTGAGGTGTCCTTCAAGGTGAGCCGCCTGCTCCTGCATCCATACCACGAGGAGGACAGCCATGACTACGACGTGGCCCTGCTGCAGCTCGACCACCCCGTGGTGCGCTCGGCCGCCGTGCAGCCCGTCTGCCTGCCTGCCCGATCCCACTTCTTCGAGCCGGGCCTGCACTGCTGGATCACAGGCTGGGGTGCCCTGCGAGAAGGCGGTGAGCTGGACTGCGGGCAGGGGAGATGGGGTGGGTCTGGCTCGCCTAACTTCTGAGCCTGGAAGGGAGTTGGCGAGTGACCCTGGGGCTCCACTCTTGCTAGTCCTGGATTAAATGGGGTTGTATTTCATAGAAAAAAAAAAAAAAAAGGCTTTTACTACAGCCATGGGTTGTCTCCCTGGCCCTTCCCTTCCTTCCAGAAGGGCACTTCAGTTCAGTTGCTCAGTCGTGTCCGACTCTTTGCAACCCCATGAATTGCAGCATTCCAGGCCTCCCTGTCCATCACCAACTCCCAGAGTTCACTCAAACTCATGTCCATTGAGTCGGTGATGCCATCCAGCCATCTCATCCTCTGTCGTCCCCTTCTCCTCCTGCCCCCAATCCCTCCCAGCACCAGAGTCTTTTCCAATGAGTCAACTCTTCGCATCAGGTGGCCAAAGTATTGGAGTTTCAATACCTTTCAAGTGAAGGGCACTTAAGGAGAACCAAGGTCATGGAGGCGATCCTGGGGGATATCTGTGGGGTGACAGGGCAGGCCAGGGACCCCATGACCCTTGGGCAAGCTCCAACCCTGTGCTCCTTGGACAATGGGAGGGTATATGTCTGTGTTGGGGGGACACTTTTAATTATTAACACTTACCACATGGAGGTTAGATTTTAGGGGAACATGATTTCATTTAATCCATCCAACAACTCTAGTTATTGGTAATCGTGGACCCCATCTTAAGGATGGGAAAACAGAGACATTTAGTATTGACTCAAAGTCACACAGCCAGGGAGAGTTGGAATAGAGACTAGAACCCAGGACTGTCTGACCCCAGAGACTCTGCTGTTCCTGCTACTGCCTCCCAGAAACATGAGTTTCTGTCCTTCCCTCCTGCACTGACCAGAGGCTGCTGTCCCTAGAGGCCAGCTCTCAGTTCTATACACGACTACAGCCATGCCCTGCACCCTTCGTGGTGGTGGTGTTCAGGAGTGTATACTGTGCTTTACAATCTGGAGGTGGGTGAGGTTGAGGGATAATGTAAAATGGAGAAGCTGAGGCTCACGTGTAAAGTGACTTGTCCAAGAAGATGATAGAGAATAGAGGTCAAGCAAGGATCAGTCCACTTGCTCATTCATTCATTTAGTGATACATTTGTGAACATCTGCTATATGGCGGGCATTGAGTTGGACAAAGCAGTATAAAAATGAATAGGAGACAGTGCTAAGAGCTGACACGGATGGGGGTGTGGGGGCAACGACAGCCCAGAGGAGGGGTGGGCTGAGCTGAGGCTTGCAGGTGGGTCAGCAGTGTCCCAGCAAAGCGGAAAGGCGTTTCTGGTAAGAGCATAGGTGGCAACCCACCTGAGAACACCCAGCACCAGAGGGGAGCCGGGAGCAGGTGGATCTGGGTGAGGACAGGCAGGAAGGACAGGCAGGGGATCTCAGTCAGGATCTTGAGCTAGGATTCCTACTCCTGACCTGAATGAAGGTCTCAGGGCTTCAGGAAAGAAAACCAGCGTCTGGGTCCCACCCCAGCTGAACAGACCGGATCCTCCAGTGGAGCTAGGCACAGGGTGTATATTGAAACTCCATGGTTGGGTGGCGGGGTCCTAACACGAATCCTCGAGGAGAAGCGCTGGCTGGACAATGAGCAGACGCTGACTAAGTTTTAGGTGGGAGCAGAGGCGTGAGGTGTGTGCTCTGGAAAAATTCCCCAGGGCTGTCACAGAGAAGAGGGGAGGCGGCCAAGAGGCCTCAGGCACGAGGAGGGGATGGAGGAGAACCTGAGGACACTGGCCTGGTGGGTGGGGGGGCTCTGTCCCCACGAGCCACTTGGAGAAGGAGCCAGAACAGAGTGTCAGTGAGGGGGATGGTGGAGATGGGAGGGAGGGCAGAGCAGGACGAGGAAGGAGCTCTTGAGATACGAAAGGAACAGACAAGAGAAGAGACGGGGCCCTGGGCACCTCAGATCCTCTTACCTTTGCCCTCAACCCTGCTGGGCAGGCCCCACCAGCAACGGCCTGCAGAAGGTGGACGTGCAGCTGATCCCGCAGGACCTGTGCAGCGAGGCCTACCGCTACCAGGTGACACCCCGCATGCTGTGCGCCGGCTACCGCAATGGCAAGAAGGATGCCTGCCAGGTGACTCCCGCGGAGTGTGCCAGGGGGTGGGGAGAGGGCACGGCTCTCATCACCAGGGCCCGGCCCTCGGCTCACAGCAGCCTGCAGCAGCCTCATGGCAAGGTGGGCTTGGCTGTCCTCACTTTGTGGGTGAGGAAACTGAGGGTTGGGAGGTTGAGAGATTGCCTCCAGGTTGCAGACCCCAGATCAGAAGAGACCCAGGTGCCAGGTCTGAGACCCAACCCCAGCTCTGCTTCTTATCCTCTGAGAGGCACTTTGCCCAAGTGACCCAGCAGAGAGGACGAGACGGAGCTCACAGAATGGAGGCAGAGCTGGGCAGGGCATCGGGACACACATTCAAGCTTCCGTGACAGCCAGGCCCCTCTGGAGGCCAGGCTGGGTTGGTTCGGGCTCCCTCCATGTGTTAGAGGCTTCCAAAGGGGTTGTCATTTTCCTGCTGTCACTCTCAGAATATCCCCAGTAGTCCAGCCCTTTACCTGGAAGTGGATTCCTTTACTCTGCTGTCTCTCCGCGCCTTACAGGGTGACTCAGGTGGCCCGCTGGTGTGCAAGGAGCCCAGTGGCCGTTGGTTCCTGGCAGGGCTGGTCAGCTGGGGTCTGGGCTGCGGCCGGCCCAACTATTTTGGCGTCTACACCCGCATCACTGGTGTGATCGGCTGGATCCAGCAGGTGCTGACTTGAGGAGCTGCCCCCCTGCAGAGCAGGGGCCTACCTCTTGGACTCAGAGAGCCCAGGGCACCCACTGGGGGGTTGGGAGCAAGTATTCTGCAGGCAGCAGGGCCTGGAAGGGACAGGAGGTGGTGTCTTTCCTGTCCCCCAACCTAATGCCTGATATCAGCCTCAGTGAGGGTACAAGGAGGGAGGTGGGCCATTCGCTGGTGGTCCAGACGACCCCTGAAGGCCTGGGATGGTCACCAGTCCTGGATGGGGGGTTCTCATCCAGGCTGTCACCTCCTGATTCTCTCTTCTCCTCCCTGCTCCTCCGCTGCTGACTTTTGTGGGGAAGAGCGGAGCAGTGATCCTGTGGCTGCAAGGTCCTCCCGCCACCACCCCTGCCCCAGTGCAAAGGCTGTTGGGATGGCATCTTCTCCAGACAGCAGATTCCGGCCTTTGAAGCCCTCGGCCTAACTTGAGTGGTGGAGGAGGAAGGTGCTCCCACAGGAAGGGCCCTCAGAGTCCTGGAGACAGTCAAGTGGGCCAGCCGCCACTGCAAGCCAAAGGGTGGGGAGCCCTGGGTCCAGGGTCCTCCCAACCCCACCTGCCCCTTGGGACTTCACTGTCCATTCTCACCAGGAGGTGAGCTCAGCTGCCCTGTGGAATAAAGCCGTCTGACCCAAGGTCCTACTCTGGGGGTTGAATGGGGCCCCAACACCAATCTCATGCCCTTGACTGAACAGACCCTTGCTATCTGCTCAGCCTGTTGGCTAAGTGTCCAGAAGGCCAAGGCGGGGTCAGTGGGGGTAGGGCTGACCTCCAGGGCATCTGCCTAAATCCCAGGAGCCACACTGGAAAGGCAGTGGTTGGGTGCCCTCAGGTCAGAGTTGGGCTTCCCAGGTGGCGCTAGTGGTAAAGACTCCACCTGCCAAGCAGGAGAGGCAAGAGACACAGGTTCAACCTCTGGGTTGGGAAGATCCCCTGGAGTAGGAAATGGCACCCCACTTCAGTATCCTTGCCTGGAAACTCCCTTGGACAGTCCATTGGGCCACAAAGAGTCAGACACACACAGGTCAGAGTCAGGGCTGGGACAAGTGCTGGGCTTCTTCTGGAAGCCTAGGAGGAAACTGAGGGACAAGGAGCCTCCTGATCACACCAGGGAGGGGTCAGGAGTGGAGCCTGGGGCGGAAGCCCTGTCTCCTGATTCCCAGGCGACCACTTCTCTGTCTCAGCACTGCCTCTGCATTCTGCGTCCCTTATTCAGCACCTCACAGGCTCTGACCACGTGCCAAGTGCTGTAGTGGGGTCATGGAGCTCACAGAACTCGGCTCCTGATCTCGAGAGGGGTGGGATGGTGATCCAGTGTGAAGGGTTCTGGGGGAGGCAGCCAGTAACTCGGAAAGTCAGGGAGAGCTGCCTGGAGGAAACTTGAGTTGGGATTCAAAGGCAGCCAAAGTAGGGAAGAGCATTCCAGGCAGGGGAAGAGGATATGCAAAGGCACAGAGTCCTCAAAGTCAGTGGCCTCTTAGGGAAAGTCAGTTGTTTTTAGTTTGGACAGAGGTTGGGGTTAGGGGCAAAGCAAAGGAAGAATTCCTTTGGGGAGGGGCAAACTGAGATGAGATGGCAAAGAACTTGGAGTGGAGCTAAAGATCTGATGCTGGGCACTCTGGGGAGCCAGGAAAGGTTCTAGAGCAGGAAGGTGACACACAAGTGGCTTCACATTTAGAACCAACATTGACATCAGCGTGGAGAAAATGGGAGGCAGCGAAGCTGGTGAGGAGGCTGCTGTAGAACTCAAAAAGGAGGCCTGGACCAAGCAGGGCAGTGGGGATGGACACAGCTTTGAAGGACCTTCATTATCCTCCAGGTGCATGGGTGGTGGGGGTAATCTGAGGACCTCTCCCAGCTGGGCTGGTGGAGGACCCATTGCCTGACCTGGGGCACCTGGGGAAAGAAAGGCTCTGGGAAGGTATCATGAACTTAGGGTGCCTCTAGGAGGGAGATGTCCAGGAGATAGGCAGAGCTTGAGAGAGGTTTGGAGGGGGGATTTTCCAACCACCCTGCATGGAAGGTGGTCCAGGGAAGACCAAAGAGGTAGGGAAGACACACGCACTGTAGAAGTGGGGGCCCAGAGTAGGAGGCTGAGGGGTGGTATGTCCAGTGGCTGGAGGGGAGCTGAAGGGGTGGAGTCTTAGCAGCCAAGGCTGTGGCCTGAGTGGGAGTGATCAGGGAGGGCTATGGGGTGGGCCCTGATAGAGGTGAGGAAGAAGGGTGTCAAGCACAGACAAGTCTTCCTTGGAGCCTGAGTGGCAGGAAGAAGCAGCGGGGAGCCTCAGCAGGGACCTAGTCTCCAGAGGGTTTTCAAAGGGAGACAAGGAGTAGCCACCGGAGCCACGTGTGGGGGCCCTCCATCTGCTGGGTCCCCCCTGTGGAGACGGAGCAGATGGAGCAGCTGCTACGGGGGGGTCACCTTTGGGGAGGGGACAGGACTACCCCGGGGGGCCTCTCAAAGGGGGAGCAGAACACTGCCAGAGGGTACTTTGCTGAAATGCAAATTCCTGGCCTTATCCTAGTCTTGACACCTGCAAGATAAACTGCTGGGGGGAGGGGAGGAGGGAAGCAACATAGACACTCAGTAGGACCAGCACATGGTGACAGAATTGGCCAAGTGGGGTGGGGGTGGGCGGGGCTTCGTTGGACTCTGAGAAGATGGAGGGGAGCCTGGGGTTTGTATTTCTCAGGACTTGGGACAGGGGGTGGAGGTGACCAGAAGGTATCATAGCGGTAAGCAGAGGGGACGTCCTGGGAGGTTAGGATGGAGCGGAGGTGGCAGGGCAAAGCTGGGGAGCAGAGGGCCAGCTGAATGGTGTGGTGAGGTAGGGAAACTCTAGATGCCTGGAAGCCTAGCTCCCCAGCCCTCAGCATCCCAGCTAATCCATGTCTGCCTGGAGGCTGTGGGAGACTGAGTAACTCTGGGGGCAGAGCCTTAGAAGTCACCTTGTCCAACCCCTTGCTTTACCCATGAAGAAACAGACCCAGAGAGGGGCAGATACTTTCCAAAGTTTACCCAGCAAGGCAGCGTTGGTACCCTGGACACCCACCCACAAGACAGAGGATTCAGCCATGATACTTCCCCTCAACACACACGGGAGAATGACAACAGGCAGACCCCAGGACTTTGGGGAAAAGCCCCATTACCTTTGGACTGTCTATCCCACCTTAAGTTTAGCCCCTGATCCAAGGGACTTCCCTGATGACTCAGCAGATAAAGAATCCACCTGCAATGCAGGAGACATGGGTTCAATCCCTGGGTCAGGAAGATCCCCTGGAGGAAGAAATGGCAACGCACTCCAGTATTCTTACCTGGAAAGTCCCATGGACAGAGGCGCCTGGTGGACTCATCCACAGGGTCACGAGAATCAGACACAATTAAGTGCACAGAGCGCTGTCCCCAAATGTGGCCCAGAGAAAGGGAGGCAGCCAGGCCGGCTGTTTACTCAGGTTTTATTACACGATGGGGGTGGACACAACTGAGAAGCAAGTACCTGGCCCAGGAGCCTGTAAACGCGAGAGGCCCCTCGCTCAGCCCCTGCCAGCCCCAGACTCTCCCCTGGGTGGAGGGAGGACGGTCCCCTTTCCCTTGTCATCAGTTCCTGAGGGGCCCCGCTGCCCCTGCTGAATCAGTGCCCGCCGCCCTCCTGGCCAGGCCACTCTGCGCCCAGCAGTATGGATGGCAGGGATGGGGTAGGCGTGGGGAGCAGCCAAGCTGAAGGCCAAGTCACCCACCCCCTCCTTCCGATATGGCCGACCCCCAGACCTTTCACCCCCACCAATCCTTGCATCTCTGTGCTGGGCCAGCCTGCGTTTTACACCCTCCCTGAGGGCCTTCAGGGCCCTCGCCCCTCTTGGTAACCTCACAACAACCTTGTGAGGTAGCTAGGGCAGGACGTGACCTGGGTGACACACAGGGAGACTAAGGCTCAAGGAGGTGACGTCACTGGGCTGGGGGGGAGCGTAGTATTTGCCATGCAGCTGGGGGCTCTGGGGGCAGGGACGTGGGGGCCCGGGAGACACAGCTGGACAACACCACACTTCGGCCACAGGCAGGCAGCTCTGCCCAGGGGTCCCAGGGCCCACCTCAGGGCTTGAGAGGTCCCCGCGGGCCCCCTCCCGGACCCCGGAGGCAGGGGTGAATGACATCCCCTGGGGTGTAGACAGAGGTGACAGCGGGGAGATCTCTTCCTCTGCCTCGGGCCGGGGGCCCACCCCGTGGTACAAAAATAAAGGATTTCAGAACGGAACCCCAAGTCCCTGGAGGCGATCTGGGGCCTTACATCCGGGTGCCTCTGGCTTGTAACAGCTAGAAAATAAGAGGGGCAGGGGGACGGGGTGGGGGTGGTCAGAACACGGGGAGGGGAGGAGGGGGTGGGGCCAGTGAGGAGAAGGGAGTGCAGGGCCAGAAGGGCAGAGGGGAGATCGAAATGGAGGGGGTGGGTGGGTGGGGGAGACAGGGAGAGAGAGAGAGTTAGGTGAGTCACGAGGTCCTTTCTGCGAGGAAGGAGGAGGGCTGAGGCCCAGAAAAGGTGGATTCAGAGCTGAGGAGGAGGGGATACAGGAAGGCGACCCGGCTTGCCGGTCTGCTGAAAACCCCACGCCCCATCTTGGGCTGGGTGGTGGCCTCCTAGGAGTCCATATTCTGCCAAGACTCTGGCTGGGGGAGTGAAAGTCAAGAGAGGCTGGTCACCAGTGTCTCAGGCAAGAGGTCACAGAGAACAGCTGTCAGTCCCCATTTTAGAGAACTGTGGCCCGGAGAGGGACAGTGACTTGCCCAAGGTCACAGCAGGTAGATAAGATGGAGTGGGGGCTTGTGGGCTCCTGGCTAGGGCTTCTTCTGCCACAGCCCAATCCTTAGCCAGCTCCTGCTGACTCTCCCAAGGCCACAGGCATCCAAGTGTGGCCTGTCCTTCCCAGCCCCGCAGAAACTGGGGACCCAGTGCCCCCAGGCTGTGATTAGGCGTCCTGGGCGTCAGGGATGAGGTCTGGGCACCTGGCTTCCGTCTCCCTTCCCTCCTTCCCAGCGTGGCTCTGGTGCTGATGGGCAGGTGGGAGAGAATTTCCTCCCCCTCTTGTCTGCTCTCAGAGCCTCATACCCAAGGCCAAAATAGGCTGAGAAACTTGGGTGAGGGAAGAAAATCAGCCGGAAGTTCGGCTCAAGTTCAAGAAATAAGAGATGAGCACCCTTCTGGCTTCTGCCCCTCCCTCCAGCTCCGCCAGGCTACGAACCAGGCATGGCAGCTCTGGGGGCATGCGAGGGGCCCAGGGGAGGCCCTCCCTGCAAGCACCACCTCAGGTCTGAGGGGGTGCCGCCAGAAACCTGCAAGGAGGAAACGTGAGGAGAACGTGAAGCGCCGGAGCAGTGCCTCAGACGTGGCCGGCAGGGGGCGCCGAGGAGGTGCAGCTGCTCCCCTCCCCCCCGGCCCGGGAGGCAGGAGGTGCCAGAAGGGGTGCAGGAGGCGGCAGGCAGGGTGCTCTGGGATGCGGGGCCGGGGCGCCTGGGTGGAGGGCGCAGGAGGCTGGGACCAGGACAGCCCCGGGATGGAGGTGTGAGCAGGCAGAGAGAAAACCCGGACAGGGGCAGAGAGGGAAGAGGCAGGGTGTAGGTGAGATCCAGGAGGAAGAGGTGGATGAAGATGAGGCAGGACCTCCGGCGGGGAGCGGAGGAGGAGGAGGCGGTGGTGGGAGGGAGAAAAGGTTAGCGGGATCCTGAGGTGACTGGGCTGCAAAGAGAAAGTGAGAGAAGGGATGGTTATGCAGGTGAGGCGCCAGGCATGCGGCTGAGCTAACCCTGGTGGGCCCGCCCGACCCCTGGCCGCCCCCGGGACCCCGGGTCCTGCAGCTGGCTCCAGCAGGGGGCGGGCGGGAGGCGCCGGCTCCTCCTAGCAATCGTCCTCGGGGGTTGGCTGCACCTTTCTCCTGCGCATCTGCCTCCACCTGCGCCTCCTGCTCCTGCTGCTGCTCCAGCTGCTCCTCCGCGCTCTGTGAACCAGCCGGCGGACCCAGGGAAGAAAGAGCGCAGAGCTGACCCGGGGGCCGGGGCCTGCTGGCGGCTGGCCCGAGGGCCCCCGTCTCAGGGTGAAGGGGAGGGGCCAGAGGAGGAGGACCTTCAGGGGAGCGGAGCGCTACAGCCGCAGAAGCCGGGGTATCGTGTCCGGTCCCGGGAAGCCTGGGGAGGGGCCTGGGGGAACCAGCGGGAGGGTGGGGACCTGCTGAGGATGCTGGCAGCTGCCGCTGTGACAGCGGTGGGAGACGAAGAGGGTGGGTGTGTGGCTGGGGTATCCTTGAGGGGTGCCCGGGAAGGCCTCATTTTAGAAGGACCAACCCAGAGTACATATGAGGCCAGGGAAGGCCCACGACAGACACCAGCCAGATCTGAGATGCCAGCACCGGCTCTGACATCCCAGATCCTGAGGTCTCTCCCAGAGAGGCAGGAGCAGCCAGCTCACCCTGCACCCCTGCAAGGCCACGTCAGCCACTGGCCCCGCTGGGGGTGGGGTGGGCACGGGAAGTCACAGCACAGGAAGGCAGACAAACAGACGGGAAGCAGAGTTCCTAAGTCTTCAACACACAGGGACAGGCTTCTAGAAGGAACGCTCTCCTTCCTTCCCAGCCTGGCTGCTGCCTGCCCTGCTGGTTCCACCCTGGACTCCTGAGGCTTCTGACCAACTCAGGGTCTGGGGTGATAGGACCTTTGATCAACTCCTTCCCTGCAGCCAGCTGAGGCTGCCTCACAGGCCAGGATGGAAACACAGGGTTGGACCCTGAGGGCTCCAGACCCCTCTGCTGCTGAGTCCTATGTGGGGAGCCTGCAGAAGGGGCAGAATGAACAGATTCGGCTTCCCTGCCCCAGCCCTGGTCCCCAGGAACTAAACTGGCCCCTTGGATCCCAGAAGTTCCAAGCTGGTGGTCCACCCCTTCACTTCTCTGAGAATACAACCAAGGTGCACAGAGAGGATGCGACCTGTCCAAGGTCACACAGAGCACTCACACCATGCCCAGACCCCTAGTCCAGTGCATTCCCCCGGTGCCATGCTGCCCCGTGGCCACCATGTGCCCACCATCCAAGTAACATCTAAGTCCACTCTGGTCACACGCTGGGGCTAATCTCATCTCACTGTCCCTGGAGCCTGGGCCTGGGTAACTGGCGTGGGCAGACAGGACCATGGGTGGCATGGGATGGATGGCATCAGCTGTGATCAGGGCGTCAGGCGTGTGCAGCAGGAGGGAGAAAGAAGAAGCACAGATGGCCAGGCGGAGGGCAGCAAGGGGAGGGAGGGAAGGCAGGGAGGCTGAGGTCGGGTGGGGGGCTCACCTTGGTTTTGCGGCTAGACTCGGAGCTCAGCCCATGTGGGGAGCTGTAGAGCTCCTTGGACACCACACACAGGAACTCTGCCTGGTCCTCACTGCCATAGTTGTAGGAGGAGCCGATGTTCACCAGCTGGAGGGACGGCGCATGGGGAGAAAATGATTGGTCAGGTGGGGTGGGGGGCAGGAGTGGGCAAACACTGGCACTTGTCAAGATACTGACTGTGCCCTGATCTTGCTGCTCCATTCAGGCCCATCCCCCTGGCTTTCCAGAGGACACCTCTGGCCCAAAGTCAGAGTCCTCTCCACCTCCCCAACCTATTATGCCTCTGGTCAATTTCCAGGGCCAGCCTCCCCACATGGCTTGGCCGGGTCTGATCCTTAGAGGAAGGCAGTTATCATTGCTGTTTCTCCCCCACTCGGCCTAGTCCCAGATCTGACAGGCCACTTCCAGAAGCAGGCAGAGATCTGTAACAGGCAGACTGTGCTCCTGTGTCCCGGGTGTGGCTGAAGCAGCCCCAGAACCAAGTCGCAGGATGGGGTCCACATGACCTGGTGGAGCACCATAGAATATTCTGTTTGTTCTTGGAAGCAGAGGTAGACCAGATCACCTGTTCCTTAGGCCAGTGGTGCCTGGCATGTTTGCTCAGCCTCTAGGAGCCCATGCAATTGCCAAAGACTCTCACCTAGAGAGCAGAGGAAAGCAGCCCCACTTTTGGTCTGGGATCCCTAAAATAACTACATCTGCAGGCCCCTCCTGGCTGATAAAAGCTCTGCACATGGTGGCTCTCATTCAGCCCCGAGGGACCCTCATCCTGCAGACAGAGGAAAAACCAGCCAGCCCCTTTAGCAGATGAGGCCTTGAGGGATGGTTTGTCCCACAGCCAGAATGAGTGGAACAGGATTTGAATCTAGGACCCTGAGTCCTCTCTGGAATCCTACAGAGTCAAATGCTTCTAATAATTCATAGGATGCTAGCTAGCTTCAATGTTTTGAGGCCTACCCTGGGCTGGAGACTTGATCCATGGTCTTTCTAATCTACCCAACGTTCTGGCAAAAGAAGCACTACTGGCCCATGTCACAGATTGGGAAACTGAGGCCAAGAAAGAGATGACCTGCTCAAGGTCACAGAGCACGTCAGTGGTGAAGCCTAGATGTGAATCCAGGCTTCCAGTTCCTGGACTGGCGTTGTTCTTCCCCCCAGGCCTGGCCATCCTGGGGAGCCTGGCCTTCCTCTCCTTCCTTCAACCTCCAGGTGTAAGGGAGCTTGTGTGGATAAAAGAAAGCCCAACCATTCTCTTCTTAAGGGCCAATCTGACCTTGGGTTGGCTTGCTGGCTCTGATCCTCTGGAAACCTGAGAGAGGTGTGACGTCAACTGGATTACTAGGGCAACCTGTTTATGATAAAAATCTCTCCTGGCTGGTAAACTGCATCAGCATTGGGAGGAAATGCAGGTCATCATGAATACCTCAGGGGAGGCTGCTGCTCTGTGCTTCTGAAGGTGGCCATGCTTGGAACTGGGCTTGTCCCTTGTGGGGACCTGGAATCTATGCCTGTGGAGTTGCTACAAGAGGTGTGGCCCCCAGGGGACCTCCGCTCTCCTCTAGGGATCTTGTCTCCTCTCATCAGAACTGTCGCTTGGGGGACAGAGACTCACACACTTCGGTGTAAACGCTACCCAGCTCCTGGGAGGCTTTGCCAGAGCTGCCTTGTGGCCCGTGGGGCTTCCTTTGTCTCTCCTTCCCGATCAATCTGCTGCCAAGTGTGGCCTTTCTTAATCTTGTTTGTTTGCCTTAAGAAGACTCCTGGGTAGGGGCTGCAGTGGGGTACCCCAAGGCTGGGGCTGCAGGAAGAGAGGAGCTTGCTCTGCCTGGACATGTGGCTCCTGAGTGCTCCACCCACCTGCTCAAAGCGCCAGCCATCAGACATGGTGGAGACCATCTGTGTCAGCTCCTCTTCCTGGCATTGCAGCACGCGGTACACATGCTTGGGTGGGACCTGCGGGCAGAGGGCGATGTGGAGGGCACCTTGTGGGAGTGCCCAGCATCCCGGGATGGGAGAGCACCTGCTCTTCACTTACCCTCTACCCCTAAGAAGGACAGAAGGAGGGGATGGAGTTGGGGTGGTAAGCCAGAAGTCACATTCTGAGTAATTGTGATGTGCCAGGCACTCAACATGTGTGATTTCACTTAATCCCACCAAAAACCCTAGGAAGGTTCATGGAAGCTCTGAGAGGGTTGGTTACTGGCCCAAGGTCACCCAGCTAAAGAGTTGCAGGACCAGAATTGGGACACAGGTGATACAAGGGGTAAGGAAGAAGGGCTTAGGAGGCATCCTGGGCCACTAACTGAGGCAGGTCCTCCAGGAGACAGAGCACTCCCTCTTCAAGCTCCTGGGGAGAGAAGGACAGTGGAAGACAGTGCCTCCCTACCCATCTCTCATCTTCTACCTCTCCCCCAGGGTGGGCAGAGAATTCCACCAGCTCCTCCTGCAGACCGGCCACTTAGGCCCAGGGTCCAAGCTCAGACATGCCAGCTCCAGGGGGCCACTTGAGCCCATGAAATGGATGGTGTACTAATCCCCATTGCCCCTACAGGGCCCCCTGTACCCTCATACTGACTCCATATTGCCTGTGAGGAAGGGAAGGGTGGGCAGTTCTCAGTACCTCTACATGCCCCAAAAGGAAATCAGGATCCAGAGAGTGGAGTGACTGGCCCAAGGTCACACAGCAAACAAAGCCAAGGCAAGGACAGAACCTGATACATGTCTCCCAGTCTGGGGCTTTGCGGGGCGATCTGGGAGCTGGACAACCCCTTAGAGGGCAGCTCGGCCTTCCCAAGAAAAGCTAGTTCTGTCTCTTCTGACCTCCCTTCTCCGCGCTCCCCGCCAGCCCCTGCTCTGGCCATGGATGCTGCCCCACTGCCCCCTGACCTGTGTGACGGTGTAATCCTTTTCCTCCATCCGGTCTTTGATGATGCGGATCAGCGGGCCAATGTTGTAGAATTCCGCTTCCTCCAGGACGCCTGACACAGAGCAGCGCCCACATCACTCCCACTGCCCCCATGCCCCATTCTCGCCTTGTCCCCTCCATCCCCACCCCCTGCTCCAGTCACACTAGGGTGATGAGCCTCTCTGAGTTCAGGGGTCAGGCAAGAGGGAACACTCCCTTCTTGGGGACTCACACTCTCTATAGCAGGGCTAAGAGGCTGCCGTTCAATGGCACCATCTCCCTGGTGTGCTGAGCACAGCGACCTGGGACACCTACCAGTCCCCCCGTCTGGGGCTAACTAGAGGCAGCAGGCCCATGGGACTGGACCCTAGAAGGCCACAGTGAGAGGGGCCTTGGCTGACCTCTGATTACATGCTCCCACTGATGAAGCACATGCTAAGTGGCAGGCACCATGCCAGGCATGTTGCACTCTTTACTGTAGTTCATTCTTAGCACGAGAAGTAGATACTTTCATCACCCCCACCGAGCAAACAGGGAAACCAAGGGCCAGGCAAGGCAGTAGCTGTGCAACACCTCACACCCAGCACGGGGCAGAGCTGGGGTTCACACTCAAGTTCCTCTGCCCTCCAGTCCCACTAAGTGCGCGATCTTTGTGTACATGCATCTCCCTGACCAACCACACTTCACAGTCTGCAGAGCCTGTCCCGTGCTCAGCACAAGCCCCCAGGCGTGCTTGTCCCCACGCAGGTAAGGGAGCCATTTTAGAGACTGAGCGAGTGCCTCTCTGGTGAAGGGGACAGCCCTCAGCCTTTGGACCCCCCTCAGCTCCTCAGGGCAGGTCCTTTGCACAACTGGCCTCTGGGCTCCTGCGGGACAGGACCCACATCTGATGTCCCTGGCTGTCCCCAGTGCTCACATCCACCTAACACAGAGGAGGCGGTCAGTGCATGCTACTGCCAGGAATGCCCCCCTGTGGGGCCCTCCAGACGACAGACAGCAAACTCTGTATCACGGGTCCTTGGTGCCAGGCGTGGCACTAAGCGACACACTTGTTTCCGCTCCTTCTATCTTCACAGCAGCTCAGCAAGGTGGGTGCTATTGTTACCCCATTCCACAGATGCAGGCATGGAGGCACAAGGGGATAAGTGACTTTCTAGGGTTCACACACTAGTCAGTTTCCTGCCAAAGCCCCTGGCCCCTTGGAACAGGGCCCTAGTCCTGTCTGAAGGTGCTGGGAATGCCAGGGCTTTGACAAACCCAGAACCTGTAAACAGGTGTTAGCTGTGACGCTGGAGTGTTTAGCTCCCTTCCCCGTGGGAGCAGCTTTTGGGCCCAGGCCACGCCCATGGTGTCTGCTCCCCCAGGGGCCACCAGGAAAGCTGTGGGGCTCCCAGAGCCGATGCCTAGAGTGGGCTCTGATTCTGAAGCCCTGGTCCTCTGGAGAGCCACCTGGCCTCTAGACTACTGTGTCCCACATGGGTCAGGAGGGAAGACTGTGGCCCGAGTGAGGAGGGAGGGGCTGTGTTAGACCCCTTCAGGGTACAAGCCCTGGGACTTGCGATGTCTGTTTTCCCAGAACACATCCCTAATGGAGATCACTGCCCCACTTTATACACACAGTAGAGACTCAGAAAGGAAAAGTGACAAGTCCAAGCTGGCCTGGCTGGGTCAGCTGACCCAAAGCCACACCCTGTGCTCTAAGGAAAAGTGGGCTTGGCACCCACCTATAGTCCCTGCTCCAGGCTGCAGTTCTGCCAAGAAAGCCATTCTCCCAGGCATGGCTTCCCTGCCATCTGCTGGGCCAGGAAGTGGACATTTACAGGGCCTCAGCTACCCAGCCTGGGAGGGACCAAACGCCCGCTGGGGAGCAGCCTCCCCACTCCCCTTCCTCCACCCACAACCAGCACTGTGCAACAGAGGCTGTCAGATCTTGGGAAGAGTCACCCGTTCCACCTCCCTGCTGACTGTGAGCCCTCACCAGGCATCTGAGATACCCGATCACTCAAAGAAAGAAGCATACCTCTTCCCATGGCCATTTCTACCCCCACCTGGCTCACCACTGGCTTCCTAGGAAGCCAGGGGAAAGGACATCCCTTGCCCCTGGCAGAGGCTGCAGGCCTCACGGGCTTCCTCTCTCTTCTGCCTATGTTTCTGCCACTTCCCCAGAAGCACCACCCAGTGGAAGCACCCAGTGGAAGCGTGGGCCAGTCACCTTGGCCCTAGGCTCAGCCTGGGTAGAGGCTTTGGCATCCAGTCCCGTCTGGGATGAGAAGAAGCGGGAAACATGGAAGAAAAGAGAGGTCTCCTCTGGATGGGAGAAATGGCTTTGGACCACCATGGAAGGCCCTGCAGGCTAGAGAAGACAGGCTTAGGACGCAGGCCCTGGCCAGCCCCCTGGACCAACTTACCCTCCTCAGCCATGTCCTTGTCTAGCACTAGCTTGCCATGCCGGAGGAAGTTGAGGATGGGCCCAAAGTAGGTGGGGTCACGGTCGATGAGGTAGGCCCCCGTCTCATCCTACAAAGGCAAGGGGCACAGGCAGTGAGAAAAGAGTGAGCTCCTCTTCCCTGCTGACCCTGCACATACCCCAACCCTTCAGTCCCAGTAAAGGATAGAGGGAGGGTGGGGGCGGGGGGTGCAGTGTTTGCTCCAAAACGGAGTGGTGTGATGGAGTAAAAGGACCTTGGGGTCAGATACAGCTAGGTTCAGATCCTGCCTCTGCCTTTTCCTGACTCTGTGACCTCGGGTCAGTGACTTGACCTCTCTGAGCCTTGCTCCTCTCCCCCACAACCAGGGAGAATTGTGAGCAGCCAGTGAAGTTTCAGTGGCACCCAATCCAGTGTAGGGCTCAGGGATCGTCTCTCTTAGAGGTTGTTTCCTGAAGCCAGCCCTACACGGTCTCTAGCAGACCCCAGTTATTCTGGGGATGTTTACAAGTTTCCAAAGGAGCTGTTATCTCATTGGATACCCTCATTGGATACCCTGCAGGGAGGCTTGAGAGAGTTTCAATGCAACTCTACAGAGAGAAGACAGAGACATCACCAGGTAAAGAGACTCACCCAAGGTCACAGCATCAGGTCAGGAAATGGGAGAGAAGGGGCCTTAGAGGTCATCGCCAGGCCGGCCCCCTGGGGCTACAGACCGGAGGCTGAGCTGGAGCAGGGAAGGATCTGACCCAAGGTCATGCAGGCAGTTTGCAGCAGAACCGAGATGGGAACCCAGAAATGGTGCCCCAGGCCAGCATTCCTCCCCATGAAGCCCAGCTCAGAAGGAACCTGGGATTTCTCCACCCAGCTCCCTGTACCCCTAGGCCACTCACACCCTAAAGGGCAGGGAGAAGCCGACTCTAACTCCTGTGATGCAGGAGTCCAGTTTGGGCAGGAGAGAAGGCCCTTCATGTCTGTCCTCCCCACAGCGCCAAAGAAATGGAAGAGACCTTATCCAATAGTCTCCTGGGTGGGGAGCCCAGGGTAGAGCTCAAAAGCTCCAAATGGCCCCAGCCTGGCGTTGTCCTGTTGCCAAGGCAATGGGCACATCCTCACTCTCTGATCCACTTCCTTCTCCCCTCCTTCGACCAGTTCTTCTTGCCTCCAGCTCTTCGGAAAGAAACCCAGCCGGGTTTCCAGCCCCGCGAGCAGGCCTGGCTGAATAGCCAGATTCCAGCGAGCAAGGGATCCCCAACGGCCGCCCACCCCGTGGGCCTCACCCGGTCGGACTGCAGCTCTTCCCCCTGGCACAGGCGGCTGAGGAAGGACTTCTGCTCGCGGCACAGCGTCTGCCTGGTGGTCAGGAACACCGTGCCCCCCACGTTGAGCCGCACCCACTTGCCCCAGCCGCCCGCCCCCGCCGGCGGCGCTGCCTCGCCGGTCTCCATCCTCATCGCTCTTCCCAGCGTCTGCATCCTCCGGGCAAGGAGGCTGGAGGTGGGCAGGTACCGAGCGCCGGGCATGCCGGGAGCTGTAGTCCGAGCCGCCGCGGGCGAATGCGGCGGGAGTGAGGATCTTGCCTTTCCCTAGCCCCGCCCTACTTTGTCCTTTCTGGGAGGTCTACAAACGAGGGTCTCTTAAAGATGCTCTTGGCCAAAGTGCTCTGTGTTTGGGGAAGGTCAAATTCGAGGTTACTGGGAAAATGATGAGTGATACCCCAAGTCAGCAATCCTCCTATTCTGCCTCCACATTGCTTTCCCTTTGTCCAGTCTGGGTTATCAAACAACTGACAGAGAAGAAACTTTTCCCTCCCCCAATTTTATAACAGCATTTACCTGTATCTGTTTTCTAATATTCTTTCATTCTGCTTTTGGCTGGCAGGGGCTGGGGAAGAAAGGAGCTGTGCTCTTTCCCCACGAAAACTCTCTTTGAGGACAACAGAGCTGGGCTTACAGTTGGCTCAGCACCTTCTATATTCCAGATGCTTTATGCATCTGTATTATTCACTGATGCTCTCAGTAGCCCTGTGAAGTTGGCGTTACTGTACCCATTTTACAGAAGAGGACACAGAAGCAAAGTGACTTTCTGCATTCACACAGCTAGTGAGGGTCAGGCTGGCAGGAACCCAGGTGGATTTCAAGTGCATTTCCACCACCAAGGCCCCTTTCCTGCTCTGTGGGAAACATTTCTAGGGAGGAAGAGTGGAGAGGGTACTGGATGAATGTCCGGAGAGCTAGGTTTTATTCTGGCTTTTGTAGGATGAAGTGCTGGGAGACTCTCAGTTTACTCATCTGTAATTCGGGAAGGGGAGGAGGGATTGGTTCTGTGGATGTACTTCTGAGCCAGAGAACTTGGCGGGGGTCGGGGTGGGTGCTGCTATTGTGGGTTCTGCAGGGTGCGGGAAGGGGACAGCTCCTCATGTGGTTTGGGTCCTGAGAGAGAAAGGAGCAGAAGGGAAGTCACCCTCCTTTAGCTTATGGGATCTTAGTTCCCTGACCAGGAATTGAATCCAAGCCCTTGGCAGTGAAAGCACCAAGTCCTAACCACTGGACCACCAGAGAATTCCTGAAAGCTATCTTTAATTTCCTTTCCTTCTCACTATTTCAGTCAGTGATCTCTGTGTCACACACTCAGGCCACACCCACTGGGCAGCCTGGCCCTGTGGTGGGGTGAGGAGGGGAAGGTTCTGTTATCCCTCAGGTTCTGTCTCTATAAACCTTTCCCCTTGGCAGGGAGTGGATCACAGCTGCTAGACTCCTGCTCCTGGGAACGTGTGTTCTCTTAAACACAAATTCGAGTGTGATCTTGAGCCACCTCCTTTCTGAATCTCAATTTTCCCTTTTGCGAAGTGGGAAGTGTCACTGAAGAACACTGTCATGAAGATTCGATTATGTTGGTAAAACAGCTGGCATAATCCATGGCTTGTAGTATACTGAATACATGAATGAATGAAATAGGATATAAGTTATGAACTGGCTTTGGAAGAACAGCAGCCCTCCAGGCAGCACTCCAAGCGCTTGGTGAGTCCTCCACCGTCGTCAGCTGAAACAAAACCAAAGCAGGGAATATGTCTTCTTCCACTTAAGGGTCATAGGCAGGGAGTAATGTGGTCAGATGTGTAACTTGGGCCACTCTGGAGACTGCAGAGGAGACGGCTCAAAGCCCTGAGAGACCAGCCAGGAGGGCTCCTAAATGAGGGGTAGGGAAGCCCCAACCAAGGCAGCATCAACCAGGAGTAGGCGGCTTCAGTGGATACTTGGGAAGCCGAAGTGAAGCTTGAAGGGGCTGTGGGAAGAAAGGAGAAGGAAGGAGAAAGAGGAAGGAGGAGGGGCCATGCTGACAACCCTGGCTTCTGGCTTGAACCAGCAGTGTTTCCCTGAAGCAGGAGAAGCTGGTCTGGGGAGGCATCAGGGCTGATGAGGTCAGTTTGGAGCCTGTATCTCCAGTGCCTGTGGAGCAAGAGACCATTGTACTGCAGGTGTGATACTGAGCAGAGCAGCTTAGGCTGGAGAGGCCTGGTGGGCTGGCCTGAGCCTACAGCAGGGAGGAGACCCCTTCAAAGAAAACCTGAAAAGTCCCAGAGCTAGAGATCCAGGAAGGCCCTCTCAGGTGGTGGCCCCAGAATGAAGAGGACGGGACAAAGTCTGGAGAGCGAGGAGCAAGAGCCTTACTCCAGAGACCAAGAAGGGGCCGGTTTGCATGAACAAGTTCACAGGAGGAATGAAAGCTGAGAAAGTGGAGCTGTAGCATCCTGGAGCTGTGGCAACCCACGGCTTGCCTGAACCAACCTGCTCCCACAGGTGTGACAGAGCCGAGGCCTGGAGGCAGAGAATAACTTGCACAGGGTCACTCAGCAAATGTGGAGCAGACCCCAGATTTCTTGGGCCGCCAGCCCTGACCCATCGGGGGTTGCCTCTCCCCTGCAAGGAGCACAGACCACGCAGCACACACGGACAGCGTAGAGCTTTTAAACAAAAGAGGCATGTCATGGGACAAAATTCAGATCTCTCTTTAGGTGAGGTGAAATTCCTTACTACATTGAATTATTTCACAATAAAACTGATATTAAAAAGAAAGAAGGAAAGAAAGAAGGGCTTTCCTGGTGGCTCAGTGGTACAGAATTCCCCTGCCAGTGCAGGAGGCATGGGTTTGATCCCTGGTCTGGGAGGATCCCACACGCCGCAGAGCAGCTAAGCCTGTGCACTGAGACTGCTGAGCCTGTGCTCTAGAGCCCTGGAGCCGGAGCTACTGAAACCCATGCACCGTAGAACCTGTGCTCCGCAACTAGAGAAGCCATCAGAATGAGACGCCCGTGCGCCGCAATTAGAGAGTAGCCCCTGCTCGCCACAACTAGAGAAAAGGCCTCGCAGCAACAAAGTCCCGGCTCTGGTCTTGGCCTAGAGGGGCAAATGGATCAACCCCTCCCCAATACTGGGAGTCTTTAGGACAGGGATCAGTCTTCTTCCTTTACACTGGCTTCTGATGTGTTTTATTTCACTGCTTCAGTGCTTCCTATGTGCCAGATGCTATTCTAAGCCCACCTCTCCCATGTAACAGGTGTGCTCAGGGAGCCGGGTGAGAGCAAGAGCTACCATTTATGCATCTAACATGCTGGAGACTGTGTCCCAGGCATTCTGTACTGGCGGCAGCTGCTGTCACTGATAAAGGGCTTATTCTGGACCAGGTCAAGTCTGTGCAGAATTCTTTTTTTTTGTTTTGTTTTGTTTTTTGTTGTTGTTTGTTTGTTTTTTTGTTTTTGTTTATTTATTTATTTTTAAATTAATTTATTTTTTATTTTACTTTACAATTCTGTATTGGTTTTGCCATACATTGACATTGTGCAGAATTCTTAAAACAGCCCCATGTGTTTGATCCTGTTCCCTCCACCATCTTATGGAAGATGAGATCGAGGCTCTGTGACCATGGGCCTTTCTGGGTGATGCTTGGAATGGCAACCAAGGGCAGATCTGGCCTTCAAGCTTGTCTCACTGACTCTGAAACTCAAGCTGACGCGGAGTCCCAGTACACCCTTGCACAGGCCTTCTTAACTCTGAGAATGCTGGGAGGAAACTATACCCACCTGGGTGGTCCAGTGCAAGTTTGCTTGGCTCATTGCCATCGTGGACCATCATGGGGTCCTGAAGGTGTTTCAGAGGCTCGGCCAGCATCTTTGGTCCCAGAGTGGAGGGGGAGGCTTACCCCCCTCCTTCCTCAGAAGCCCCTACTTATACCTAAACACCAGCATCTCCTCAGTAAGCACTTAAAATGTTCCCACCTGAAGCAATACCACCTCCCTCCCACCAACCATCATTCAGTGACATTACTGCTTACTGAGCACCAACTGTGTGCCAGACATTGAAACACAGAGATGAAGGCACTAGGAGTGGTCCCTTCCCTAGAGGGGCTTAGGATTAGAGGAGGTGGGCTTTTTGAAAAAACATGGAATCCCAGACTATTCTGCTTGTAATCATGGACTGGTACTCTTCATAGTTTTATGCATGTCTTCTGAATTTAGAGGATAAAATTAAACATCCCTTGGACACTTTCTCAGGATGATGGTTACCCTGGAGAAGGGTCAGACTTCAAATGCCTGCTGGTTATACTGCCCCCTGGTGTCCCCTTCTGGGAAGAGCAGCGCTCAGGTGCTTTTTAACATGGCTCAGAATAGGGCTTGAAAGTGAGACAGGAGAGAGAGATGGATTAAGGGGCACAGAGCTCCCAGACAAGGATGCCAGCCCAGGCTTTGTGGCTTGCTAGTTGGGTGATCTTGGCAAAATCACTTAACTTCTCCGAACCTTAGTTCCCCCATATCTAAATTGAGAATAATTGTGCCTAGCTCATGCTGTTATTGTGAGGATTCAATAAGCTAACAACACATGAAACCACATGAAGAGCACTCAGCACGCTGCCTGGACAAAGCCTCAGGTCCTGTGAATATTGGCTTTCATGAAACCAGTCCTGCCACTCTGCCTATTGTCCTTTGGGTCCAAGATCAGGGGCTAAGCCAAAGACTGCCCCCTAGGATGCATTTCCCAGCAGCCTGGAATGAACCAGCCCAGCCAACACTTCTCTGCTGGGGTCGGAGGGAGAGGCAGAGAGAAAAGCCACTCCAAATGACCCAGCCTCCAGGGCAGAGCGGCTGCCATTTCCTCATGCTAAACCCCTAAGATCTAAAGGGGCCTGGGAAACTTTCTACTGCCAGAGCTGAAGGAACAGAAAATACATCCTGAAGTTCTCACCTGAACACATCACCATGTCCTATTTTGAATCTTCTCATTTTCTAAACAGCATCCCCTGCATCTGAGGGTTTTGTTCACATCTGCTGTCACTTTCATGACTAAGATGTCATTCATCTCTGCTGGGTTTTTTGGAGTCAGTCCTCCTCTGCCCCACGTTCAGAATGTCAGAACATTCTGATTCATCTCAACTCTTCTTTTTTTTTTTTTTTTTGTTTTTTTAACGTCAAATCCAATCCCATCCCTGCCTTGGCTGACAGATCTGCCTCTTACTTTGGGATGGAGATTGTTGGTTCTGAGTTGGTACATCTTCAGGTCACCTGAGGAGAAGAACAAGCTTATGCAGTAAAAGAGAGGGTGTCTTTGCCAGCCAGAAATATTCAAACAGGCTTTCAGAGGCCCGTGGTCCAGAGTTTGCATTTCTGCTCCATGGTTTCCTGTGAGACCTCACTAATTAGTTATGTAACCTCTTCAACTATCACTTAACACCATTTGCAATATTTATATCATAACGTTATTCTTACTTCTTAGTGTTATTACATGCAGTTAACGTTAGTTATTATGACTGAGCACCTACTATGTGCCACACCTGTGCTAGAAGTATTATTATCCCATTTCACAGATTGAGCTCAGAGAGGCTAAATGCCTGGTCCACAGACTTGAATGTCTATAAGATAACAAGTTGCAGAAGATCATAGCAACCCACTCCGGAACTCTTGCCTGAAGATTCGCATGGAGAGAGGAACCTGGTGGGCTATAGTTATAGGGTCACAAAGAGTCAGAAACGGTGGCAGCAACTGATCACCCATGCATGCAAGATAACAAGTAAACCACAATGCATTCACCTAGAACTTCCTCTAATCGTCAACAGATATTCACAGAGCCTGACCCAAGTGCTGGATTTTAGAATTCTGAAGTGGAGGTGCAGACCCTACTACCCTTGAAGAGCTCACCCAGAGGGCTCGTTAATGTCTGCAGACTCCAGGAGTCACCTTTCGCATGGTAGAAGGGCAGTCAAGGGTCTGGAGGAAAGGATGCTTGCCTTTCTCCAATTTGCACCAAAGTGTAGCTGAGTTTGACCCTGACACTTTTGCATCGCTGGAGCCCCTGCTGAATGCCCTCCGCCTGCACCCTGCTCTCTTCAACCAGTGGGGCCAGGTCAGGGGTGGGGAATGGGTGGTTAGCGGGGCTCTCGGCCTGTCTGGGCCCCGTGGAAGTGTGGCCGGCGATTAGACTTCACCAGTGGGGAGCACACCAGTCTGCCTGGGTCCTTGGTGGCCCTTGCAATGCTTTCCTGCCCACCCTATCCACGCAGTTCATCTGCTCTTGTTGGCTCCCCTTTCCAGAAGCTCTGCTCTACAATACTGAGGTCATGACCATCACAACTAATTTACCAGCCTCCCTCAGAGATCCCACTCTTCCCCATAAAGGTCCTTCTGGTTCCTGGGAAGATCATCCCACAGGTAGAATCAGGAACCAAGCTTGAATCAGGAATTGTACAAAATCAGGAGCTCCTGCCTGACCCCTGGGCTTTGTGGACCACTTCCAGCCCCGGCCCCTGCTGCCAGAAAGATATTTATGAGCACATCAACTGGCCCTGCTCTGCACCAAGCAGTCTCATGGATTAGCTCTTTTATTCCCACTCCAATAGGGAGACTTGACTATAATTGCCATCGTACAGAGGAGGAACCCTCTGCATGTTCTGGGTGCTCTCCTGGGCCCCCAACTCCTCCTGCACCTTCACTCCCCACCGCCTCCTGCTCCTGCATGGCCTGGTAAGCAGAATAGGGAGTGGGAAAGGAAAGGACAGATTTTTCTTGCCTGGTGCCCATGTCCTCTACTGCAGCTTTGCTCTGGCCAGAGCAATGATTCATGCGGG
Organism: Oryx dammah; assembly: GCF_014754425.2. Classification (NCBI taxonomy): domain Eukaryota; kingdom Metazoa; phylum Chordata; class Mammalia; order Artiodactyla; family Bovidae; genus Oryx; species Oryx dammah. The sequence goes on from NW_024080622.1 coordinate 5,909,226, forward strand.
CTCGTTTGCCCTGGAGGATAGCTTTGAGGATTCTTTGGAGCCCACATTGCTGGGAGTGGCTCGCTCTGGGGTTTCCTACCCTGGCAGAGACTCCTGTTGGCTGTCTGGGGCACCCCACTGGGAGTGAGGACCACCTCACTGGGTCCTGCTCCCTCCTGCCCTACCCCACAGCCCTCTGGACAAAGTCCCTTCTGGGCAGACCCTAGGCATCTTCTTCACCTGGGTCTTCTGTGGGTTCCCCAGAAGTCCTGGCTAGCTCATTGCTGACGTGATTCACCCTGTGCAGCCGCATCCACTGACCCTACCACCCAGCAGCCAGCCAGGCCAGCATCTCGCCTGAGGCTTTCCCAAGCAGAGGTCTCGCCCAGCCTTTGAGTTCCTTCCACCTCCAACCTCTGAATCCAGGAGACACAGCTCAAATTCTTCAAGTGAACTCCCTGAAACCCCCACCGACCCAGTCAACCTTTGGGGAGGGGAGGCACCCCAGGCAACTTCCACCATGGGGAGTGCCACAGCACCCCAACAACTGCCGCTAGAGAAAGCCTCCCTCTGTCTTCCAATGGCTCCTGTTGGCATGTCTCCTGTCTCTGCTGTGGGTGGGAGGTGAGGTCTCCTACGGTTTCTAAATTAGTTCTTAACCAAGGCGGCTGAAAGAACTGCTTTAGATGGTCTAGCACCTTGTTTTGGAATGTGGGTGCAGTTAGCAGCCCTGTGAAACTGAATCAGAAACCTGGTGTTTGAAAAATAACACATAGAGAACAAACTTGTGGTTACCCGTGTGTGTGGTGGGGGAGGGGAAATATAAGGGTAAGGGAGTGGGAGGTGCAAACCATTAGGTGTAAGATAGCCTCAAGGATGTGTTGTATAACACAGGGATTACAGCCAATATCTTGTAATAACTGTAAATGGAAAGTAACCTTTAAAATTGTATTGCAATTTGTTTAAATAAAATTTTATTTTGAAGTAATTTCAGACTTGGAGAAAAGTTGCAAAAATAATACCAAGAATTCTGGTAGACCCGTTACCCAGTGTGTTAACATTTTTACTTCATTTGCTTTTTCATTCTCTCTCCTTCTTTTCTTGTTCTCCTAAACCATTTGGGAGTAAATTACAGAGTTCATGACCTTGCACTCAAACTCTTCAGTGTGATCTGAAAATAAGGACATTCTTTTCTACAACCACAGTACAATGATCAAAGTCAGGAAATTAGCTTTGATACAATGTCATTAACTTATCTAAGGATTTCTTCAAATATCCATTTGTCTCACTAGTATCTTTTATAGAAAAAAAAAAAACCCAATCCAGGATGTATTGCCTTCAACCATCGTGTCTTATTTAATCTCCTTTGATGTGAAACAGTCCCTCGGTCTTTCTTTGTCTCCCATTTTAAAAGAGGACAGGCTACTTTTATAGAGGGGCTCTCAATCTGGGTTTATCAGGGTTTATCAGATGTGTCCTCATGATTTGATTCATGGGCTACATCTTTGGCAGGGACTCCACAGAGGTGACGCTGTGTTCTCAGCGAGTCATCTCAGGAGGCACACATGTCAACTGACCCCCTTACTGGAGGCTTGCTGTTGTTCAGTCACTCAGTTGTGTCCAACTCTTTGTGACCCCATAGCCAGGTTTCCCTGTCCTTCACTATCTCCTAGAGCTTGCTCAAACTCATGTCCATTGAGTTGGTGATGCCATCCAACCATCTCATCCTCTGTCGTCCCCTTCTCCTCCTGCTGTCAATCTTTCCCAGCACCAGGGTCTTTTCTAATGAGTCGGCTCGTCACATCAGGTGGCCAAAGTATTAGAGCTTCAGCTTCAGCATCAGTCCTTCCAATGAATATTCAGGACTGATTTCCTTAAGGATTGATTGGTTTGACCTCCTTGCAGTCCAAGGGACTCTCAAGAGTCTTCTCCAACACCACACTTTAAAAGTATCAGTTCTTTGGCGCTCAGCTTTATGGTCCAACTCTCACATCCATACATGCCTACTGGAAAATGACAAGTACTGTCATAACAAGCACCCCAATTATGCATAAGTGTTTTCCTATTGTTGGAGGTGTATCTTCAGGGGAAATTCCCAGAGGTGGAATGGCTGCTTCAAGGTAAGGGCATATGTAGTTTCATTTAATAGCTATGTGATTTTTCAAGCCTTTCATGATTCAGAAATAGAGAAAAGCCGCCAGAGGCAGAAGTGAGAGGGAACAGAGGGGAAGAAGGGCAGAAGGCAGAATGGACAGGAACCAGCCTCCTTGGGGACTGCACCACTGCACTGGTTCCCAGAAACCTCTCTGGTACCTAACTTACTTGGGAACTTTCAGAAGCTCCTCCCACCTCATTCTGGACTGTCAGGAAGCATTTAACAGGAGGCTTCCTGTGTGCTGTTTTGGATCTGTCATGAATCCTCTGTTCCTTATTAATTCCTGAATATTCAGGAATTAAGAGGAGTGGCAAACCGCTCCGGGCTGAGAATGCATGCATTTCCTTCCTTAGTTTTTCCATAAGGTGATAAGTAGCTATTTACAACCCTCTTCCTTTTTATGAACCATACCGTAAAAGTGATTATTTACAACCCTCTCTCTTTAATATGGATTGCCTTATGTTTCCTTGATAATTTGTAAGTCTGGACTTTTGATCTTTATCTTTGCTGAACAAAGCTGCCTTTTAAGACAATATATATACCCACACTATGTTGACTAAAACACCCTTGTTCCATCAGAGCTTGGGTCCCCATGTCTTTCTTTTTCTCTCTCTTTCTTTCTCTTTCTCTCAGGCTAATTCTTCGGAGTGCAGAAGCCCGCTGAGCTCACTTTCTTGCCTGGGCTTGCAAGACCCTCATAAGAGGGCGCCCTGTGCCTACGTGAAGCAGTGCAAGTCCCGTGTCAAGGGCTTTATTGTTTTCTGCATAAACCAAGGAATGTCAGCCTCTTTCTCTCTCTCTTTTCTTTCTTATCATTGACTCCGGACCACCAGGTTCTGATCCATTAAAGGATCTCAACAAGTGGTGCCCAAAACAGGGGCCTGGTACACGTGGCAGATTTGAACAGAGTGACTCAAGGACCTATTGAGGTCAGTAAGTACTAAGACATGGGTCAAACAGCTGGAAAGCCCCATCACTTTTCTACTTTACTTCATCATTTATTTAAAGTTCAGGGACTTTCAGTTTCATGCCAGCAAATAGAGGCTTGCCTTCAGACTGTGGTTGAATGTACCCCTTGGTTCCCTGATGAAGGTAGTTTTGATTTAGAAATTTGGCACCGAGTCAAAGAGAATGTTGAATGAGCCGCCAGACAGGGAAAAAATATTCTGATAGATTTCTGTCCCCTGTGGGCTCTCATTAAAGCTGTGATTCTGCCATTTCAAGGTAATTCTAGCCCTCCTGATATTTGGCAACAGGCAGAACACTTATTACATGAATACGAATTAGATGATGAAACCTTACAAAAGGCCCAATTAGAACAACATAATAAAATATTTCAGAATTTTCCTATAATCCCTGTCCTGGTTGCTCCAAGCACTCCTCCCCTGCCAGCAGGCCCAAATCCCAAAGTCTCTCCTTTGCTAGAACCTAATGGTTCTGGCAACTGCTTCCCTAAGACACCTTTTGACATTTAAACCAACAACACCTTTCTGAATAACAATAATAAGTTTTTACCACATACTCTTAATACCAGCGAATTTGTAGTAAGAATTTGCTACCTACTCACTCTCCTTCACGACAGAGGCTCTCTGAATTGCTGGCTTTGCGATCAGAAGTCTCTGAAGCTGATGGTTTCTCTGCCTTTCCAGTTTTTAGAAATCCTGATGATCAAGGGCACATAATACCTCAATATGAGGATATTAACTTTTATCACATGCAACAAATTAAAAAAGCTATAACTATGTACAGCCCGCATTCACCTTTTACTAAAGTACTGCTAAAGTCTATAACATCCTCTATTGGAAATTTTATTCCCCATGATTGGTGAACTTTAATAAAAGCTCTCCTTAAACCAGGAGATGTTTTTCTGGAACTCTCTTGCTTTTTTGATGATTCAGCGGATGTTGGGAATTTGATCTCGGGTTCCTCTGCCTTTTCTAAAACCAGCTTAAATATCTGGAAGTTCACGATTCACATACTGCTGAAGCCTGGCATGTGAGATGAGTGCAATTATGCGGTAGTTTGAGCATTCTTCCGCATTGCCTTTCTTTGGGATTGGAATGAAAACTGACCTTTTCCAGTCCTGTGGCCACGGCTGAGTTTTCCAAATTTGCTGGCATATTGAGTGCAGCACTTTCACAGCATCATCTTTCAGGATTTGAAATAGCTCAACTGGAATTCCTTCACCTCCACTAGCTTTGTTCGTAGTCATGCTTTCTAAGGCCCACTTGACTTCACATTCCAGGATGTCTGGCTCTAGGTGAGTGATCACACCATCGTGATTATCTGGGTCAGGAAGATATTTTTTGTACAGTTCTTCTGTGTATTCTTGCCACCTCTTCTTAATATCTTCTGCTTCTGTTAGGTCCATACCATTTCTGTCCTTTATCGAGCCCATCTTTGCATGAAATGTTCCCTTGGAAGCAACAGTTAGAACTGAACATGGAGCAACAGACTGGTTCCAAATAGGAAAAGGAGTATGTCAAGGCTGTATATTGTCACCCTGCTTATTTAACTTCTATGCAGAGTACATCATGAGAAACACTGGGCTGGAAGAAGCACAAGCTGGAATCAAGATTGCCGGGAGAAATATCAATATCCTCAGATATGCAGATGACACCACCTTTATGGCAGAAAGTGAAAAGGAACTAAAAAGCCTCTTGATGAAAATGAAAGTGGAGAGTGAAAAAGTTGGCTTAAAGCTCAACATTCAGAAAACGAAGATCATGGCATCTGGCCCCATCACTTCATGGGAAATATATGGGGAAACAGTGGAAACAGTGTCAGACTTTATCTTTTTGGGCTCCAAAACCACTGCAGATGGTGACTGCAGCCATGAAATTAAAAGATACTTACTCCTTGGAAGAAAAGTTATGACCAACCTAGATAGCATATTCAAAACCAGAGACATTACTTTGCCAACAAAGGTCCATTTAGTCAAGGCTATGGTTTTTCCAGTGGTCATGTATGGATGTGAAAGTTGGACTGTGAAGAAAGCTGAGCACCAAAGAACTAATGCTTTTGTACTGTGGTGTTGGAGAAGACTCTTGAGAGTCCCTTGGACTGCAATGAGATCCAACCAGTCCATTCTGAAGAAGACCAGCCCTGGGTGTTCTTTGGAAGGAATGATGCTAAAGCTGAAACTCCAGTACTTTGGCCACCTCATGAGAAGAGTTGACTCATTGGAAAAGACTCTGATGCTGGGAGGGATTGGGAGCAGGAGGAGAAGGGGACGACAGAGGATGAGATGACTGGATGGCATCACGGACTCGATGGACGTGAGTCTGAGTGAACTCCAGGAGATGGTGATGGACGAGAGGCCTGGCTTGCTGCAACTCATGGGGTCGCAAAAAGTTGGACACAACTGAGTGACTGAACTGAACTGAAACCAGGAGAATATCTTCAGTGGATAATGTGGTTTCATGATATAGCCAGAGATCATGCTAACAGGAATGCTCAAGCTGGAGCTCCCTCAAATCAAATTACTTTTGAGATGCTAACTGGTACAGGACAATTTGACGATATAGAAGCTCAAATAGAGTGCCCTCCTTTGTTACATGAACAATTAAAAACAGTGGGATCGAATTACTTGAAGCTTGGGATCGAATTACTCCTCAAGGGGAGCTTACAGGTAGCTTCACGAAAATATTCCAAGGACCTAATGAAACGTATCCTGATTTTTTAGCTAGATTAGAAACTGCTATTTCCCGTATTGTAATTGGACAAGAAGCCAAAAGGCAACTAGAGAAATTACTTGCTAATGAAAATGCAAATCAGGAATGTTAAAAGACTATAGCTCCAATTCGTGAGACAGGGACTATTATTGATTATTTGAAGACTCAGAAACTCAAAAGATGGAAATGCTAGCTGAAACAATGGTTGCTGCCTTAAGAAAGGGAAATGAAGGATGCTTTACAAGTGGAGACAAGAACCATTGAAAAAGGGACTGCCCTAAGAAAGCTAATAAAAAAACCTCCAAAAATCTGCCCTCGCTGCCGCTGCTGTAGAGAAATGCATTGGGCCAAAGATTGTAAATCTAAATTTGACATTCAAGGGAAACCTATTCCGGGAAACTCCAAGCAGGGAACCCCCCAAGTCCCCTTCAACAAAAACCAGGGGCAAATTCCATCTTCTCCCTCAAACCCTAAACATCCGGCAATGCTGCCCTCGATATACCAGCCCTAAATGACATTCTCCTTTACCCTCAAGTTGTCCCTTCTAGAACACCTACGGGACTTTTTGGACCCCTGCCCCCACAAAACTTCAGTCTTTTACTTGGCCAATCTGGTTTGACTTCTAAAGGAATTACTGTTCACCCTGGAATAATTGATTCAGATTATAAAAGAGAAATTCAAATTATGATGTTATCTCAGATTTTTATGGCAATTCAAAAATGGGGGTAAAATTGCTTAATTACTTCTTTTACCTTACATTTCTATTAACTCCTCTAATGATACACAGATGGGCGGATTCAGCAGTACAGATCAAAAACAGTCCTTTTGGACATCATTGGTATCTGAATTTGCCCGACCAACTATAAATATCAAAATTAATGGTAAAAGATTTTCTGGTCTCCTCGACACTGGATCTGATATTATTTCCAAACATTTATGGCCCAAATCCTGGCCTGTACAAAAAATTTCTTGCCAAATTGCAAGGATTTCTCAAACCAAAGTATAAGAGGTTTATCACAGTACTCAGATTTATCCATGTGAGGGACGAGAAGGCCAACCTGCAACATTAAGACCTTCTGTGATAGATACACCCCTTAATCTAATAGGAAGGGACTTCCTTATGCGATGGCAAACTCAGTTATACATTCCATTTTTCCTAGGGGCCACCGCTCATTTAACAAACAATACAATTATTAAAATATCTTGGAAGAATGATGAACCTATTTGGGCAGAGCAGTGGCCCCTCACGAAAGAGAAATTACAGGCGGCTAAGGAACTTACAGATACACAACTAGAATTAAAGCATATTGAGGAATCTTGTTCTCCTTGGAACTCTCCTATTTTTGTCATAAAAAAGAAATCTAACAAATGGCGTCTCCTAACAGACCTTAGAAAATTTAATGCATCCATGAAACCTATGGGTGCATTACAACCAGGAATCCCATCACCTACCACTATTCCTCAAAATTGGCACATTATTATTATTGATTTACAAGATTGCTTTTTTAAAATATACCTTTACACCCTTTAAACTGAGAGAGATTCTCTTTCTCTCTCCCTTATCCTAATCATATCAGACCTCATGAATGGTCCCAATGGACTGGACTGCCACAAGGGATGACGAATCCTCCCACCATGTGTCAGGACTATGCAGCCAAAGCCCTTGAGCCTGTGAGAAAGCAATTTCCTAACTTTCTTGTTATTCACTCTATGGATGATTATGTTGTTTTTGGCTCCATCTATCTTAGAAACTCAACACGTTTGATATAGCTCAACTATGCTTAAAAAACTCTGGATTAATCATTGCCCCTAAAAAAATCAAACCTCTACACCTTACCATTACTTGGGGTTTGTTGTTAACAGACAACATATTATTCCTCAACTAACTCAGATCTGTACTGATAAATTATCAACCTTAAATGATTTTCAAAAGCTCTTAGGTGGTATGAATTGGATTGGACCTCCTTTAGGCATTGCTAATTATCAAATGAATAACTTATTTAATATTTTAAAAGGAGATCCTGATTTAAATAGCCCTCGTTCACTTTCTCAAGAGGCACGAGAAGAACTCTATTTAGTGCAAAATAAATTACAAAAACAATTTCTTACTCGCATCAAACTAGATTTACCTCTAGAATTATTTATACTGCCCTCTCTTCATTCTCCCATAGGCCTTCTTGCCCAAGAAGAACCCGTTTTAGGGGAATAAAGTCACTTACACCCTACCTTAATTTAATTGCTCTAATCATTATCAATGGAAGAAATAGGACTAAAACTCTAATTGGCTCTGGTGCTCATAAAATTGTAATACTTATCAATAAATCTCAATTTGAGAACACATTACAAACTTCTACTGATTTCCAAATAGCTTTTCTGGAATATTTTGGAGAAATTTCATTTCATTATCCTTCTGGTAAGCTGTGGAATTTCTTCAAAAATACTGAATTTATTATTTCTCGCATTATCAGCTCACAGCCTGTAACACAAGCTGAGGGGACTAAAACGCCAAAGCTTCATTCTGGTCTCTTAAGGAATATAAAGTCTTTTATATTAAATTTCATTCTGCTCAACAAAATGAATTATATGCTCTTATTCAAGTTATTTGCCTACATCCTTACCCCATTAATATACTCTCTGACTCTATATGTTCAGTTTTTGTATTAAAAAATATAGAAACCCCACCATAATCTCCAATCAACCTATTTTTCAACAACTCTTTTTCAAACAATAATTTGTTGTTAGAAACCACAATTCTCCCATTTATACTACACATATTCGAGCACATTCTTGCCTTCCCGGCCCCATGACTCATGGTAATGAGCAGGCTGATAAACTGGTTTCCTTTGCTACTTTAGAGGAACAGCATGCTCTGTTTCATAACAATGCTGGTTCCCTACACCAGCTATGGAAAATCCCATACCGCCAGGCTAAAGAAATTATTAGTAATTGCTCTACTTGTAGACCCCTACATCTTCGACCCATCGCACAAGGTATTAATCCTCACGGTTTGCAACCTAATGAACTATGGCAAATGGATGTAACTCATTGCCCTGAACTTTCTCCATTTTCTTTCTTGCATGTCTGTATCGACACTAATTCTTCTTTTATCTGGGCCACACCTCTTTGCGGTGAGGTTGCACAACACGTTATAACTCACTTATTAGCTTGTTTTGTTGTAATGGGAACTCCTAGTTCTATAAAAACAGACAATGGCCCTGCCTATATTTCTAGACACTTTAAATAATTTTTACAATCTTTTTCTATTAAACATATTACAGGTATTCCTTATAATCCACAGGCACAAGGCATAGTCAAACGAGCACATCACACACTAAAGTTGCAAATAAAAAAATTTAAAAAAGGGGAATACACAGGAATCTAAAGCAGACTTTACTAGATTCCAACATAAGATATTTTCTAAACCTATATATAACTATTGTTAATACAGCTTTATTTGTTTTAAATTTTTTAAACTTACCACAGGGCGATATCTTAACAAGAGCAGAAAAGCATTTCAAGGAACTGAAGGACACTTCTCTCCCTCTGCCCATTTGGTACCAAGACGGGTTAACAACAATGGAAATCTGGGAAACTAATCTTACAGGGAAACAGGTATGCTTGTATTTCCCCAGATGGATCCAGCGAACTCACATGGCTTCCTCTTCGGAAGATTCAACCCAAGGGGGCCCCCAGCCTTCAAAATAGAGACAAAACAACAAAAACCCCAGGAGGAAGAAATTCAAATTCAGGTCATGGCGGCTCTAAAGATCTCAGGGAAGCGCCGCCCTCAGCAGCATCAACCTTAAGATCGCCCCACTTGGGGACACATAAAAACCCTTACTAATCGAGCTGAAAATTTGGTCTCTCAACAGGGAATGCCTCGGAGTCCTGAATACATTCTCCTGGCAATGCTCAGTCTACTTGCCCGTGCCTCCCCCATTCAAGCTCTAACTAATCATACTTACTGGGCTTACATACCCAACCCCTCTCTACTACAAGTGGACAGAGAGAGGACCAATCATTCAACTAATGACTCTATACATAGGCCTTCTCCCTGGAGCACTAAAGGGCCCTCACACCCTGAAGAAGAAGGAAAACTAATTAATATTTCTCTAGGTTATGAAGTCCTTCCTTTGTTCATGGGCCCAGCAGAATTATGCAGAAACATTAGCCAACAAACTTAGGCTTTCGCCCTGCCTCCCAGAAAGGATTTTTGGATGTTGCTTGGATTATTTACTGCCCTTTCTTTGTCTGTGGACCATGTTTACACTACTGAGACTTTAGGGAAAGAGTTAGGGAAAGAACAAAGAACATTATGCAAAGGGTTTACTTATAAGAACTTTACATATGCTCCTGTTCATTGGGACAAATGTCAAGCCAAATCAGGGAAATTAATGTTTGTGGCTAACCATACAATTGTTGATTGCAGACCCCATGGTATGTGGTTATCTAACTGCTCAGATGATATTAACAGCACTGTGTGTGCCTAGGCTACTCAAGTGACATGGAAGGTCACTGACACTACGACGGAGCATTACCATGACAACGGACTTCTTTGGTGGCTTGAAGGTGGATTAGCCCCACCTCGTCCTAGAATCCTTGATAAACAGAGTGGGCTTGAACAATGCGACATCTGGAAACTTGCTGTGAGCACTGAAGAACTTGGTACTCGGACCGGACATTTCACAGGGACCAGTCGTGGTCATAGTAACTATTTCTTTCTCTATAATCAGTCATATTTTATACAGGCCTGTGTCCCACTTCCTTTTGTTATAGTCATAGGAAATTTACCATTTAATAAGACTTTACTTTCTGTAACTTGTATTAATTGCAAACTATATACTTGTCTTAACTCCTCTATTTCTTTAAGAAATGATTCCTTTTTGATTCTTCCATCTCGATGTAATTTGTGGTTACCAATCAATCTCCAACGACCCTGGGAAGAAGGTCCCATGGCTGGACTTGCATCCAGATTACTTACTGAACTGCTCCAACGATTCGTTGGATGGCTGATTCTTGGCATTTTGGAGTTAATAGCTATTTGCACCACTGCTGCTGTCGCTGGTGCTGCTTTACATACCTCGATTCAAACACATAATTTTATCCAAAATTGGACTGAAGATACTCATAATATATGGGCTACTCAGGCTGAGGTAGATGAAGATATTCAAGAGGAAATACAGGAATTAAAAACAGCCATCAAATGGGTCAGAGATCAATTAATAGATTTGCAAAACCAAGTGATACTAAAATGTGATTGGAATTCTACTCAAATTTTTTGAATTTGTGTTCAATTCAATCATAGTGTCTACAACTGGGAACAAATCAAATTTCATTTACAAAACATACATGATAATGCCTCTCTAAATGTACAATTACTGCAAAAGGAAATATTTGAAACCTTTTCTAAATGTCTGCCCTCTTCTACTAATTTGGAAACTTTAGCTGAACAACTAGCTGATGAATTATCTGGGCTAGACCCATGAGGATGGTTGCAAAGTACCCACAGTATTAGGTCTGGAATTGTAACTTTGGTGATTGTCTTGGTAATTATATTTGTTGTTTATTGTTACCTCTCTATAAGGTTGGTTAATACTAAACAAACTCAATTGGTCAGGACCTTTTTTACAAACATAATAAAATTAGGGGAATTTTCAGGAAGTATTTAACAGGAGGCTTCCTGTGTGCTGTTTTGGATCTGTCATGAATCCTCTGTTTCTTATTAATTCCTGAATATTCAGGAATTAAGAGGAGTGGCAAACCGCTCCCAGGGCTGAGAATGCTTGCATTTCCTTCCTTAGTTTTTCCATATGGTGATAAGAAACTATTTATGACCCTCTTCCTTTTTATGAACCATACTGTAAAAATGATTATTTACAACCCTCTCTCTTTAATATGGATTGCCTTATGTTTCCTTGATAATTTGTAAGTCTGGACTTTTGATCTTTATCTTTGCTGAACAAAGCTACCTTGTAAGACAGTATATATACCCACACTATGTTCAATAAAACGCCCTTGTTCCATCAGAGCTTGGGTCCCCATGTCTTTCTTTTTCTCTCTCTTTCTTTCTCTCTCTCTCAGGCTAATTCTTCGGAGTGCAGAAGCCCACTGAGCTCACTTTCTTGCCTGGGCTTGCAAGACCCTCGTGAGAGGGCGCCCTGTGCCTATGTGAAGCAGTGCAAGTCCCATGTCAAGGGCTTTATTGTTTTCTGCATAAACCAAGGAATGTCAGCCTCTTTCTCTCTCTCTTTTACTTTCTTATCGTTGACTCTGGACCACCAGGTTCCAGTCCATTAAAGGACCTCAGCACTGGACCACACAGTTCTGCATTTTATCACATGCTTGCACCTAATTACTGGGTGTGGTTGTTAGTATTAAATAATTGCCTCTTTCCTCCTGTTTTTTTCTGCCAATTGCTACTATGTTCTTTGAAGAGAGGAAGTACAACTTTTATAAAGAGTCTTGGAGATATGCATCAAAGTGCACACATAACTTGGCAAACTGTCTAGCCTGGTTCCATTATTCCTCACCTGTGAGCAAAGGTGTAAGCATGTGTGAGTGCATTCCTATGGGGCTTATGAACCCCCGACCCAGACAGAAACCCCAACCCTTCTTCTATGACCCCCTCTCCAGTTCTGTCTCACCATTATGAAATAATTCCATCCAGAATTCCAATCCCAGCCCTATCCTTCCCGAGATCTCAGGTGAGTCACCTGACCTAAGCCACCATCTTCCTTATCTGTAAAATGAGAGGAAGGGGTAATAACACCTATTTCTCAGGGTTGTTGGATTCAGTTAAGTTCAGTTCAGTCGCTCAGTCGTGTCCGACTCTTTGTGACCCCATGAATTGCAGCACGCCAGGCCTCCCTGTCCATCACCAACTCCCGGAGTTCACTCAGACTCACGTCCATCGAGTCCGTGATGCCATCCAGCCATCTCATCCTCTGTCGTCCCCTTCTCCTCCTGCTCCCAATCCCTCCCAGCATCAGAGTCTTCTCCAATGAGTCAACTCTTTGCATGAGGTGGCCAAAGTACTGGAGTTTCAGCTTTAGCATCATTCCTTCCAAAGAAATCCCAGGGCTGATCTCCTTCAGAATGGATTGGTTGGATCTCCTTGCAGTCCAAGGGACTCTCAAGAGTCTTCTCCAACACCACAGTTCAAAAGCATCAATTCTTTGGGGCTCAGCCTTCTTCACAGTCCAACTCACATCCATACATGACCACAGGAAAAACCATAGCCTTGACTAGATGGACCTTAGTCGGCAAAGTAATGTCTCTGGTTTTGAATATGCTAGCTAGGTTGGTCATAACTTTTCTTCCAAGGAGTAAGCATCTTTTAATTTCATGGCTGCAGTCACCATCTGCAGTGATTTTGGAGCCCCCCCCAAAATAAAGTCTGCCACTGTTTCCACTGTTTCCCCATCTATTTCCCATGAAGTGATGGGACCGGATACCATGATCTTCGTTTTCTGAATGTTGAGCTTTAAGCCAACTTTTTCACTCTCCACTTTCACTTTCATCAAGAGGTTGTTGGATTAAGTGGGTACAAAATACTTAGCATTGTCCCTGGATATGGAAAGTGCTCAGTAAAGAGGAGGGATTTTTTAAAATATCTGTTTTATTTAGTATTTATTTGGTTGCACTGGGTTTTAGTTGCAGCACTCAGGCTCTTCCATTTTCATTGCAGCTTGCAGGATCTTTAGCCATGGCATGTGAACTCTTAGCTGCGCATGCTGGATCTAGTTCCCGAACCAGGGATTGAACCCAAGTCCCCTGAATTGGGAGCTTGGAGTCTTAGCCAATGGACCACCAAGAAAGTCCCAAGGAAGGTTTTTTAGGGTCTTTCTTAGCCCTGCCAGGATATTTATATACACATCAGATGCTCATTAAGCCCTGACTATGTCACTGTGCTGGGGCCAGGAAGAGAACCATGAATAAGATATGCTACCCTCAGGGGCATCTAGGCAGGTGAAAGGAGGCAGGAGTGACCTGAGTAGGACAGAATATGAGTAATTTATAAGGCATGGATGTCGGGCTCACTGTGCAGGCTCTGTTCTCAGTGCTTGTATGAATCTGATCCTGTGAGGTGGGTACTGGATTTTTCCATGACAGATGAGGAAATCAAAGCACACTCATAGCCAGTGAGCTGGAGGTCCAGATGCCTCCAGAGGCTGGGCTCTGAACCCCATCCCCTATTGTTGTTCCACATGGAGTGAGGAGGCACAGGCCAGGGGATTTAGAAAGGGGCTACTGGCCTGTGCAGACCAGCCTCTCAGACCCAGAGCCATCTGTTCCACCCTCTCCTGTTCTGTTTCATCTCTTAGATCCTCCTCGCCACATCCATCACTGCCTGTCTGCTTTTCTCCACTAGGCCAGTTCCCCTTATGTCTTTATCCTCCATGCCCCAGATCCTAGTACAAGGCTTGTTCCTGAAGGTGTGTGCTGGAATTAATGACTGGACAGGTTGTATCTGTGTGTCTTTGGCATGGGGGTGGGGGTTGTGACCTGCACCAAGGCAATGAGAACAGAGGTGGAAATCATGGCCCTGAGTGTTGATTGGCCATGGGGAAGAGAGGCCAACTCTGGAGAACTGGCTGTCAGGCAGGTCTGGGCACAGGTGACCCCTGCGTGGTGGCCATGCATACTGAGACAGGGGACACGGACAGAGGAGCAGGGTGATGGCACTGCAGGCAGTGGACCCCACTGAGTTGCCGGAGGCCCTGGTTCACCAGAGGTTTAAGGCCTAGAATAGTTGGCATCATCTGGAGAGTGGGCCCACCTAGAAGCAAATGGAGACTCTGGAGAGCACAATATTAACTAGGATGGACAGTGGTCAAGGACGATCAGGAGATGCAAGGACTTGAGGACTGGAAAGTCGCAGCAATGGGGGCCGTTTAGTTTAGGGGCAAACAGTGCTCACAGTGAAGTGATGAAACAAAGCCACACAAAGAGTTCTGGTACCCTCAGTATACTGTGTCCCACCCCCTGTTAAATTTTGGCGTGCTTAAAATGATAAAGCTTCAGGTGTAGAGAACAAACATGTGGACACCAAGGGGGAAAGAAAGGGTGGGATGAATTGGGATTGACATATATACACTATTGATACTATGTGTAAAATTGATAACTAGTGAGAACCTACTGTATAATACAGGGGAATCTACTCAGTACTCCGTGGTGACCTAATGGGAAGGAAATTCAAAAAAGAGGGGACACCTATTGGAGAAGGAAATGGCACCCCACTCCAGTATTCTTGCCTGGGAAATCCCATGGACAAAGGAGCCCTGTGGGGGCTCCAGTCCATGCGGTTGCAAAGAGTGAGACAAGACTTAGCGACTAAACCACCACCTGTATACATACAGCTGATTCACTTGCTGTACAGCAGAAACACAGCATTGTAAAGCAACTATACTCCCATAAAAGTTAGTTAAAAAAATTATACAGCTCCAGTTAATCTGAAAATTTCACCTCCTCCCAAATGACTCATTCTCCATATGTAAGGATAATAAAGCTCCATCCTTCTTATATAGGGAATGACCTACAGTAGAAAATGTCTTAGATCATTTGGAGTGCTCCCTTATCTGACATCACATCCACCCTGTATGCAGCAGGGCAGTTTGCTCCCATTTTCCAGATGAGATGACTGAGGTCCCAACTGGGAAGGGTCTGGAAAGCATACCTTTTGGCGCCTCGAGCATAGCCAGGACTGAATCAACACATCACTTCATTATTCAGCCCACTGTGCAGGGTGGGGGTTTGTTGGTGCCATGATCCCTCCAGGCAACAAGCCAGAGAGTGAACAAAATCCAATGCACATGTGAGATGAGGCTTGCAAACTTCCAGTTGTCCCTGACTCAGAGGGGGTTGCTCAGCAAATATTTACCAAGTGGACAAAACTTTCATCATCCCTGCTGTACGATGTTGCAAGTTCCTGGAACACACATGGCGAGGTAGGATGGGTGCTGGCAAAGGCTGGGACCCTGCAGGGAACAGTTAATTATTCTGGGAGTTCAAACTTGCAAGGCAGAGCTCAGGAAGGCCCTGGGTCTTTCCTAGCCAACTCCTCCAAAGTTAAACCAACTGCAGCTCCGAGAAATTTGGAAAGGCACGTCTCTATCTCCCTTCTCTCACCCCCAAGAATGTTGCCTCTGAACTTTTCTAGATCCATGGAGAACCTTCCCAGGAGGAAAAAACCCCAGCTCAGATTAGCGGGTTCCTTGTTTGTGGGCAGAGGTGGTGAAGGGAGGGGTGATGGGTCTGGGGTTGGGGGTGGAAGCCTAACCAAATCTCCTTTCTCAAAACTCAGGGCCTGGCTCAAGATACTTGCCCACCTTCCACAAGCTTGCCACATGTGTATCCAAACCCTGAGTTCTACTCCCTTCTCCCCTTGATCCTGAAATTGGGAAAACCAACTCAGGTTTTCCTAATCCACCAGAGAGGCTCCTACCCTGAGAATTCTAACTCCGGTTAGGCTCCTCTCTCAAAATACCTGTGTGCCCTTAGGCAAATCACTCAGTATCCTTGAGCCTGTCTTTCCACTTGTTGTTGTTCAGTAGTTAAGTCACGTCTTATACTGTGACTTCATGGACTGAAGCACGCCAAGCTTCTCTGTCCTCCACTGTCTCCTGGAGTTTGCTCAAATTCATGTCCATCGAGTCGGTGATGCTATCCAATCATCTCATTCTCTGTTGTCCCCTCTCCTCCTGCCTTCAATCTTTCCCAGCATAATGGTTTCTTCCAATGAGTTAGCTCTTCGCATCAGGTGGCCAAAGTACTGGAGCTTTGGTTTCAGCATCAGTCCTTCCAGTGAATCTTCAGGGTTGATTTTCTTTAGGACTGACTGGTTTGATCTCCTCGCTGTCCAAAAGACTCTCAAGAGTCTTCTCCAGCACCACAGGTCGTAAACATCAAATCTTCAGCATTCAGCTTTCTTTATGGTCCAACTCTCACATCCATACATGAGTACTGGAAAAACCAGAGCTTTGACTAGATGGACCTTTGTCGGCAAAGTGGTGTCTTTGCTTTTTAACACCCTGTCTAGGTTTATCATAGCTTTTCTTCCAAAGAGCAAGCGTCTTTTAATTTCATGGCTGCAGTCAGTTTGCAGTGATTTTGGAGCCCAAGAAAATAAAGTCTGTTACTGTTTCCATTGTTTTCCCATCTACTTGCCATGAAGTGATGGGCCCAAATGCTATGATCTTAGTTTTTTGAATGCTGAGTTTTAAGCCAGCGTTTTCACTCTCCTCTTTCACCTTCATCAAAAGGCTCTTGTGAAATGAGTCTATTGTAAAATAGATCATTTCACCATTTCTCTCTAAAAATATACCCTGAGCCAGTTTCTCCTTCCTGGCTGAGAGGCTTTTCCAGGGCTGGAACATAATTCTCATACTCACGTTCCCTTCCCCCAATGCTGGAAGTACAGGAGACACTCAACATGCTGATAAAGTAAAAGTCCTTTACAAAATAACAGTAACACTCGATATTGACTCTGTGCCTGCCACCAACCTAAGCAGTTGCTATGGATTTTCTCATTGAATCCCTATGTTGCTCAATGAAGGTATGATTACACTCATTTTGAAAGTGAAGAAACTGGGACTTCCCTGGTGGTCCAGTGGTGAAGACTCCACAATTCCAATGCAGGGGGCATAGGTTCAATCCCTGGTGGGAGAACGGATCCCACGTGTGGTTCACAACAAAAATAAATAGACAATTAAAAAGAAAAAGATGGGGGCTTCCCTGGTGGTTTGGTGGCAAAGAATCTGCCTGCCAGTGCAGGAGACACCAGTTCGATCCCTAGTCAGGGAAGTGTGCCACAACTACTGAGCCTGCACTCTAGAACCCAGGAGCTGCAACTACTGAAGGCTTCAACCCCTAAAGCCTGTGCTCCATAAGATGAGAAGCCACCGCGATGAGAAGCCACCACGATGAGAAGCCCGTGCACTGCAACTAGAGAAAACATGTGCGGCAATAAAGACCCAGCATAGCCAAAAATAAATCAATAAAAATTTAACAGCAACAGCAAATGATGAAGAAATTGAGGCTCCAAGGGGCTCAGCCTTGTGTCCAAGGTCAGGCAGCCTTGCATGGGGCAGGGGAACTGGAAGCCAGATCAGACCTCACGTGTATTTGCCAACAAATCCAACTCCTTGAAGAGGCAGGGACATTTTTAAGGGAGAAAACGAGGTTTGTCTGAAACCAGCTGGAAAGGAAGATTCCTAAACTGTTAAATTCAGCCCCCAGGGGAAAGCGCTTATGATGGGGATATGGGGGTTCCCTCCATGCGGAGACCTGTTTATACTGGTCCTGACTGCTGTCATCAAGTATGGCCATTGCTCCTGCAGCACTGGTGCTCAACTAGGGGCTTATTTTTGCCTCTTTGGGGACATTTGGCCTTATCTGGAGACATTTCTTTCTCTCACAACTGGTTGGTGCTGCTGGCATCTCATGGGTAGAGGCCACAAATGCCATTAAACATCCTCTGATGCCCAGGATGCGCTTACAAGGAAAGATTATCCAGCCCAAATGTCAGTTATCCCAAGGTTGAGAAGCCCTGAGCCATGAAGATAGGGCTCAGGGCTGGGCTCTTGGCCAGGTCCTTGTCTGAAATTCCTTCTTCAAAAGTACATATTAGTCCTACTTTATAGGTAAGAAAGTTGAAGCTCAGAGAGGTGGGACTTACTTTAGACCTTTTATTCAGAAAACCAGGATTCTGTCCCATTGGTTCCCCACCACCCCTGTAGACTTGGGAGAGACGACTCAGAGTCAGAGGTGAAAAAAAAAAGTAAATTCAGAGTCAGAAAATCTGGATCTGGTTCCAGCTGTGTCGTGAGTCCATCGTGTGAGCTTGGGTAAGTCACAGCCCCTTCTAGTTTTTTTTTTTCCCTTCTGGAGGTACCCCCAGTACTGGCTGACACCTGGGCCTTTGCTACCAAGAGATGCCTCGGGGGTTGGAAGATGCCTGAGGGAGGGGTGACCCAGGTTCTGACAGAGGGCACCTGGGGCCTTCTGACACCCATGTCCATCCTTGCACAAATAAGAAACATGGAGGGAGGAGAATAGATTGCTTCCCCTTGAGAAACCTGGGGAATAAGGGTTCTTTCCCCTTGAGCAGAAAGGATCAAAGCTCTTCATATTGCCCACCCCTAGGTAGCCCCAAAGGCAAGGCTCCAAGGGTGGCTCTCAGAGTCTGGAACTAGATTCCCCTTTAATTTGACTAAACTCTGCACTTCTCCAAAACATTCTGGATGGGCTAGAATGGCCCTCCTTGGTGTGGTACAGCCTCCTGTCTTGAAATGAAATGTATTACTTACCCATGGGGAGGGGCTGGCTTTGGGTGGGACTCCAGACATAGAACAGCAGAGTCCCCTTAAATAACCCAGTAGCCAGAAGGGAGACCCCAGCAAAAATCCCCTGGAGAGGGCAATGGCTGCCCACTCGAGTTTGCTTGCCTGGGGAATTCCATGGAGAGAGGAGCCTGGCAGGCTACAGTCCATGAGGTTGCAGAGACTCAGACGCTACTGAGTGCCTAACACATTCATTCATTCATGCAGCAAAAGAAGCAGAAGACAGCTGTCAGGGAGACATTTGGTCTCAGGACTGGAAGGCCTCTGGGGCCCCAGCACCGCTCAGAAAGCAGAAGGGACACGGTCCTCAAGACACCCTGGCTCCATGGAGCTCCAGAGCTGGGCATGTTGGAGCTGTCAGCCCAGGAGCGGAGGAGAGCTGAGGCAGCCTTGCAGTCAGAAGGGTTTAGCACTTGACTGTTTTATTTCTTCAACAGAAGGGAAGTGGGGCTCCAGTTCAGCACCATGAGGTCAGCTCCCCTCCCCCTGTGCCCGCTGCCTCCTCCTCTGCTGCCTCCACTGGGAGCCCACAAGTCCACAGAGTTCCTGGCCTCTGGGGTGTCACCCCATGTACCACCTGAGTTGGAGGAAGAAATACTATCCTGGTCAGAGCAGAGTCGGAACCACTGGGCTGGGTACCGCTGGTGGCTGGGTGTCACCCGAGATTCCTGTGTCCCACCACGCCTCAGTGGGTCTTCCCCCGGCCCTCGGAGATGATGTCCTCAGGTTGGGCGCGCATGTACCACTCCACCCAGGAGCCGTCGTAGATGGGTACATCCGGCTTGCCGCAGAGGTAGGCCCCCAGGGCCACGTGGCAGGCTGTGACGCCGGAGCCGCACGTGGCCACCAGGGGCAGGGACAGGTCCACCTCCTTGTCCTGGAAGAGGCGGCGGATCTCCTCGGGGCTCTTCTCCAGCCCGTCCTCGGTCAGGAAGTCTGTGAACGGGATGTTGATGGTGCCGGGGATGTGGCCGGGCTCGATGCCTGCAACAGGAGAGCAGGAGGCAGGGAACAAATGTTTGCACAAGGGCAGTAGGAATGGCCCCTGCAGGACTGAGAACCTTCCATGCAGCCACAGCACTACCCTCTCTAAGCATCATCTCAGGTAGTCTGCACAAGCAGGAAACCCAGGCAGCCACTGTCTACAGGAATCTGTTTTACAGGAGATGCTGAGGTTTGCTACTGTCCAGTGTCACGCATCTAGTGAATTGCTGCCTGGAATCCGAACCCAGGACTCAGACTCCACAGAAGCACCTCTGCTTCAGGTTTCCTGAAGTCTGACTGTGCTGACAGTTAGAGGAAGTTCTAGGTAAATGCATGCTGGTATACTCGTTATTTTGCGTGTGTGCATGCTCAGTAGCTTCAGTCACGTCCAACTCTCTGCAACCCCATGGACTGTAGCCCGCAAGGCTTCTCTGTCCATAGGATTCCCCAGGCAAGAATACTGGAGTGGGTTGCCATTTCCTTCTCCAGGGATGATGGGTGTTACTAAAAGGCCCTCTTGGGTGGCATGGGGATATATTGCATATCGTAAATAACAGTAATACACAGTAACAGGAATCACTGTAGCTGACCTTACTGAGGGTTTATTTTGTGCTAGGAGCCCCTCAGTTGTATTTCTACCTTTAATCCTTGCTCTAATACTATGGGAAAGCAATTACTCTTCTCCTTTTTGTACAGACGAGGAGATAGAGGCACATGGAACAGACTGGCCCAAGCTAGTCGGAGCAGAGAGGCCCCAGAGCCTGTGCTGCCAAGCAGGACCCACTGCCTGGGAGGGGGAGGGGCAGGAAAGCTTCTCTGAGTAAGCCCTGAAGGCGGAATAAGATTTAACCAGGTTGAAGGGCCTGGGTGGTGGAAGTTGAGAGCATCCCAGGCAGAGGGCATCAAGCAGGCCAGGTCTCAGGCTGTGGAGAGGGGACAATGGGGACACTGATATTCTCCACTGATTTAGCTGGAGCCTGTACACACATCAGCTCGTTCACCTTGACAACAGGCCAGCTGGGCGTTTATCCTTATCTTCCATTTCACGAATGAGCAAGCACAATGGAGGTAAGCATTAAGCATCCCTGTAAAGACCCACAACCAGGGAAGCACATGTTAATTATTCCACTTCCCATTTCTCAAGTGCATCCTGTATGTGCAAACATGGAGCTAAGTGCTTAACGCATTTGCTCTCATTTAACCCTCATTGCATCCTTTAAGCTCCATGTTTTGCTCTGACTTGACCACACAGAAGCTGCAGTTCAGAGACTGAGAGAGTCATTTCCTAGGCAGGTTGATAAGAAGTCTAGGGGTCCTCAAGGAGAGAGGGGTCTGGAATTCTCAAGGAGGAAGAAAGGACAAACTTTTTTTCCTTCTCTACATTCCTTAGGATTATATAGCAACAATGTATTATGCCTTAGGACAGTCTCTGGATTAAACCTTCTGGCTAATTCTGTAAATTATGGGAGTAGACCTGCTCTTTACAAGGATTATATAACAACAATGTATTATGTATTCTGCCTGAGGACAGTCTCTGGATTAAACCTTCTGGCTAATTCTGTTATCTTAAAATGTAAATTATGGGAGTAGGTCTGGTGAGGTCTTTACAACCTCCAGATATTCTTTGGATTTACTGGAGAGTATATAACTTCATTGCTAACACTAACAAGCGGGTACTCTTTCTACCCTCTTCTGATGCCTATGTCAGAAGCTTTCTCTATCTCCTTTATACTTTAATAAAACTTTATTACACAAAAGCTCTGAGTGATCAAGCCTCGTCTCTGGCCCCGGATTGAATTCTTCTCCTCCAGGGGCCAAGAATCCCGGCGTCGTGATTCAACAACAACCTTTCAAGAACAGGTGACCTGCCAGGTGTCACACAGCTAGTGCAACCCAGGGAGAGCTCTGAACCCAGGTCTGGCTCTGGCTCGCTGCCCTACATTGCTCGATCGCCCCCACCCCCACCCAGGGGCTAAGCTGAAGGGTCCCACAGGTTCAAGGTGGTATCCCTATTAGGCTGAACCATCTCAAACTGCCACTAACTTAGGTTCAAAAAACCTTGGCCATCAGCAGTTTCCCACAGTCATGTCTACACAGCTCTGCAGGGTTACCTGTGTCGGGACCTCTCTGGACACCATCCAGCTGCTGGGTTTGTCTTCAGGACTCACTGGGAGCATGGTCCTTGCCCTCAGATCACCCTAACAGTGCTAGCACAGGGTGAGCCCAAGCTGCTCTAGAAACAGAAGCTCCAGCCAGCCCTGATTCAGGGGTAGAGGGATGCATTCCGGGAGAGCTTCCCAGAGGAAGAGGCAAGTTCCCTGCATCCTCCTCAAAGCAGACATGAGAGAAATAACTGGGGGATTACTGGTTGCTCAGTGCAGTTAAAGGTACTGCACTGGAGTTCAATGCCTGGCTGCCTCCTGAGATCTGGGAAAAGGTCGCCCTTCTAAGGCTCCATGTCCCCTTCTGTATGAGAAGAGCACCCATCTCATTGGGATCTTTTTTTTTTGGCCGTGCTGGGTGTTTGATGCAGCACACAGGCTTCTCTTGTTGCAAGAGAACAGGCTCTCTAGTTGTGGCTCAGGCTTAGTTGCGCTGTAGCATGTGGGATCTTAGTTCCCCAATTAGAGGTGGAACCCATGTGCCCTGCATTGCAAGGCAGATTTTTAACCACTGGACCACCAGGGAAAGAAGGAAACGGCAAACCCCCTCCAATATTCTTGCCTGAAGAATCCCAGGGACAGAGGAGTCTGGTGGGCTACAGTCCATGGGATCACAAGAGAGTCAGACACGACTCACCAGCTAAACAACAACCACGATGGAAGTCCTCTTGCGAGATCATTAAAAAGCTCACACCAAAGTGGTTACTGATCCACCTGCTTTGTGGGGACCCCTTCCCAACCCTGCTCCTTACAGAAGGGGATGTGAAGCCTTAGAATGGCTGCCTCTCCTCAGATCTCAGGAAGCAGCCAGATGTTGAACTCCATGGGGAACCCAGCCCATGTGGGAGAGGCCCTGCCCCAGTCGAGGCCAGCAATCACCCTCTATTCAGTTTCTGCTCCAATCTGGGGCAGCAATCTCTCTCCGTACTTGAGACTCCTCTGTCCTGGTCTCTGCTAGCCTTTGGCCCCTCGGACGACTTTCATTCTCCACTTTCTCTCTCCTGTTTCCTGGCTCCATCACCCTCAGAGATGGTGGTAGACTTGATCAAGCACCATCTATGTGGGGCTTTCCCCCAACTGGGCCTGTCCCCTCCTCTCATTTGGCAGGGACCCCCATCCATAGTACTGGGAGGGTGCTGATTGGATTCTCACACTTATACAGGGCATTCTGGGTTTCCAACTATATTATTGCCTCCACTTTAGAATAAAGCCCAGAGACGACTAGAAACTGGGTCTCAGCCGGCACCCCCATGCTGTGGGGTGAATCTCAGCTGGCACCCCACCACCCCACCCTTTAAGGCAAGAGTGAGGCGAGGGCAGTGCTCAGGCAGGGACTTCCTGGGCACTTTGCTCATTGGTTACCGTCTCGGGGCTCAGGCTCCGTGCCACGGAAGCGGCCGGCGGCACGGGCATCCACCACTTGGAAGCGCCGGGATTCAAGGTTCTCCTTGATGTCCTCGTATGTCTTGATGTAGGCGGGGTCCAGCACTGCGTGGAACTCGGCGGGCTCCGGACGGCTCTTGCCTGAGCTCAGCGGGAGGCCCTGGCGCAGCCAGTTGCGGAGGCCACCGTCGAGCAGAGATACCGTGCGGTGGCCGAAGACGCGGAACATCCACCAGACGCGCGGCGCTGCATAGAGGCCCTGATCGCTGGCGTCGTAGACCACCACGTGGGTGGCGGCACCCACGCCCAAGCGGCCCGCGTACTCTGAGAAGTGTGCCGCGCTGGGCAGCATGTGGTCATATGGCGATGTGCGGTCGCTGCACTGGTCGATGTCAAAGAAGGCGGCGCCCGGGATGTGGCGCTCCTCGAACTCGCGGCGCGCGTCGCGGCCCAGCTTGGCCAGGTACCACGAGGCATCGAGCAGCCGCAGGGGCTGCCCGGCCCGTGGGGCCCGGAGTGCCTCAGCCACCCACTGCGCTGACACGAGCGCGCGGAAGAGCTGCTTCGAGGCCATGGCGGCGGCGACACTGGGGCTGCAGGCCTGGGCGACAAGGAGGAGGTCAGGAGGGTATTAAGGAAGAGGCCAGTGGCCCAGGGGCAGGAAACACCTGTGCCCCTGGGGCAAGGGCGGGGTCCAGGGCCCGAGAGCACAGTGGAGCCTAGGGAGGGCAGAGTCCAGGGAACCCGGAAAACCAGCGGTGATAAACCCAAGATACGGACTTAGATCACCAGGAGCCTCCCCTCCCTTGCCCTGCTAAGCCTGGGTATATACACCAAGCAATCACCAGAATGACCATGACCCCTTAGAAGGGGCAAGGCTATGGCTCTCACCACTGCTTGAGGTGGGGCTATAGCGAGAGAGCCCAATTAGGAGAAGGCCCTGCTGGCTTCCCAGGTGGCCCCAGTGGTAAAGAGCCCATCTGCCAATGCAGGAGACATAACAGACTTGAGTTCTATCCCTAGTTTGGCAAGGTCCCCTGGAGAAGAGCATGGCAGCCCACTCCAGTACTCTTGCCTGCAGAATCCCATGGACAGAGAAGCCTGGTGGACTACAGCCCATACACAGGGTAGAAGAGCCAGACAGGACTGAAGTGACTTAGAACGCAAGCTCCTGGCACTTTAAGGCAAGTTGGGGCAAAGTCTTGGACCCTCCCCAAGGTGCAGCTCAGCTTTGCTTGCAATCAACCAAGATCCTTGGTGGAATTCACCCATTCATCAAACATTTATATAAAACAGCCTCAGAGGACTAGCAACTGGGATTAGTAAATTAATCCTCCTTCAGTTCAGTTCACTCAGTCATGTCCGACTCTTTGCAACCCCATGGACTCCAGCACGCCAGGCTTCCCTGTCCATCACCAACTCTCAGAGCTTGCTCAAACTCATGTCCATTGAGTTGGTGATGCCATCCAACCATCTCATCCCTATGTGTGCTTTAATTCTCACAACACCTTACAACACTACAGGACACAGAGTAATCTCTCAATTATTTGTTACATGAGTAACCTCAAGAAGGTTTGTATTCTTCTCATTGTTTCCTGGAGGGGACACTGAAGTTCACAGAAGTGCACTAAAGACCAAGGGTCAACAGCTAAGAAGTGGTGGTGGTGCCAGGCTTCACAGCAACTGCCAGGCAGTTCAGCAAAGTCTGATTTCACTCTTTGAGTTTCCGCTCTTGGAGCTTTCCTGGTCTGCATTGCAGGAGACTGGGGTTCAATCTCCTGGGGAAGATCCTCTGGAGAAGGAAATGTCAACCCACTCCAATATGCTTGTCTGGAGAATTCCATAGACAGAGGAATCTGGCGGGCTATAGTCCATGGGATCGCAAAGAGTTGGACACGACTGAGCGGCTCACTTTCTTCCTCTCTGGAAACAGCAATTAGGGCCTCATTCCCCACCCTCTTCTCTCCCTTGCAGGCCAGCAGTTCTGAGTATAGCAGTTTACCAGCCCACCATGACAAGTCAGCTCACAGCCTTCCAGGGCCAGGCTCCAAAGCGTGGACACCCTAGGTGCCTTTGGGCAGGTTAGAGAAAGGTGCCCCTTCTGCCAGGCAGAGGCACAGTCTCCACCAGGACGCGTGGCTGGGTGAGTGGAGTTCGAGCTACAGGTCAGCCCCACCCACCGCCTTGGCTGTGTACCCCTCAGTGCAGGGTGCAACCTTGCATCCATGCCAAGCAGGCCTGCCACCACGGGGAAGGGGGTGGGTAGAGAATGGAGCATTTTGTGGAGTGCCCCTGCAGGCCATGTACTAAGCAACACAGCCTTCAGCAGTCACTAGGTGGGGCTGCCTGTTTCTGAATGAGACCACTGGTAGGTAGAGATAAAAATGCCTTGCCCTAGTCACAGAGCTGGTCAGGGGCAGCCTCAAGATTTACAATTGGGTTGTAACTTCTGAGGCTAAAGTTCCCCAGCCTGAAGGTCAATGAGGACCAGGGCCTCGTGTGTCCACAGTGTGATATCTGGCGCCCAGTCTCTCCCTCAGTCTCAGTGCAGCCTGGCTTTTAGGAACCCTGCTGCCCATGTGACCAGGCCCTGGGAGTTGGCGGCCACAGGCCTGCTCAAGGAAAGTAATTGCAGGACTTCTCTGGTAGTCCCGTGGTTAAGACTTTGCCTGCTGATGCAGGGGACATGAGTTCAATCCCAGGTCTAGAGAAATCCCACATGCTCATGCTGTGGGGAAACTAAGCCGGTGCACCGCAACTACTGAGCCCGTGCTCTAGAGCCCACGAGCCACACTCCTGAGCCTGAGTGCTGCATCCGCTGAAGCCTGCATGCCCCAGAGATGGTGCTCCGCAACAAGAGAAGGCACCACGGTGAGAAGCCTGAGCACAACAAAGAACAGCCCCCGCTTGCTGCAACTGGAGAAAACCTGCGTGCAGCAACGAAGACCCAGTGCTGCCAAAAAGAAAGAAAAGAGACACAACATAATTGTAGAAAGTCCGGAGTTCAGTGGGAGCAGAGGGGGCACACTAGCTCAGCCTGAGGTGTGAAGGTGGGAGGAAGGGAAAATCCAAGCTGATTTGACATGTTCAGGGTGAGGCTGCCAGAGGCTTTGGCTAAGGGGTGATCGCAGTGCCTGTGGGTTACATTGCACTAGGTTATGTTGAGGGATTCAGCAGGTCTCTACTTGGTGTTGGAGAAGACTCTTGAGAGTTCCTTGGATTGCAAGGAGATCCAACCAGTCCATCCTAAAGGAAATCAGTCCTGGGTGTTCAGTGGAAGGACTGATGTTGAAGCTGAAACAACAATATTTTGGCCACCTGATGTAAAGGGCTGACTCAGTTGAAAAGACCCTGATGTTGGGAAAGATTGAAGGCAGGAGGAGAAGAGGATGACAGAGGATGAGATGGTTAGATGGCATCACTGACTCAATGGACATGAGTTTGGGTAAACTCCTGAAATTGGTGATGGACAGGGAGGCCTGGCGTGCTGGGGTTCATGGGGTTGCAAAGAGTCGGATACAACTGAGCGACTGAAATGAACTGAACTGAACTACCTGGATACGACTGAGCGACTGAAATGAACTGAACTGAACTACCTGAAGACCCCATGGTGAACCACAGCAGCCCCTCCCCACTCCTCATTCTTGAGGCTCCTTGGTTTTTTCCACAGGGATCTATTTAGAGTGGAAAGAACACTGACTTGGGTGCCAGAGCCCCTCCACAGTGCCAGTCCCATGCCTGTCTTAACCAGGTGTGTGCTGGCCAGGCATGTGAGGGGCCCACAACCATTTCCATTTCTTATAATTGAGCTTTCAATCTTCACCTCTTAATGGTGAAAATTAAATAATGAACATCAAGTGTTAGTCACTCAGTCACGTTTGACTCTTTGTGGCCCCATGGACTTTAGCCATCAGGCTCCTCTGTCCATGGGATTATCCAGGCAAGAATAATGGAGTGGGTTGCCATTTCCTTCTCCAGGGGATCTTCCTGACCCAGGGATCAAACCCGGGTCTCCTGCATTGCAGGCAGATTCTTTACAGCCCCAGTGAACATCAAAGCACCACCATAATGCCCTGCATATGGCTGGTTTTAATGATCATTAAAGACAGCTTCATAAAAATCCCATTATTTCTTCAAAGTTACTCTCATGGGTGGCCTCTGATCCATCGTCAGCAAGTCTAGAACGGGGGCTTCAGAGGTCTGAGGTCATCCTGGCACACACACATACACACACACACACACACACACACACACACACACTCTCCCTATGCTGGACTGGCAGTTCCCCTTAAGGACTGTAGGAGGTAGAGGAGGTTTTGGGAGAGCAGCCCATGTGTGTCACTGAAGGGTGTGGACCAGGTTCTGAGGTGCTTGGGCAGGCCTGGATGGCTGCAGGTGGGGCTGCTCTGGGAGTCAAGGACCCCCAGACAAACAGGACAGGCCCAGGCCTATCTCCTGGGTGCACGCTGTGCTAGGGGAGGCGTAAGCGCCAGGCTGCCGTCTGGGATGGGCCCTGGAATCGCAGGGTCCAGTCAGACTCGACCTTCTACAAGGGCTTCCCTGGTCTTGTACTTCCTGGCCCTCTCTCTCCCTTGACTGCAAAGCACAAAGCTCAGAGAATTCCCTGGGTAAATGCTTATCAAAGTACGAGTTTTTGCAACTTTCCGTGAGACTATCATTGTCTCAGCATGAAAAGAATTTTTTTCCAAGGGGGATGAAAAAAGCACTCCAAGCATACGTAATAGCATATACAAAAACTGAGTAGAGGCTGGTAGGGGTGTCCCAATAGCTTGCAAGAAGCAGTTGTTAGATTTTCAGGAATTAAGCCAACTGGTTGTTAAACACAGCCATTTAAAAAAATTAAATTATATACACTTATAATGAAATAGGTTAAGGACAAAGGCAGTTTTTAAAATAAAATATGTGACTTCAGGGATGAGCAAGTAAACAAAAGCAGCCTCTGCCACCTGGGCTTCAGATCCAGGATTAACAAATGGCCTGGCCTCAATGTCACCGCGAGCCCCTGGGCAACTCTCTTCCAAGTCTTTAAAGAAGTTTCTGGCCTACTCCCAGGATTGTTATGGGAAGTAAGTGACAGCTGTAGGAGTCCCCAGTAAAGTGCCTCACCAAGCAGGCCTTGACAAATGTTAGTTTCATTTCACTCCAGCAAGTTCTTTGACAGTTCGTCCTCCTGGAGCCTGTGGGTCAGTTGGCCTCCTCTTCCTGGCCTTTCGGTCGGGATTTATTAGTCCTCTTCCCTGTCACCAGGTGACAACCCCCTCCCCCTGCCACTTACCCCGCCCCCGCCCAGGGGGCCGCCCCCCAGCAGCCGCGGACAGCCGTCCTTCCCTCCTGGACTACGGAAGGGGTGCGTCTTCCCTCCTAGACTACGGCCCCTTGCTCTGCTCAGACCCCTCGGGGGAGCCCCATGCTGCGCACCCCGACGATCGGCCTCCCCCTAAAGAAAGGCAAGAGCCACGCCGCAGCAGTTACCGGAGTCTCGGGCTCCCGGCTTCCGGGTTCGGCCATGACCTCGCGCAGAGAGCCCCCTCCCCGAGCCCTCAGCAGTACCCTCCTCCCGCCACCAACCTGCTGCGGGCCAAAGGGAGGAGACTCCGGCACAGCCCACCGCCCGGGCCACTGGGAGCCTCGGCTGCCGGCACCTTCCACTGGCCGGGCCTTGGGGGGAAGCCCGCGCCACCGAGCCCCGCCCCGCGCCGCCCCCCCTGCCGTCCAGTTTCCTCCTGGGTCCCCGCGGGTTCTAGAGGCTCCAAGAGCCGGGGGACTGGCCCCGGGCAGGCGCGGCGCGGGGCCGGGGCGTATGGAGTGGCGGGCGGCGCGCGATCCCCCCCGGGGACGGCCGCGCGATGGTGTAGGCCGGCCGGGGAGTTGCGGGCTCCGGGTTTGAACCTGCCAACTTCTCCAGCGGGCAGGGACAAGCGCCAGGGCGGCGGCGAGGGCGAGTGAGTGCGGCGGGGAGGGGCTGCGGTAGGCGCCCGGGCCGCTCGGGATTGGGCCGCCGGCCAAACCACCTGCGACCCTGGGGAGGGTCCCGGTGGCGAGAGCGGGGCGGGGGTGCCCCGGGAACCCTGGACCCAACTCGGGCAGAGGACACCGAGCTGGGCCGGACGCGGGCATTTAGGAGGCGGGCGACCCCAGGTTGCTGAGAGACTGCAGGAAGATTTACAAGGCGAGAGGCGCGGGTGAGGGCGGCTGCGGGCCTCCAGCGGACAGTTCCCCATGTGCCCACTCCCCTACGCTCCCAGGAAGGGTTCTCTAAGCCCAAGATGCATTCTCCTCCCATCTTGGACATCTTTTCGCTGCTCCTGGAGGATCCTGAGGGAGAGTATAGTAGCTGCTAGGGCCGGACACCCTCCCTGGCAGCTCCGCGATCCCCAGCCCTCTCGCTCCACCCACTTCTGCGCGGGCGGGCGGCGCAGGGAGCGGCGGAACCAGGCTTTCCCTAGGGAATCT
Organism: Oryx dammah; assembly: GCF_014754425.2. Taxonomy (NCBI): domain Eukaryota; kingdom Metazoa; phylum Chordata; class Mammalia; order Artiodactyla; family Bovidae; genus Oryx; species Oryx dammah. Next base: position 5,939,377 of record NW_024080622.1, read on the forward strand.
GCAAACCTAATTCACTGCACACCCCAACCCTGCCGGGTTGCCATAAACACGACCCACCTAGGGGAGTGCAGTGGGGAAAAAGCTCCTCCTCCCAGGCCCCAGCCCAGTGCACGAACAGTCCTCACGCCGATCTCTTTCCTGGTTCCCACCCGCGCCAGGTGACACGGAGAGCTGACACCATGGTTCAGCAGGTGCTCTACCGGGCGCTGGTCTCCACCAAGTGGCTGGCGGAGTCCGTCCGGGCTGGGAAGCTAGGCCCTGGCCTTCGGGTGCTGGATGCCTCCTGGTACTCGCCGGGCACCCGCGAGGCCCGCAAGGAATACCTGGAGCGCCATGTGCCCGGCGCCTCCTTTTTTGACATAGAGGAGTGTCGGGACAAGGCCTCGCCTTACGAGGTGATGCTGCCCAGCGAGGCGGGCTTCGCCGACTACGTGGGCAGCCTGGGCATCAGCAACGACACGCATGTGGTGGTGTACGATGGTGACGACCTGGGCAGCTTCTATGCGCCGCGGGTCTGGTGGATGTTCCGTGTGTTTGGCCACCGCACCGTGTCCGTGCTCAATGGTGGCTTCCGGAACTGGCTGAAGGAGGGCCACCCGGTGACATCGGAGCCCTCACGCCCAGAGCCAGCCATCTTCAAAGCCACGCTGAACCGCTCCCTGCTCAAGACCTACGAGCAGGTGCTGGAGAACCTCGAATCAAAGAGGTTCCAGCTGGTGGATTCACGGGCCCAAGGGCGGTACCTGGGCACACAGCCGGAGCCAGATGCAGTAGGTAGGTGTCCCCGTGGGGAGATGGTCCCTAGGGAGCAATGCTCATGGAGAGATGGGGGGTAGGATGTCTGGGACCCTCTCAAGGTTTTGCCCTCAGCGGCCACGAGGAGGGCCCCAGTCTTTCCATCTGTAAAATGAAAGGGGAGAGTCCAACCTAAAGGTTTTTCCAGCTGTGATGCGCAGGAACAGACACATGCCTTCCCGTAGCCACATGCTAAGGCACAACCGAGCATCTGTGTGGAGTGGCATCAGTAGAGGTAACTGACAACATATCCACCTGCATCCATGCCCACTCACTAGCTCCCCAACATGCTCAATAGCGTCCATGAGCCACACAGGCATCACTGTACAGAAGTCTCCTCAGGACTCCTCAAATTCTTCAGAAATTCTTAGCAACATGAACAGGGCTGTTCCCCAGCACCCTCTCCCTCCTCCAGCTCTCCCAGATGCCCTGGCCTTCCCTAGGTTGCTTGCTCAATTCAGTGGCAGAGTCCAGATTTGAACCCAGTGCTGCCTAGTTTCAAACCAGGATGCACCACCATCCTGCCCCACCCTCACCTCCCGGGGCCAGCAGGGAGCCCCGGCGCTAGGCATCTCCAAGGATATGGCTCATGAGTCCCCTTCTGTAGACAAGGAGGGAGGGTTCTACACTGGTGGAAGTTGGGGTGAGGGGAGTCTCAGAACTGCATTCTAGAACCTCCTAACAGGACCACAGAGGTCTTGCCATCACCTCTCCTGGACACCTCCAGTGGCCAGGACCTCACTGCTCTCAGGGTGCGGGATGGCTGCATGGGGTGGGTGGTGGTGGTGGGGGTGCAACACTGTCCTCAGGAAACCTCTGTGGAATCCACCTCCTGTGCAACATTTGGACTAACTTGTTGAAAAGTCTGTTCCTTTCTGTGCCTCTGTGGAGAGCATTGTGAAAGCCATTCCAACATTCTTAGAACAGGAGGGTATGAAAGGTCACCTCTCTGGTCAGAGGGGAGGCTGTGGTACACAGAGGAAGGGGTGGGTCAAGGCCACTTGAGTAGTTGGAGGCAGAACTAGGAAGGCACAGGACTCTGCCCTCCCCGCCGTGGCTTTCTCCAGGACTGTGTTTTTCCTGCCTGGCTTGCTCTATGAAGGTCTGAAGTTGAAGGTTCAAGTTTGTTTAGCTCCTGGCACCAGCTCCTGCAGCCCCCTCCTGGCCTTGGTTCAGGGCACTTTCCACTCCTCGGCACTTGAGATGCCACTGCAGGGAGGAGAGGTGAAATTGTTTCTCTAGCTATCCCCCAGCTTGCCCTGGAGCAAGCAGAATAAATGAGCAGCAGATTCGGCCTCCGTTCTCCCATTTTAGAGATGAGGAAACTAAGTCTCAGAGGGGGGTAAAAGCCAGCTGCTGCAGGTAGGACCTCCTGCAAGCCCCTGATTCTAAAGTCCCTGGCTCCTCTCTTGTAGCCAGCTTCTCCCCTCCAGTTCCCATCTGGAGACCAGGGAGCACAGGCCCCAGTTTGAACCCTACTCCTCCTTTATACTGGGACCTCAATCAGTTCATTGCTCAGCCTCTCTGCGTTCCCTAATAAAATTAAAAGAGTAATGCCAGCCCTACCCACCTGGCTATGTATTTATCAAACACAGCAATGGCTGGAAAGGTACTTTGAGAAGGATGAAGAACACTGCAAAGCCTGGGGCTGTCTGTAAAGCCTAAGAGGGTTTGCTGGCCTCCTATACAAGACATTAGGCACATAAGGCTCTGCTGAGCTCATGGGATCAGGGAGGCACCCTGTGAGCTCAGTCATCCAGATATAACACCCAGGGGAGTATGGGTGGCAGGCCCTGGGTGTCCTTGGAAGGAATGATCCCCAAGAGGAGCTGGAAGCAGGGCCTTAAAAACCCCACAGCCACTTTCTGCCCATTTCAGGCAAGCAACCTCCCACCTGGCCTCAGCTGTGTGCTCCCAGTGCCTTTGGTCCTGTTTGTAAGAGGAGAAAAGTAAGAGTCAGACCTGAGTTTACATCCTAGGTGTGGCCTCCGGTCTCTCGCTTCACCTCTGAACCCTCCTATTGAACACCATTGCTCACCTTGTAGAAGGAGCCTTAGGGAAAGGGAGAGAACAGAGGTGGGAGTTGATCCAGCTCAGTATCTTTATAAACCTTATTCTCTTTTCCTCCCCTCTGCTTGGAAGTGGGGTCCATGAGGGTCAAGAGGGAGAATATTGACCCCTTAATGCTTACTGTTATTTGCAGGGCCCTTTATATACATTCTCCCCTGGGCAACTACAGCAGCCAAGCAGGGGAGGCAGATGGGGGTTCCAAGTGGTCCCACTTTGCAGGTAGGGAAAGGAAGCAGAAACTTCTGCAGTGAGACATTGAGGCCAAAACTCGATCCCAGTCACAGGATCAAAGTGGGGTTATTTCCCAAGGCCACTGCTGTGTCAACAAGCATGGGGTGCTCACAGCTCTGAAGCGTTGCTTCATATTGCTTCATGGGGTCATGTGACTTCTGCCTGTGTGTCTTCCCAGGGCTGTGGACTGGGGTAGGAAGGGGTAGGGGGTGTCAAGTTGACTCCCAGCATGCAGGGCTGGGGTTGCCTGCACTGGGTTCCTTGATGTCTTTAGGAGGAAAGCAAGAAAGAGCTACTCAGGTTTTCCTGGCCTTGAAAGCCCACACCTATCAGTGACCTGCGGGATGCTAACTTGCCGACTCGACTACCATCTTCTTGGCCAAAGTGGGAATACCAAGTCCCAGACCTCTGAACTGGTCATCATGAGAGGTCATCTCGGTCTGCCTCAGCTGCTCTTTCTAGGAAGGCTCAGGGTAGTCAGAGTACACGGGCTTTGAGGTCGGACACAGCTGAGTGCCCATCACACCTGTGCTGTGTGTCACGGGGCAAGTTACCTCACCTCTCTGAGCCTGGGCCCCCCGTTAGTGCCAGGAGGCCCATCTGTATGGTAATGTGCGGACGCAGGAACATTTCTTCGATAAGCCTCCCGGGTGCCTGATGCCAGAGGTTTGGCATGGTGGCTGGGGAGAGGAGAGCCGCAAGCCTGCAGCTGATGCTGGGCCTGGAGGGACAGCAGCAGCCCTTGCCCCGGGCGCACAGTGCCTTTCCCCTAGTTGGCTGGTCTCCGAGGTTCTCCAGCCAAGTTCACCCCAGCCCTCCCCCTACGCAGGCGGCCAGTTTCTGCTCATTTAAATTCCTCGGACAGGCCCTGGCTGGCAGAAAGGGAGGGCCTCCAACTCCTGAGGCTTGCCCAGGGTGTGTGGGTTGGGGGGCCAGAATCTATAGAACACCCCCTCCACCCCTACTACCACCACTTTTTTACTCAGGAGAGGTGCCTTTTGTGTAATTAGAAAAAAACAATAAAGCTGTTTCATCAGGGATGGATGGAAAGAAATAAAACAGCATTCAGGACTCAGTTTTTTTTAATGCACTTCATCCAGCCCACTGCCTGGGTACTGAACCTTTTTTTCTTTTGTGCCTGCATGGGATTTAAGTTCCCTGACCAGTGCCCCAGCAATTAAAGCCCAGAATCCTAACCATTAGGCTACCAGGGAGCTCCCTGAGACATTTTAAGTTGGTTTCTTGGAAAAGAACACCCTTGAAGCCAACAGACCAATTTTTCCTCCTTGGTAGGGTCAGTTCACATCAGCTCTCAGGTCAAAATTTCCAGACAAAAGGATGAAATGACAACAGGAATAAAGTGTTAGTCGCTCAGTCGCAACCCTGCAACCCGATTTACTGCAGCCCACCAGGCTCCTCTGTCCTCGGAATTCCCCAGGCAAGAATACTCAACCCATAAATCACTATAATTTAATAAGTCAGGATGTCTACAGTCAATCAAAGGAGCTCTTGACTGGGCCAGCGAATTTCAGATTCTCTTTGGCCTTGAGGTGAGGAGAATGGGACATTGTTGGCATGATTGCCCACCTCCTGGGTGCTCAGGTTGTTAAGGGCTTTCGTCTGCGGAAGCTGACTTCCCCACAAGCCCGTGAGACAGTGTGGTTATCCCCCCCATTTCCCAGGTGGAAAGCTGAGCCTCAGACACACAGGGCACAGCTGCCTTCACACTGCCCCAGGATGTGCCCTGGTTACCCTGGACACACTCTCTCTCTCACACTGCTGCCCACCTGGTCCTGCCCCACAGTCTGGGTTAAGCAGGGGCTTTGGGAGACAAAGAGGCCCCACTCCCAGTGGGCACTCCAGTCTGCCACGGTGTGGGGCACTTGAGGAAGAGGAGTGACCACGGCCATGCTGGAGGCTGGACCTTAGCCTTGGCCTTGCACCTGGCACCAGCTCGGCCACGGCCCAGTTCCATTGGCCCCACGTGATGGCTATTCTGAAGCCCAGACTTGGCCGAGGGGCCTAACTAGGTGTAGAGAAGTTTCTGGAATGGACCCTGGAGCTAGCCTAAAACCCCATTCCGCTTCTGTGAAAGCCTCTCAGGGTTGCTAGGAAGGTCCTCGAGGGACCGCAGGGCCCCCACTCTCACCTGCCCCCCAGGGTAGGTGGGAAGGTGATGGAGAAGCAGCAGCACCGAGGGTGGTGGGCCGATTGAGGTCGTCGGTGCTTTACCCTTTTCAGCAGCCCTTCCCACTTCCCCATGGGGACACTGAGGCTCAGAGAGGTGCGGCCTCTCCTCTGCTTAAGGTCGCCCCTCTATAAGTGGCAGAGCTGGGATTTGAACTTCCGTCTAATAATAGATCACATGCTCTTTACACACTGTGGGCTTGACAAGAAAACCAGGGGACTCGGCACAATCCTGGCCCTGCCTTTACCTCGCTGGGTTGCCTTAGGCTAGTCTTTTCACTCTGTCAAGCCTCAGTGTTGCTGCTAAGTCGCTTCAATTGTGTCCCATAGACGGCAGCCCGCCAGGCTCCCCCATCCCTGGGATTCTCCAGGCAAGAACACTGGAGTGGGTTGCCATTTCCTTCTCCAATGCATGAAAGTGAAAAGTGAAAGTGAAGTCGCTCAGTCCTGTCCGACTCTTAACGACCCCATGGACTGCAGCCCACCAGGCTCCTCCGTCCATGGGATTTTCCAAGCAAGAGTACTCGAGTGGGGTGCCATTGCCTTCTCCTAAGCCTCAGTGTACTCATCTGTAAAATAGGGTAATGTTATATTTAGTGAATCGTGGTTCTGTATTTAACCTCTATCTTCCTTGCTAGACTGTAATCTCCCTGAGAGCGTGGTCTGTGTCTCCCCTTCACCCAATGTTCTTAGCAATTAGTACTCCCCATAGCATTTGCATTCCTCATCCCATTTGCTCTTCTCCACAGCCCTATAACATAGGAATGTAACACTGAGCCCATTTGACAGAAGAGAAAACTGAGGTTCAGAGAAGTGAAGCAGTTTGCCTAAGGTAAAGGTTAGTAGATGGTAGAGCCGAGACTCCTCCCTCTCCTCTCAAGCAGGTAGAACATACCTATATCAGGTGGATTTGATGGGGGGTCGGGGTGGTGGTCAGGAGCATTGGATGTAGCCAGGGCTGGAATAAACTAAGCTCTGAGAAAGGCAAGGACATTATTTTTTGTTTGCAAAGCTCTCTATCCTCGTAACCATGGTTGATTCCAACCTCCAGGCTCACTCACCCCCACCCCCTGTGCTGCTCCTAACCCTGTCCTGTCCTCTGTTTTCGCCCAGGACTGGACTCAGGCCACATCCGAGGCTCGGTCAACATGCCTTTCATGGACTTCCTGACAGAGGATGGCTTTGAAAAGAGCCCGGAAGAGCTCCGTGCCATGTTCGAGGCCAAGAAGGTGGACCTCGCAAAGCCCCTCATCGCCACATGCCGGAAGGGTGTCACCGCCTGCCACATTGCCCTGGCCGCTTACCTCTGTGGCAAGCCCGATGTGGCCATCTACGATGGCTCCTGGTTTGAGTGGTTTCACCGGGCCCCCCCAGAGACCTGGGTGTCCCAGGGGAAGGGTGGGAAGGCCTGAGTGGTGGCCTCTTCTCCCCTTGCCCACAACTCCTGCTGGTAGAGTGATCTGGCATGGCCTCCAGCTAATCTTTGCCTCCTCAGCCAAGGAAATGGACAAGTTTTTAGAATTAATGTGTAGAGTGCTCCTTTCCCCAACAACACTGGAATAAACTTGGCCTTTTCAAGTAGCTGTGTGTGCCTCTTTCTCCCTGGTTCCATCCTTGCCCTTACTTTCCTCTCTTTCAAATTCCTTAGAACCTACCAAGGAAGGAAACTTCACAGCAGCCCCCACACTGGAGATACCACTTTATTAGTTTTGGCAAAAGAAGTTGCCTGTTGATGCCCATCAGGTGGAGCACATCAGGCCCTTACCTGGAAAGGGCATCAGTAAGGTGGAAACCAGGCTTGCTGGGGGCCACCCCTTCCTGCTGTGGGTCCAGCCCTCTGGGAGGAGAGGGTAGAAGAGAAGACAACTGGTCTTTCACTTGAAATGAGTGTTCAGGGAGATGTCCCACAGGCCCTGGGGCCTTTCAGAAGTGGTGATGATCAGATGATGCTCAATGAACCCAATCTTCACCGCAACATGCTTTACAATAAGCAAGGCATGAAAGTAACCTAAATGTCCATCGGCAGATGAAAGGATACAAAAGATGTGGTACATATTATATGACCAATAGAATATTACTCAGCCATAAAAAAGAACGAAATAATGCCATTTGCAGCAACATGGAGGGCCTAGAGATTATCATACCAAGTGAGGTAAGTCAGAGAAAGATAAACATCGCATGATATCACTTACATGTGGAATCTAAAAAGATAATACAAGTGAAGTTACTTATAAAACAAAAACAGACTCACGGTCTTGCAAAACAAATTTATGGTTACCAAAGGGGAAAGGTTGGGGGTGGGGGAGGGAGGAACAAATTAGGAGTTTGGAATTAACATATACTGACCTCTTAATATAAAATAGGTAATCAACAAGGACTTGAATATCACAGGGAACTCTACTCAATATTCTTTAATAACCTATATGGGAAAGGAATCTGAAAAAAGAATGAATATATGTATAACTAAATCACTTTGCAGTACACCTGAAACTAACGCATGATAAATTAATTATCTCATAGTATAAAGAAGAATTTTTAAAAAGTAGGTAGGCCAAAGGAAGGTGGTCTCTACCTTGGGTGTCTTTCCTGGCTCAGAATAAGACCTTTTGAGGAGTAATGGGGGGAGGGACCAGAGAAACAGATTCAGTCCCTGGGAGAAGGTCTCAGAGCTCTGGCAGTGGGAATAAGAAAGCTGCAAGAGAAGAAAGTAACCTTGGGGTTTAATGGGAAGAGAGTAGATCCTTGCTGTTCCACCCCTGCTCTCATTTTGCTCTGATCCCTCATCCCTTTGAAACCAGCTTAGACACCTCCAGGTACATCTTTCCTTTCCCTCCCCACTCCCCTTAACCTAATTTACACTCAAAATCACACCTGGGCCTTTAATAGTCTAGTCTCTTCTAACTGTTAGACTCCTACGCATACATCAAGACCCAGCTCAAATGGCCCTTCTGTGAGCCCCACCCCTTTTCCCCTAGATAAAACTAATTACCCTCTCTTAACAAATTTGTAATCCCAAGAACATCCTTCACACTTGATGGCATCTGAGCCCTCTGTGCATAGCATGCAACCAAACCCATGGGTGAATACTTGGGACATTTTGAGTGGATGAGAGAGTGAGCAATGCTTGAAGGGCCCTGCTGCCCCCTCAGTTCTGGCTCTCCTTGGCCTCTGTTCCCCAGGGTGGGCTTATAGCCCTCTGAGGTAACAGAGCCCTGTGTACAGTGATCACCATGGCAACTCCAATGGACAGGGGTGGGCTGCTCCCCAGCAACTATCCACTGGTCTCCAGCAGCAGTTGTGCAGCACAGATCTGCACTCCTGGGCCTCGGAGTGAACACACCAGGGCAGTTCATATGTTTTCCGACGTTATGAGAGAGAGTGGACAGGTGAGGCAGGGACCCTGAAGTGGGCCGGGAGTCTGCCAGGACATGGGGCTTCATATTCTTTTTCTCTATGCAGAGCTGCTTGTGAGTGGAGCTCCCAGACTGCAAGGGATCTACTTTCCCTCCCTCCTTGACCAACGTCTCTTGGGATCTTTCTTTCCAGGTCAGAAACTGGCAGTGAGCCTATACTTCTGTTCAAACCAGTCCAGGCCACTCTGGACTGGGGGTGTCACTGGAGCTGATGGGGAACTCCAGTGGGCATATTGGGGGCGGGGGGTGGCTGGGGATGGGGAACAGGGACAGGAGCAGAAAGAAGTGGGGCTTGGTTTCAGCACCACCTGTGAGAGGTCCTATTTCTTTTCTGAGCCTCAGTTTCTCCAGTTGTGAGTCCTCGTGAAAAGAGGCTAGTCTCCTAGATGGGGGAATACTTAACACATGAGCTGCATTTGTCATCTTGTGCTGTAAGACAAATCACCCCCAAACTGAGCGACTTAAGACAACATTTATTACCTCATAGTTTCTATGGGTCAGGAATACAGATTACCTTCAACGGGCCATCTGTCTCAGGATCTCTCACAGACGGTGATCAAAGTATTGGCCAGGGCTTCTGTCTCATCTTAAAGGACAGTTAGTGAAGGACCTCTTTCTGTGACCATGCCCAAGGTAAGACTCAGTCCCTCAGATTGTTGAACTGAGAGTCACATTTCTTCTTGAGCTGGTGGCCACAGGCCCTCAGTTCTTTGCCGTGGGGGCTTGTCCAGAAGGCAGCTCACAGCACAGAAGCTGCTTCCATCAGTACAAGAAGAGCCAAGAAGAGTCAGAGAGATTGTTAACAAGACAGAAGTCACAGTCCACCTCAGCCCACCCTCTAGCTTCTGATGACAAGCATCCTTTCCAGGACTTCCCTGGTGGTTCAGTGGTTAACTGCCTTGCAGTACAGGGGACATAACTTCAATCCCTGGTTGGGGAACTAAGATACCACATGCCTTAGAGCAACTAAGCCTGCGAGCCACAGCTAGAGTCCATTTGCTGCAACGCAAGTTTTCGCATGATGCAATGAGACCCGACACAGCCAAAAAAGAAAAAAAAAATTTTTTTTTTTTTTTTTTAAGGAAGCAAGTCACTAGGTCCAACCCAGACTCAAGGGTTGAGGGGAAACACAGTGTATGAATACCAGGGGGCTAAGGGTCGTTAAGAGTTGTCCCAGAAGCTGCACAATCACCAAACAATGAGTCAAAATTAATAGGGCATTTTGTTTGGGGTGATTTTTCAAGAGAATACAATTCATCTGGTTCTTAACCTCTCTGGGTTTATTGGCAGAGACCAATTGGTAGAGAGTCTCAGTTTCTTTTTCTATAAAATAAAGGGATTGGATTAACTAATCTCAAAGACCCTTTCCAGCTCTGACTTAATGCTTCTACGTTTTCCTTATTAAAAGATACTTACCACTTAGATCTAGGTATTAATCATCATTTATTCTAAATCATTTTATCCTATTCATATTACAAATTTCACAAAAATCCTTTAAAAACACATGCAAAAGAATAAGAGAATATGAATAAAGAAAAAATTCACTTAGAAGAAAGGAACATAAACCTGAAAGCTGCAGAGGCTTTTGAAGATGCCAGCGCTGGCCCTCAAATTTGACCCAAAGGCCGGTTCTTTGGAAGAAGGACAGAGATTATCCCAGAGTCGATTCCTGCTCTTGGCTCTCCTCCATGTTGGCCAAGCTGGTTCCTCTCTTTGAATGACCGGTTAGTAAAAATAGACAAAATCCTATTTGCAGAAGGCAAGTAGTCTCCAGGATGGGGGGCTTGGGGCAATGCCCCTCCCAGCTAGGGGCCTGCTGGGGGCCCCTAGAGAGGGTTGAGTGGTACAGATGGGGGAGGAAATAGAAGAAAAAGATTGCAAAGGAGGAAGAGGACCCCCAGGTTCCTTGAGAAAGAGGCACAGGGGATGGGGTGATCCAGCCTGCCAAGGTCCAGGAAGCAGGTCCAGTGCCAGGGGTGATGGGTGGATGGAGCAGGGGGCTCCTTGGTGCCAGAGAGCCCTGGAGGCAGCACAGGGAGCCCTCTGGTCAGGGGCTGGGCAGATGGCCACAGGCCTCCCTGTTCAGCCCTCCATTCATCTTTGTTTACAGAGACTTGTCATTTGAGATGGCCCTGTGTGTTTCTTTGTCTGCAGGACTAGACTTGGAATTATCGGTTCCACAGCAAGAGCCGATGGAGCTGGGCCACCGAGCAGGTAGGGTGGGCAAGCAGGGACATGCTGAGTGTACATGCAGGGCCTCTGGAGGGACCCCCTGAGGACAGCAGGGTCTAACCCCTCCCCCTCTTAGTCTTGCTATGGCCTCTAGACCTGCTGTGTGGCCCCGACTTCCTTGAGGCTTCTATCTGAAGACAGAAGGAAGAGGAAGGGCACAGAGGGTTGCTGATCCCCTCCCATCTGCCTGGTCTGGGGATTATGACCCCACCTTAGTGTCCCCTCTTGTAACCAAACGCAAGTTCATGTGCCCATGGCACAGTGAAGCCATATAAACTAAAACATCAGAATTTGGAGCCGAAAAAAGTTCCTTAGAGGGCCAAGCAAGGAAAATGGGTGGCTCATGCTCAAAACCCCTGAACTCCTCAATGGTTTTCAGACAGAAGATTTTATAGGCTTTGGGGGGAAGGCTGTAAGGTATGTGACTTCCTTCTGATTGGGTGGTAGTGAGATAACAGAGTGGTGCTCTAGGAATCTTGTGCTCTAGTCTGAAGTTTGCATCCTCCACCAGGGTGGAGACCTTACTTCTTTTGAGAAAAACTCAAAGATATTCCTTGAGGAGGAAATAGGATCCTGCTTTAATCACTGCATTCTTCTTTTTTTTTTTTTTCCTGGCTGCACCACACAACTTGTAGGGTCTTAGTTCCCCAACTGGAGATCAAACCTGCACCCTCAGCTGTGAGAGTGTGGAGTCCTAACCACTGCAGTGCCGGGGAATTCCCTGCAATATTTTTTTATTATTATGTATTCATTTATTTGGCTGGGCTTCCCAGGTGACTCTGTGCATAAAGAATCCATCTGCAATGCAGGAGACGCAGGAGATGCGAGTTCAATCCCTGGCTCTGGAAGGCTCCCTGGAGGAGGGCAAGGCAATCCACTCCAGTATTCTTGCCTGGAGAACCCCATGGACAAAGGAGCCTGGTGGGCTCAGACATGACTGAAGTGACTGAGCACACACACATACTGGCTTTCTGAGCCAGGGACAGGAGATGTGTTCCCAGCCATTGCAGCTCTCCTAACCCTAAAGGGCAAGTGGAGGGTGAGCAGGCAGTTAAGATAAACTGTGTTTAGAGGAGGCAGGCAGTAGCACAGCCTGGGAGAAACAGGAGTATGGATCCTGGAGACCTGCCCGCTTCCTCCTCACTCTTCTCCTCCCCACCATCATTACCGCCATGGAGCTGAAATCAGAGTATCCTGTTCTTGCCCCTTTGTTGTCTGCACAAAAGAGGAGAAACCTGTTCCCCCAGACCAGACTGCCTTCCCTCCCTCCTGTCTTGTGGTTCTGGCCAACAAACAGGCAGCCAAGAAAAGGACGCCTCTGGGGACAAGGCTTCCAGGATGGGGACAGTGAACCTTCTCAAGAGAATGCAGGCAGACAGCAGTGAGAGCACTCAGCACCGGCCTGATCAACCATGGCCCTGCCTTGTGCTTGTGGGGAGATGGAAGCCCAGCTCAGGGCAGGGCTCCTCCTGAGCCCACAGGGCTGTGTATCTTTCAGGAGTACTGGAGGATCCATCCAAAACATTGTGGAGGGACAGCTACCACCTGAAACTGAGGATTGTGGGGATGGCTGTATGTGGGGAGGGGGCAGAGACAGACCAGTCTTCTGTATTTTGCCCAGTAAGAAGGTGTTTATTATATACCACGTGTACAATGCTATATAAAATGTGTTGTAAGTCACCGCGCAGGGGGTTGTAAGGTGAACTGTTACTTACTGGTCCTTAGGAAAGAAAACATCACTGGTTGGATCAGAGCGCATTGATTGTCAGATGCAGCCAGATGTCAAGGATGATAACATAAGACAGGATATTTCAGAATTGATGAGCTGCAGGGTGACCCTGGGTCTGACTCCCCTACAGCCACCTACTCATTCACTCCCTCACTGATGGGTGCCACCGGCATCTCTGATGCACAGGGTTCTGGTGGGTGCTGAGGGGAGGCCCAGGACCGACTCACCTGTGGACCCACTACCATGACTCCCCTCCCCGATCAGGGAGAGAAAATAGCGGGGTTTGAAGCTTACAAGGATGGTGAGAGGGGAAAACCCAAAGAGATGCATGGAGCGTGCTGGGAACAGAGTTGTAAGGAGGCGTTGGCTCCACCAGCTTGGGGTGGGTGTCAGTGAGGACTCCCTGGTGGGGATGAGTTGGAAAGAACCTGGAGGATTCTGACTCAGGAGAAAGGAGGAGCTGGACTTCCAGGTAGCAGAACCAGTCTGAGCACAGGCTGGGAGGTCGGACACCATGAGGTGTGGTGGGGGAGGAGTGGCAGCTTGGCTGGAGCCAGAGATCAGGGAAGAGAATGAGGAGAACTGGGGGCTTGGGGCAGGAGATTCCCGGGCACTGGAAGTCAGGGTGAGTGGGGATGGGGACAGGAAGGGGAGAGATGGGGTGTGAGAGCTCGGAAGTGGCCGGGATGACACTACTCCATGAGCTGGAGAGCAGAGGAGAGAAGTGGGGTTGGGAGCAGCTGTAACTGGGGACAAAAGCCGGCCAACCCAGCTCAAGTACTTTCTAGCTGTGTGACTTGGCCAAGCCGAAAGACGCCCTCTGCCAGCTTTCACAGCCGTTCACTGGATCGTTGGGGGTCGGGGGTTGGGGGTGGTGGATGGAGAGGGTTCAAAGTGCAGAAGGGAACTAACCAAATGGAGTCAGTTCACTAAAGCACAGAGAGGTCACCTCCTTTTCTGAAGGTCACACAGCTAGCCTCAAGGCTGGTCAGGCTGGGGCTGCAGCCCCTGTGGTCAAAAACAGTGAGGGCTGCCTTGTCTAGTGGGACACTTTTCAGGCTACTACCCTCTCTCTTGGTCTCTCTCCTGATTTCTCACCCATGCTTCTGTCTCCCGTGACTTCTTTCCGTCCTACCCCCCCAACAACCCATACCATCTTTTTTTTCTACTCTGGGTTGTCTGTCTGTTCCCCCTCCCCACCCCCATCATCGTTTTCCTACCCTCCACTTTCTGCATCTGTCTGTCTCCTCTCCTTCCTTCCCTGTCTCTTCCCTTTTCAGGTACAACCACTCTGACCAGGGCCCATCCGAACAACAAGAAGGAAGGCCAGCAGGACACGGATCCCTGGAGAGCTGCCCATAGCCCTTTGGATACCTCCAAGCTCAAGTACCAGGCCCCAGTCTCCCCGAAGCCATCCCTGTACCGAGGAGACAGCCCCCGAAGCAGCTCCCTACGGCGGGCCTCCCTGGAGGAGATCCCGCCTCCACCCCCTTCAGCTGTCAGCCGGGGATCCCCCTGGAGGGACTCAGACCCGGAATCTCTGAAGAAGGGGAGCTTCAGACCCTCCTCGAGGGAGAGCAGGGCTTCCTTACGAGAAGGGGCTCAGCCATGCCAGGTGCTGAAGGAAGACCCCGACTCTGGGGCCCGGGGCCAGAGCGGCAGCAGCATTCCCAACAACATTCGTCACAAGTTTGGGAGCAACGTGGTGGACCAGCTGGTCTCTGAAGAGCAGGTGTCAGAATGGGGCACAGGAAGCTAAGGGAGGAAGGAGGGTCAAGCATGGAGATGGGCAATGAGGACCCCTAAGGAAGTTGCTCTTGAGGACAGAGTCCCTGTAATAATATCATCAGAGAGTAGTGTTTACTGCACACTTGCTATGGGCCAGGCACTGTGCACTGTTAGTATTCACATCTAACTGTTCAATTTTCCCAGTGAGGGAGGTACTACAATAATCCTCATTTTACAGATTAGAAGCCCAAGCTTTAGCAGGTTTACGTAAATTAACCCAAGTTAAATGGGATCCAAACTGTCTGGCAGATTCTGGAGCCCTGGTCTGTAATGATTTTGCACTTACAAGATTTATGTTAGAATTAGATGCTTTTAATTTAAGTCTCTTCAAGGGGGCAGGATTGACTGGGAATCAGAAGATTTAGGTTTGAATCCTGGCTCTGCCCCTGAATCCTGGGAGACTTTGTATAGCTACTTCTTCTCTCTGAACCCAGTCTCTACATCCATCAAGTGAGGCTGACTAGATCAGGCTGGCAAATAACAGAGCCTGAGTTCACGGCAGACATCACCAATCGATGCTGGCCCTTTCCCCCCACTTGATACATCATTGCAGGAACTCAGTGCTGATCAACTGAAAGTTGAGAGAAAACTTATCTGCCTACCTGCCACTTCTGGTCAAACAGATATTTTGAGGCATTTTGAGACATTTTCAAAGTCACCGTCTCAGCCCTTATAATGGATACACTGTACAGCAGGCTGGGCTCTAGTCATTGTTTCTTTTTTTGCTATTGTTCAGTGGCTAAGTCATGTCCGACTCTTTTCGACCCCATGGATTGCAGCACACCAGGCTCCCCTGTCCTTCACCATCTTTTTTAACAGATGATAAATCTGGAGCTCAGAGAGGTGAAATGATCTGCCTGGGGTCACACAGAACAAGTAGAAGAGCCAGGGTCAGAAAGGCTATGGGTGGGTCCCTTTCTACTTTATCATCTTAAGGTGGGGTGACCCTTGCACCTGTTAGTCTGGGAGGTCAAAATCCTAAACCCCCCACTCCACTTGGAGGATCTTGCCCCAACTTGAGGTTGGCAGTATGGTCATTATCTCTCTCTGCCCTTCTTAGCTTAGGGAACGTGCCATTTCTCTCTCTGGCCATCATTGTCTTGGGCTTAAATTAAGAGATCTGTGTTTTGTTTTGGTTTAAATCCAGCTGTGACCCAGATCACAAGTGTCATCAGGCCAGCAAATATTAGAACTGGAAGTTACTTCAAAGACCACCCAGTTCAGCCCCCACCCTCATTTTAAGAGTAGGGGAACTGAGGCCCAGAGGGGAGCAGAGACTTGCCCAAATTAGCAGCTGGTATATGGCAGAGTTGAGACCCAAACCAGGTTCCTGGCTCCTAGGCCTGGGCTCAACCACTCCTACCATTGTAGGAGGCCAACCAGGGCTTCCTTCTCTAGCTGTATGCTGGATTGAGTCCCTGCCCTGAGGCCCAGTTTCCTTCTTTATGAATTGTGGAAATAAAGATGTCCCCTGGTGCTGTTCCATAGGGCTTCCCTGGTAGCTCACACGGTAAAGAATCCTCCTGCAATGCAGGAGACCTGGGTTTGATTCCTGGATCGGAAAGATCCCTTGGAGAAGGGAATGGCAACCCACTCGAGTATTCTTGCCTGGAAAATCCCATGGACAGAGGAGCCTGGTGGGCTATAGTCCATGGGATTGCAAAGAGTTGGACAAGACTGAGCAACTGACAAATTCACACGTTCAGTGTAGGGAGAAGTTTTCATGATCATTTTCTTCCTTGATGCCTGAGGCCCATGTGAAAGCTGAGGTGGTATGGGAGGGTGAGGGCGTTCAGCTATGCCAGCTCCCAGGACTGGGAGTTGGTTGAAGGCTGCAGGCTTAGGGTGGGGAGGAGTGGTGAGGGCAGGCTCCAAGGGAGGAGAAATTAGAGGGGAGATGTGGGATTCACTTTGCTTCCTTACCTTTTGTCTTCTCTCTCTCTCCTTCCCTTCCTACTTAGGCTCAAAAGGCCATTGGGGAAGCCTTGGAGGGCCAGAAGAGGGCAAGCTCATGGCCCAGCAGGATCCAGAGCCCCACGGAAATTACCTCCATCTTTTCAGACTACTATGATCTGGGCTACAACATGCGTTCAAACTTGTTTCAAGGTCAGGCCAAAAGACAAGGGTATGGGCTATGAAAACCCACAGCCTTCAAGTTATTGGGCCAGGAAGGACCTGGATCCCCAAAGGAATCTAAGACCCCAGGATACATCCCCAGGGACACTCATTTGACAGCCACCAAGGGCCACCTGTATGCCAGGCCTTGTGCCAAGTGCTGGGAATGTCCAGTCCCCTGGCAAGTCTGTCCTCACGGAGCAGACGTGGTCCCTCCCAGTTGACAGTCAGCCCTACGTCCCCCCTGTACCTCTGGTGTCCTAATCTGCCAAGAGGAGGCCAGTGGATCTCTGATCTGGCCTGCTTTGATTACAGTGACAGTATCAGACTTCCTGGGTTCAAAGTTCAGCTTAGCCAATGGGTATGGCCTCAGGCAGGATCCTTAACCTCTCTGAGCCTCAGCCAACTTTCTTGGTTGTTGTTTTTTAGTTGCTGAGTCATGTTCATCTCTTTGCGACCCCATGGACTGCAGCATGCCAAGCTCCTCTGTCCTCCACTGTCTCTCAGAGTTTGTTCAAATTCATATCCATTGCATCAGTGATGCTATCTACTCATCTCATCCTCTGCCTCCCCCTTATCCTTTTGCCTTCAATCTTTCCCAGAATCACAGTCTTTTCCAATGAAATGGTTCTTTCCGTTAGGTGGCCAAAGTATTGAAGATTCAGCTTCAGCAATAATCTTGCCAATGACTATTCAGGGTTGATTTCCTTTAGAATTGACTGATTTGATGATCTTGCAGTTCAAGAGACTCTTAAGAGTCTTCTCTAGTACCACAATTTGAAAGCATCAATTCTTCATCGCGCAGCCTTCTTTACGGTCCTTCTTTATGTACTTTCTTGGTACAATGGAGCTTATAACACGACAGGATTTTATGAGGAATCAGCTTACTATCTGACAGGCCAGCATTTTTCTTTCCCAGAGCCCAGCAGGGGCACCTCCGGGGCAAAGTATGGGTCAGAGGCCAAGACATCTGCAATAAGTTCTGTGGGCCTCTGAGGTCCTATTTGTCAGAGGAGTATCTCTAGCTCCATCTCACAGGCTGATGGGAAACAATTTCCCCAGGGCTTCTTGGTCATACAAGGTGGATCTGAAACTCAAATCCAGGTTTTCCTTCCGCCTGCAAAGCCCCAGAGTCTTTTCCCAGTACTTGGTCACCTCCCAAAATATGACCCTGTTCCCAGGGGTCTAACTGATTGCTCGGATGGGGGTCCTTGGTGAGCAAGGGGCAGCTTCTCTCTGTCCCCACATTCCAGTTTGGCCTTGTTGCAAAATATCAAGTCTTTCTGTCCCCTTTCTTTCTTCCCTCCTTACTCTGTGCCTTCTCAGTGTCCTCAGGGCCTGGCAAACCTCCTACCTGGCTCAGATCCTCATCACCCAAGGAACCAGACAACCACTGGAAAACTTTCTGAGTTTTCCTTTGAGCTTGAAGAAGGGGTAGTGCTTGGGGAGAGAAGAGAGAATACAGCCTCAGATTGTCCCTTTCTGAGTCTTGGGAGTTGGCCTTCCATTACAATTATCACTCAATAATTTTATGTATGTTTTTATATGGTGATGTCTGAAGTGAAGTGAAGTCACTCAGTCGTATCTGACTCTTTGTGACCCTATGGACTGTAGCCTACCAGGCTCCTCTGTCCATGGGATTTTCCAAGCAAGAATACTGGAGTGGGTTGCCGTTTCCTTCTCCAGGAGATCTTCCTGACCCAGGGATCGAATCCAGGTCTCCTGCATTGTAGGCAGACGCTTTACTGTCTGAGCCACCAGAGAAGTCTCTCTCAGTTCAGTTCAGTTCAGTTCAGTTCAGTTCAGTCGCTCAGTCATGTCCGACTCTTTGCGACCCCATGAATTGTAGCACACCAGGCCTCCCTGTCCATCACCATCTCCCGGAGTTCACTCAGACTCACCTCCATCGAGTCGGTGATGCCATCCAGCCATCTCATCCTCTGTCGTCCCCTTCTCCTCCTGCCCGCAATCCCTCCCAGCATCAGAGTCTTTTCCAATGAGTAAACTCTTTGCATGAGGTGGCCAAAGTACTGGAGCCTCAGCTTTAGCATCATTCCTTCCAAAGAACACCCAGGGCTTATCTCCTTTAGAATGGACTTGTTGGATCTCCTTGCAGTCCAAGGGACTCTCGAGTCTTCTCCAACACCACAGTACAAAAGCATTAGTTCTTCGGTGCTCAGCTTTCTTCACAGTCCAACTCTCACATCCATACATGACTACTGGAAAAACCATAGCCTTGACTAAACGGACCTTTGTTGGCAAAGTAATGTCTTTTGAATATGCTATCTAGGTTGGTCATAACTTTCCTTCCAAGGAATAAGCATCTTTTAATTTCATGGCTGCAATCACCATCTGCAGTGATTTTGGAGCCCCAAAAAATAAAGTCTGACACTGTTTCCACTGTTTCCCCATCTATTTCCCATGAAGTGATGGGACCAGATAAAAGAATGATATAAAAAGCATCTGTGTATACTTTACCCAGGGCTTCCCTGGTGGTCACATGGTAAGGAATCTGCCTGCAATGCAGGAGACCCTGGGTCAGGAAGAGAACTTGGAGAAGGGAATGAATGGCAACCTACTACAGTATTCTTGTCTGGAAAATTCCATGGACAGAGGAGCCTGGCCAACTTCAGTCCATGGGGTCACAAAGAGTCGGACATGACTGAGCGACTGACATGTACACGCACTCTTCAGCCAGCCTGAGAAACACAACTTCATCAAGGGAGCAAACCCATGGAAACAGTGCAAACTAGCTTGCATCAGCTTCTAAGAGCTGATTGTTAAATTTTACCAAATTGTTGATATCATGAGCTATCTTACAATTGGCCATAGTCCTACAATTGACCTTTGAACACAGAGCAGTCAGGGTGTCAATCACTGCCCTACCCGTATCCCCAGCACACAGTCAACAATCCAAGTACTACTATCTGCCCCCAAAACAAAGGAATTGATAAATGACTCACCCAAGGGAGGATGCTGAGATAGTTGAAACAGAATCACGACTCAAATCCTAGTTCTTTTGATTCCATGTATGGTGACCCATAAACAAACACAAACTTGCCCTACACCTAGTTAATTTTCAAAGAACTATAGAAGGAAAATGCAGGTACTAAATTTATTGAAAAAAAAAATACACATATAGGTGGACCTGTGCATTTCAAACCTGTATTGTTCAAGGGTCAACTCCAGAAATTGGCAAGGGCTTACAAATTAGGGCATTGCTTTGTGCACCCAGCAGAAAGCAGACAGGCAGTGTGCCTCACCCATCCATCCCCCTCCATCCGCCCAGGTTGGTCCTGGCATTCGCTGCTCCAGGCTGAGGAAGTGCCTGTGGCTGGACAAGAGTGGGAGGGAAGAAGCAGGCTAGCTGGGGAAGGCCACAGGAAGGTCTTTTCTCTTAGTGAGGTGAGGAACCAAGGGAGGGTCTTAAGCAGAGAATGGCATTGACTTAGATTAAAGGATCATTCCAGTTGCTGTGTTGAGAACACAGGGAGCTGGGATAGAAACAGGGAGAACAGTGAGGAGGTGCCTGCAAAAATCCAGGTGGGGTAAATGATGGGGGCTTGGTCTAGAGAGCAGGGCTGCTGCATTTTATGACTCTAATGGGTACCATTGTGCAAGAATGGGCTTCCCAGGTGGCTCAAGTGGTAAAGAACCTGCCTACCAACGCAGGAGATGTGGGAGATGCCGGTTTGATATCTGGGGTGGGAAGATCCCCTGGAGGAGGAAATGGCAACCCACTCCAGTATTCTTGCCTGGGAAATCCCTTGGACAGAGGAGCCTGACAGGCTTCAGTCCATGGGATCACAAAGAGTCGGACACAACTGAGCACGCACACACATTGTGCAATATGGTGGCACAAGGAGGTAATGGTGAAGGTGATGTGCAGGGCACAGAGGCTATTTGTGTAAGGCAGGGCAAACACAATATACTAACCAATGGATTTGGGGTGCATGAGAGGGAATAAAGGTTGATGTCATGGTCTTTGACCTGAACAACTTAAAGGGTGAGATTGTCATTTACTGAGATAGAGAAGGGTCCAGGAGGACTGGCTTGAAGAAATCCTATGCCATGCTGAGTCATAAAGGTAATCTTTTATATAGTCTACTAAAATATTCAGTTTTGGTTTTCACACCTAAGTCTTTAATCCATGTGGAGGTGATTTCTGTTTTCAGTGTGAAGCAAGGATTCATTGTTAATTTCTCCTTGGTGTGAATTACCAATTTTCTCAGTACCTTTTACTGAATTATCTCATCTTTTCCCCTCAGTGACCTGCAGCGGTACCACTGGTCTCCATCAAGTTTCCTTATGTGCATGGATCAGTTTCCAGGCTCTCTATTCTGTCCAGTGGTCTAATATTACACTTTTAATTATCAGGGTATTATAAGTGGCCTGATATCTGGTTGGGCTGTCTTCACTCCCCACCCCTTCACCACCACCAGCAGGAACAGCTAATGTCATAGTTTATTCTAGGCTCTTTGCTCTTCATATAAATTCTAAATCAGCTTGTCAATATCCATGAAAAATCCTGTTGGCATTTTGATTGAAAGTATTGATACATTGAATCTATAGCTCAATTTAGGGGCAGTTGTCAGTTTTCTGACAATGAATTTTCCAATCCATGAGTATATTCTACAACCCCATTAACTTAAATCTACCTTCAAAATGTGTCAATAACACTTTACAATTTTTTTTCTGCAAAGATTACACAACTTTTTGTTAGACTTGCTTTGAAAAATCTTTTATCTACTTTTTGCTGCTTATTGCAAATAGTATATTTTTTAAAATGTGATTTTTTTTCTAACTTTGCTACTTATATACACAGAGGCAATTTTAATTTTTGTATATTAATCTTACATCCAGAGAGCTTACTCAATTCACCTATTAATTCCAGTAATTTGTTTGTAGATTCTTTGGGACTTCTTATTTTTAATAGTAACAATGGCTCTATTTATGTGTAGCATGTAACATGAGCCAGGCACTGCTCTAAGTACTTTATATACATTTTAATTTTCATAAGAACCTTAGGCAGTATTGCTATAATCTGCCCCTGCCACCTTTTTAAGATAGAAAAAATAACTTGCTTAAGGCTACTTGCTTAAATAACTTGCTTAAGGCCACACAGCTAGGAATAGTCAGAGTTGGGGTTAAACTCTGACAGCCTGGGACCAGAGTTCATATTATTACCCATGAGGCTCTATTCCATCTTTGTACCATCTTTGTTAATTAATAAGCAGGTATCCTTCTCTGCTTCTTGAGTCTAGCGTTTTACTATTAAATCCAATATTTTAAAAGGAATTTGAAGGTACCCTTTATCAGATTGAGGGTTCCATTTATTCTTAGTTAGCTAGCACTTTAATTTTTTAAAAAGTCATGCATGGTGCTGAGTTGTATTAACTATTTCTACAATTTAGTTTTTTTTACTGTACTGCTCGGCTTGCATGGATGAGTTCCCCACCCAGACCCTTGGCAGGGTGGAGTCTTAACCACTGGACCACCAGGGAAGCCTCATAACGTTTTTCTATTTTTGGCTGCGTCTCACAACATTTTAGTTCCCCGACCAGGGTTGGAACCCATGACCCCTACAGTGGGAGCACAGAGTCTTAACCTCTGGACCACCAGGGAAGTCATACAGCTATTACTTAGATGATCATATGATTTTTCCCTTTGATCTGATGATGTGGTAAATTATAGTAACTGATTTTTAAATAGTAAACCAAACTTGTATACCTGCATTTAAATTAGTATAGACGCATTATCAGGCTTCCTGGGTGGCTCAGGGGTAAAGAATCCGCCTGCCAACACTGGAGTCGAGGGTTCAATCCCTGGGTTAGGAAGGGAAGATCCCTTGGAGAAGGGAATGGCTACCCACTCCTTGCCTGGGAAATCCCAAGGACAGAGGAGGCTGGCGGGCTATAGTCCACGTGGATCACAAAAGAGTTGGACACAACTTTGCGATTAAACAACAGATGCATTTTTTTTTAATTGTAAAGGCTGTCTTGTAGAAAAGTGTATAAAGTCTTTGTGTAGAGTATAAAGAATAATAATAACTAGTTGTGTGCCACCTCCTGGGTCAGTGGGTGGCTTTACAGGGACCTTGGAAGCCTCTCCTGTATTTCTCCCAGCTGCCTCATCTCACTTTTGTTTGACCAATTTTTTTGTTGTTTTTGGCTCATGGCTGTGAAAGTACTAAGTCCTAATCACTTGACCAGCAGGGAAGTCCCTGTTTGACTCTTGTTAACAATCCCTTTGCTTTTCTCTATAGTGTCAGATCTCCTGGGCAGGAGACATTTGAGTACAGACCAGAAGGAGTGGGGCTTGGCCTGTGGATTGCAGAGGAAGAGCAGTCAGGCACAGGAGCCATGCTAAGGACATAGGCTCTTTCTGGCCCTTTTACTGGGAATCACTGCAGGATTTTGTACTAAGGAGTGACTTCTGTTTCCAAGGATCCATCTGGCTGTAATGCTACAGGACAGAACCCAGAGGGGCAGGACTTAGAAGCAGGGGGACCAGTGAGGAGGACCAGATCAGAGGCAGGATTGAAAATGGCTCCAGGCTGGTCCTCTCTCCACTAGCTCACATCTGGTTCACAGAAACACATGCATGTACACCCTTGCACTTGAGGGATTATGCCTGGTGCATTCTTATCTGGGGCTAACGCCTCTTGTTCCAAGCCTTGGTGCACCCCAAACTTTCAGGCAATGTGTCAAGCTCCCCAAGTGACCCCAGGAGTTATTTCACAGCTCAGTCTGTTATCTGATCTCTACTAGCCTTGGGCTACAGTCCAAGTCTCTGACGTAACATTGTGTTCTGTAAGCATTTAAATCGATAAATACCAAACACCATAAAAATCACTTTTTAAAAAGTGGATTTCTTTCTCAATAGCATCACCGTTAGAGAACACGACCTGTAATGATTACACTCCTTTCAAATGTGGAGCTTTATAACCCAGCAGATGGTCAATTTTTATATATAATCAATATATATTTGAAAATAATTTGAATTCAGGATTCTGTATTTGTTCAATAAAGCAGGCTTGCTAATTATCTCTATAGAAATCTTCGAATTCCTTATTAATATTTTTTGTTTAATCTATTAATTACCAAAAGATGTACCTTCAAGTCTTTCCCTATGAGAGCAGCCTTGTCAATTGCTCTTTGTAGTTCTGTCAGTTTTGCTTTACCAATTTTGTGATTATTCCAGTGCAGCTAGTTTAGAATTATTATGTCACCGGAATGAAGTGCTTTTGCTTTACAGTCTATTTTATCCAATATGAATGTAGTGTGACTAGATTGCTTTGTGATTTTGAGATAATTAATCCTTTTCTGTATTTCCATTTTTATCTTCTCTTTGTGTCTTTTTGCTTTAAATGTGCTTTAAATAATATATCTTAAAACATCTATAGCTTGATCATCTGTTTTTTAAACAGCTTGTCTACTCCATTTATATTTATTTTAATTTTTGATAGATTTGGATTTATTTTAATGATCTTATTTTGTACTTTCTGTTTGACCTAATTTTTCTATGCTGCTTTTTTTCTCCTTGTATTGGATTTGAGTGAGCTTTCTTTCTTCCCCCAGTCTAATTTTTGTCCTTATTCTTCCTGTTCTCTCAGTGGTTATCCTTGACTTTTTTTCTTTCTGGCTGAACTGTGTGGCTTGCAGGATCTTAGTTCCCCTATCGTGGAAGCTCAGTCCTAACCACTGGACCTCCAGTGAATTTCCTATCTTTGACATTTTTACATGCATAGTTAGCAAATTCTAAAGTTACTGGACCTCCAGTGAATTTCCTATCTTTGACATTTTTACATGCATAGTTAGCAAATTCTAAAGTTAATCAAGGTATTTCAGCTTTTCTGAACAATATAAAGGTGTTAGAATGCTTCACCTTTATTCTTGCCACCCCTCTAATATCAGCTAATGCGTGATTATTTTACAGATTTTTTACTCTACATAAGCAAAGTAGTTTAAGCTGTGGATTCTGGAGCCACAGGGTCCAAGTTGAGTCCTCCATCTTTCACTTACCAGCTGCGTGACTTTAGACAAGTGACTTAACCTTTCTGTGCTTCAGTGACTTCAACAGCAAAATGGGGGTAATAACCACACTTCTTAGGGTTGTTGGGAAAATTCAGTGAGGAAGTTCTGTAAAGCTTTGAATGAAACAGTCTGTGCTTAGCACCTGCTACTTCGTCAAAAATACTTAACTGTCACAGTCATCATTTTGCTCCATATATTCAACATTGTACTGTTGTTATAATTGATGTGTATTTACATTTATTCAGGGTTTCCAATATCTTTGCCTACCATCCGTTCTTTTACCTCAGATCTTCCTTCTGGGATTATTTTTTCTTTCTGAATTATGTTGTTTAGAAGATATTTTGGGTGAGATTGTGTTGTTGGTATTTTTTTTTTTTTTTTGCTAAGCTGTGTGGCCTATGGGATCTCAGTTCCCCAAGCAGGGATCAAACCTGTGTCCCCTGCATTGGGAGCACGGAGCCTTAACCACTGGACTGCCCAGGAAATCCCTGTTGTTGGTAAATTTTAAGCTCAGAAAGATTTTTATTTCATCCTATTCTTGGAAGAGTTATTGTAAACAGTTCTAGATTGTTGATTTCTTTTTGTCAGCACTTTGATGATGCTAGTTTATTTCCTTTTCACTTGGATGGTTGATTAAACTCATTATTATTCTCTGTAAGTAATCTGTCTTTTCTCTGTGGCTATTTCTAAGATTTCATTGTCTCTGGTATTCTAAATTTTACTTGATTGTACCTAGGTAAGGATTTTTTTTTACTTAAACTGACTGGGGAATTGTGATTCTTGAATCTAAGGATTCATATATTTCATCAATTCTGAAAAAAATCCAGCCACTATCTTTCCAAATATTTTCTCTTCCAGTTTTCTCCACTCTTTCCTTTAGAACTACAATTAGACATATGTTAGGCCCTCTCATTTAATCTTCATTTAACAGTTTTTTATTTTCCACATCTTTATTTCCCCCCTCTATGCTGCATTCTACTTAATTTCTTTAGCTATTATCTACTAATTTACCTTTTTTTCTCATCTGTATCTAATTAGCTCTTTTACCTGTCTGTTGAATTTGTTTTTAAAAGTTATGATGTCAATTTTCAAACTTAAAGAAAAGTAGAAGTAGAGAAGAATTTAATAAGCAGATATTGCACTTACCATCCAGCTTCAATAATTATCAATACACAACTAATCTTGTTTCATCATTTTCCTCACCCACCCATTCATTCCCACCCCAGATAATTCTGAAGCAAATCCCAGGCCTCTTACCATCCACCATCTTTCTTTTTATTTTATATTCCATCTGTTGTATGTGCATGCTGTCTCGTCAGCTGTGTCCAACTCTTTGAGACTCTATGGACTGTAGCCCACAAGGCTCCTCTGTCCATGGGATTCTTCAGGCAATAAAACTGGAGTGGGTTGCCATGCCCTCCTTCAGGGGATCTTCCTGACCTAGGGATTGAACCCATTGCCTTTCAACTATTATATTTCATTTCTGAAATTCCATTTGCTTCTTTTACTAACCAGTCTGTTCTTTATGGGTAGTTTTTTATTCTTTGCTTATGTTTTTATTCTCTTTTTCACAACTTCACACACTGAATGACAATAATTTTATATTCTGTAACTGATCATTCAAATCCTTGTGTCTTTTGGAATTTGGTCCTCTGATGATTTTTCTGACTTCTGATCATGGTAACTATTTCCTTGTATGTGTTTTAACTTAACACACAGACCTAAATGAAAATATAGGTACCAACTGCCACATGCCAGCTGCTCCAAGGAATGTAATCTTCCCAGTATTGTGAGAACATTTTATTCTTTTGAACAGATCAAGAGGTCAAAGCTCTGAGAGATTAAAATCTTATCTGAGGCCATACTGTCCATAAATGATAGACCTTGGGTTTGAGTCCAGGCTAGCCTTCCTCTGCCTAACCTTTCCTATCCCCTGCCCTTGCACAACCCATGATCCACAGGGGAAACTGACACCCAGATATGAACCCTGGAGTACTTGACCTCTGTTGACTTGGGGCTTCTTTTCTTCATGGGGTTCCATAGGGGCCCCACAGGAGACGAAGAGCCTCATGAAGGCTTCCTACACCCCCGAGGTGATTGAGAAATCGGTGAGGGACTTACAGCACTGGCATGGCAGGAAGACGGATGATCTGGGTAGGTGGGAAGCTGGGGGTGGGGGAGGAGGGAACTCCCTGGTAGGGTGTGTTGGCCTAAGGTCCTGAGAGAAACCACAGCAGCGGCCAGAGCCCTGGGGTGGGCCCGGAAGACATATGGGTTGCCACTGGGACCTGCACACTCCAGAGGTCCTCTTGGTGATTTGTGCTGGCTCCTTCTCTCCTCTCTGCAGGACGGTGGCACCAGAAAAATGCGATGAACATGAACTTGCAGAAAGCACTGGAGGAGAAAGAAAAGAGCAAAAACAAGAACTCAAAGTAGATACAACCCAGGAGAGGTGCCCTCCGCTCAGAGAAAGTGCTAGTAAAGAAAGGCACACATCCGAACCTTTGTCTCTGCTTGGCTCCTCTCTTCAGGTTGGGGGAGAGGGCAATGTGTAGTGCTGGAGAAACCTCCTGAGAAAGGACAGAAGCCCTAACGGTCCAAACTACCGTTCCCTCCTCACTCAACCCCAGCCTCTCCTCCTGGGGACACACACACATGCGCGTGCGCGCACACAGACACACACACAGACACATACAGACACACACACACAGACACACACAGACACAGACACAGACACACAGACACAGACACACACACACACACAGACACACACAGACACAGACACAGACAGATACACACAGACACACACACACACAGACACACACACACACACAGACACACACACGTTTCCCTCATAATTCCATGAAGGGATGTGAGAGCAGAGTGGAACTCTACTCAGGCCCACGGGGTGCCTCGCCCGGGGCGAAGGGCTTCTATATAGGGGACCGCTGCTGGATCTTACTGCACGGCCTCCCTAGCACAACCCCAATTATTTCCAGACATCTGTTCCTTTCCCAAGATCCAACGGACTTCAGAGGAACTGGCCATGCCTCCTCCAATCCAGGGGTAATTTTGATTGGTCTTCAGGAATTCTAACCCTTCCTTCTACACACAAAGTGATTGGTTCAAAAGGGGCATGTGATTCAACTTGGGCCAATGAGATGCAAGAAAAGGTGTGGGTGTGTGGAGCATTCTGGGAAATTCTTTCCTCTACTTGGAAAGCTTAGGAGCCTTCATTGCTCCTCTTGTGGTGAAAGAAATGTGCAGAGCAGACAGCTCTTGGCAGATACCCTATGACTAAAGGAACTGCAGACACTGCAGCACAATCTGGTCGCCCATGACCTCACCGAACTCCATCCTCCTGGCCAGATGTTTCCCCCCCAACACCCACCGCCCACTCCCTCTGGACTTCTTATAATGTGGACCTGGGCATCTTCTCACTGTTCAGTCAAACTCATCTTGAACCGATAAAGACCCTGGTAGCAAGAGAGGAGGGACCTCGGAGACCTTCTCTCCAGAGAAGGGGTTCCAGGTTAGACAGTCATGCTTGCCATCTGATCCCGAAGCTTATAGCCTGGTGGGTCTCCAAGACATAGCACTCTCCAACGCCCAGATCACTGATTTGCACTAAACCAACCCCAAACCTAGGAGCTTGAAATGACCACAGTCATTTATTTACTTAGATTGTGCGGTTTGAGCAGGGTTAGAAGGTATGGCTCATTTCTGCTCCATGGGGTATCTGCTGTGAAAATGGCTGCTTCTCTCACATACCCTGTGTCTCAGCTGGAGGCCAGTTGGGCATTACTTTTTCTTTGTTGGAGCTCCGCCTCTCCTTGTGGCAGCTTGGGCTTCTTCCTGGCATGGTGACTGTGTTCCAAGAAGGAGTCTCTCAAGGAGACAAGACTCAACGTGTTAGAACTTATCATGTCTTAACACTAGCTTGTTAATGTCCCTGTGGTCAGAGACAAATACGGTCAAGTCAAACTTCTAGTGGGAGGTGGCTAAACAAGAGCATTCCTATCAGCAGAAACAGTTCACTGGGGACTCACCACACTAACTGTCTACCACAGTGACCATCATCCTCTGGGAAAATCAAAAGTACATCTTTGGCAGAAAAAGGGGGCGGGCCCCTTCTTCCACAAAAAAGAGTGACATCTTTAAGGTAGGATTGGATGTAGTAGAGGGAGGTGAATTCAGCTTGATTTAATATTTACTGGGTACCTGACTGTGTAAAACATTGAGTTCAGCTCAGCTTTCTAATATTAGGTACCTAATTTCTGCAAGACACTGTTCTTGTGTGAGAAAAACTAGATTTCATCTTTCAGTTCAGAGCAGTTCAGTCACTCACTTATGTCCGACTCTATGTGACCCCATGGACTGCAGCACACCAGGCTTCCCTGTCCTTTAACAACTCCTGGAGCTTGCTTAAACTCATGTCCATCAAGTCAGTGATGCCATCCAATCATCTCATCCTCTGTTGTCCCCTTCTCCTCCCACCTTCAATCTTTCCCAGCATCAGGGTTTTCTCCAAGGAGTCAGTTCTTCACATCAGGTGGCCAAAGTATTGGAGTTTCAGCTTCAGCATCAGTCCTTCCAATGAATGTTCAGGACTGATTTCCTTTAGGATGTCTCCTTGCAGTCCAAGGGACTCTCAAAAGTCTTCTCCAACACCGCAGTTCAAAAGCATCAATTATTCTGTGCTCAGCTTTCTTTATAGTCCAACTTTCACATCCATACGTGACTACTGGAAAAATCATAGCTTTGGCCAGATAGACCTTTGTTCACAAAGTAATGTCTCTGCTTTTTAATATGGTGTCTAGGTTGGTCATAACTTTACTTCTAAGGAGCAAGTGTCTTTTAATTTCAAGGCTGCAGACACCAT
The DNA here is from genome assembly GCF_014754425.2 of Oryx dammah. NCBI lineage: Eukaryota > Metazoa > Chordata > Mammalia > Artiodactyla > Bovidae > Oryx > Oryx dammah. The sequence continues at coordinate 5,968,855 of NW_024080622.1, forward strand.
CTGCAGTGATTTTGGAGCCCCCCAAAATAAAGTCTCTCACTGTTTCCATTGTTTCCCCATCTATTTGCCATGAAGTGATGGGACCAGATGCCATGATCTTAGTTTTCTTAATGTTGAGTTTTAAGGCGACTATTCCACTCTCCTCTTCACTTTCATCATGAGGCTTTTTAATTATTCTTCATTTTCTGCCATAAGGTGGTGTCATCTGCATATCTGAGGTTATTGATATTTTTCCTGGCAACCTTGATTCCAGCTTGTGCTTCATCCAGCCTGGCATTTTGCATGATGTACTCTGCATAGAAGTTAAATAAGCAGGGTGACAGTATACAGTCTTGACATACTCCTTTCCCGATTTGGAACCAATCTATTGTTCCATGTCCAGTTCTAACTGTTGCTTCTTGACCTGCATACAGATTTCTCAAGAGGCAGGTCAGGTGGTATGGGATTTCCATCTCTCGAAAAATTTTCCTCAGTTTGTTGTGATCCACATAGTCAAAGGCTTTAGTGTAGTCAATAAAGCAGAAGTAGATGTTTTTCTGGAACTCTCTTGCTTTTTCGATGATCCAACAGATGTTGGCAATTTGATCTCTGGTTCCTCTGCCTTTTCTAAATCCAGCCTGAACATCTGGATTCAATAGTAGCTATTGAGTAGCTACTATCTGCTTTGTCTTCTCAAAGCCTGCCACTGTTTTATCAATTAAGTCTGGTGGTGGTTTAGTTGCTAAGTCATGTCCGGCTCTTGCAAACCCGTGGACTGTGGCCTGCTAGGCTCCTTCGTCCTTGGGATTCTTTAGGCAAGTATACTAGAGTGGGTTGCCATTTCCTTATCCAGGGGATCTTCCCAACCCAGGAATTGAACTCATGCCTCTTGAATTGTAGACAAATTCTTTACTGATTGAGCTATGACTTTGGCCACCTGATGTGAAGAACTGACTCATTGGAAAAGACTATGGTGCTAGGAAGGATTGAAGTCAGGAGGAGAAGGGGACGACAGAGGATGAGATGGTTGGATGGAATCACCGATTTGGTGGCCATGAGTTTGAGCAAGGTCCGGGAATTGGTGATGGACAGAGAAGCCTGACATGTTGCAGTCCATGGAGTTGCAAAGAGTCAGACCGAACTGAGCAACTGAACTGAACTGAACTGAACTGAACTGAACTATCTGCTCATCACATATGGCAACTGAAAAAAAAAAAATGAGCCATCTAGAGAATTGTAGCTAAAGTAGACCCCATCCTGTTCTGATATAGAAATTATAATATGCCAGATGCTTATGGTTGTGTGCCAGATGCTTTACACACACAGCCTTATTTCATCCTTATGCCATCCTCAATGCTATTATCATCCTCTCTATGAAGATGAGGAAACTGAGGCTTGGAGAGACCAAGGAAATTCTCCAGCAGGAAGCTGGGGTGGAAAATTCAGGAAATTCTGTTCAAAGTTGTTTTCTGATCTACCAGGCAATCATAGATACTGAGGGCCATAATCACTTGGTTCTGTTAGCCACCACAGGGCACAATGGTATGAATTGTACAGTTCTGTCCTTAAGGACATCACAGTCTGCAGAGAACTGATGTGGAGGGAGCTGGCCTTGAGACTCATCCACCCATCTGACAAACACATACCATGCATCTACCCTCTGTTCAGTACTGAACAATAAACCAGAAGTTCAGAGATGAATAAAACATGGCGCCTGTCCTCAAGGAGTCCAGAGTCCGGGGGAGAGATGAGTCAATCAAAGATGCTCACAAGTTTTACACATGCAGTGAGAAGGCCATATGCGGCCAATGGAAGCGCAGAGGTGAACTTGGGATGGGGGCTCATAGATGACCTCATAGAAAAGGAAGATCTTGAGGCGAACCTTGGGACATGAGTAGGTAGGCTCAGATGGCCTGGAAGAGATACAGCATTCCAGACTGAAGGCATTGTGTGAGCACAAACCTAGCATGCTTATTTGGGGAGCTGCTTATTCATTAATCTTGGAGGGTAGGACTCCAAGGTGGGGCACAAAGGTCAAGGGGGAAAGGTTCACAGAAAGAAAATCTATACTTGGATGGGACTGTGCCTTCTGAGGGTTTCGGATGTGAGATCCAACCCTTCCTCCAGGAACTTAGAGTCTGGCTGGAACACAAAGGGCTGATAATGACAGAAGCAACCACATAGTCAAGTTGAAAACATGCTCAGTACCTCCACTAATTAGAGAGACCGTTATGCAAATTAAAACGATAAATTCATAGAGTTGGCAAACATTAAAATGCAAGTATAGGTGAGGAGAGAAATGAGAAGTCACATACACTCCATGAATCCTGAGTCCAGAACAGCAAGGAAGAATTTAGCAAGGTTGAAATTAAATTTTACAGCCTAGCACTTCAATTTCTGCATAGCTTAGAGAGACTCTGAAACATGCACACAAGGAACCTCATGCAAAGATATTCATTGCAGCATTGTTTGTAACAGCAAGACAACACACAGATCTGTTAGGCAGAGAATGGACAAGGCAGGTAATTTATGACAGTGGAAAGGGCCAAACCACATCTACATACACCAGCATGGAAAGATCTGGAGATATATCATAGTGGGTGGAAATGACAGTCTGCAGAATGAGCCTTACAGTATGAAATGTGCCATTTATGTAACCTTCAAAAAGCATACACCCAACAGCTTCATTGCTCATCAGAGCTGAGCAATTTTCCACCTTCACAGTATGGAAGGTGGATTGAAAGGATACTGCAGAAATTCAACTTCACATTACATTTGTTTTGTTTCTGTAACTGCTTTGTTTCCTGTAACTACTGGCGAGAGCTGGCAAGATGCTCTCTGAGAGAGCTCAGATGCTTAGGAAGAGCCTCCAAGTAACAGAATGTGGGGAAGGTGATTTTAAGTTAAACGAGCAATTTCAATTTGAACAAAATGAACAAATGAACAAAGACATTTTATGTCTTTGCTTCAGTTAAAGATTTTATCTCCGGACATTAAGAGAAGCCCTTTTTCATTAAACATTGAGTATTCTGGAGAGAGAGAAGCTGCAATATTGGCAAAATAAAACATGCACAGCTTTTAAAACTTAAATGAGACCTTAATTTCACTGTTGCTGTTTCCAACAGCATTCCTTGTTCATTGTATTTCTGAGGTCATTAGATGGTGGTGGTGGTTTAGTCGCTAAGTTGTGTTCAACTCTTGCGTCCCCATGGACTGTAGCCTGCCAGGCTCCTTTGTCCATGGGATTCTCCAGGCAAGAATACTGGGGTGGATTGCCATTACCTTCTCCAGGGGATCTTCGTGATCCAGGGATTGAACCCGGGTCTCCTGCATTGCAGGCAGATTCTTTACTGACTAAGTTACGAGAGAAGCCCATTAGATTGTAGACATGGTGATTCTTAAGTTTCTAGGAGGTACAGGGACCAGGTCTTAAGTAGAACTAGTGCATAGAATGGAAAAGTTATTCATCCTCCATTCTTGCAGGACTTCATTTACTCAAAGTGATTCAGATCTGTCTTCATATTTTCTGTGATATTCAAGTACCACCTGAGGGAGAAACCTATAACAACTTCCAGTGCTCTATCCTGGGACTCAGGCGACCTGCTGTACCTGGCTTTATCCTAGTCCAGCTCACTCCCAGGTGGTAGTGTCTCTAAATTACAGCAAAGTACTTAGACCTTAGAAATCCAGCATGTATGTGCTAAGGAGGGGACCCAGAGACCATTTAATTACACCTTTCTAACCATGTATTTCCTTCTCTTCATTCATAGCTCCATTTTAGAGCTGTGGAAGCTAAGGCCCAATTAAGTGAATTTCTGTTTAATCTGAAAGTGAACAGTACACATAGTCAGCTTTGCAAATCCAAACTGTCAGTGACAGTCCAAAGTGGCTGGAAGAGGTTTTCTGCCTTCTCCCTCTGGAAATCACTGTCTCCGTGGTAAATGGGAGCTAGCAGGACTGTAATAAATCCCAGCTTGCCCCGTGGCTCAGCGGTAAAGAATCTGCCTCCAATGCAGAAGCCACAGGAGACCTAGGTTTGATCCCTGGGTCAGGAAGATCCCCTGGAGAAGGAAATGGCAGCCCACTCCAGTATTCTTGCCTGGAGAGTCCCATGGGCAGAGGAGCCTGGCAGACTACAGTCTGTGGGGTCACAAAGAGTCAGACATGACTGAAGTGAGAGCACGCACGCATGCATGCAGTAAGTCCAGAGGAAGTCCAAGAGGCAACAAGAGACTCTGCAGCCACAAGTGACTCTCTAGCTGGGCTCTAGTCCCTGAGAAGATCACCTTGCTTATCAGAGACTCATTCCCCTTTACCTCCAGGGAAATAACACCAGTCTCAGGACTGTCTGAGAAAATGCATGTCCAGGATCAGGCATAGCACATAGCCCTCTTTCAGGCATGTAATAAATGCTTATTCTTTTCTTTCGGGCCTAGGTTTCCCAACTATGTTTCAAGAAACACTGGGACATATTAATAAGTATGATATAAAGAATTGTCCCATTGTCAAATGGATGATGCTGATTTAATTTTCTCTTTGTGCAAGATTTTTTAGGACCTAGAGTATGCAAAGATTCATTGTGCCACTGCAAATTATTGCCTAGTCTTCACTGTTTTCCATTGTGCCTAGCACAGACAGAGAAAGCCACCAAGAGCTCTAACAATAAAAATGATTTTATTAAAATTGCAGGTACAGAAGCTTGGGGAATCATCTGGGGGAGAGGAGCCTTGTTTTTTTTGGCAGGGGGAGAGTGGTGGTGGATGGACTCATGTGTCAGCCAGGATGCTCCGTATCAAAGCTAAAGGGCCTGGCCTCCTCCCTCTGGCCAAGCATGCAGGCATCTCATCTGGGAAGCTGATAAGTAATAAGAGAAGGCATGAGCCTGTCCTTAGGACAAGGGGGTGAGTTTCATGGTGATCCTGTGTGAATTAGGCCACGTGAGGGATAACCCAGCCTCTTCTCCCATTCTTGTGCTGCTGGCTTCCCTGGATTACAAGCTAGAGGGTGACTTGCTCCCGGTAGTGGCCAGAAGGCAGGCCTGGATCTCCCCCATTCCTTATCTCTTTCTGGTGGACTTGCATTTACCAAGCACCTAGTGTGTACTGGGTGTTTGGCACCATGGAAGAGACAGAGATGAGTTGTCCTTATGTTCAGAGGGCTCCCAGGCTACAGGGTGATAATAACAGAGGACAGAAGGAATTCCTTGATGTCTAGTGGTTAAGACTCTGCCTTGCAGTACTGGGATGTGAGTTTGATCCTTGTCAGGGAACGAAGACCCCACATGCCATGGAGCAACCATTTCTGTACAACTGAGAGTCTGTGCACTGCAATGAAAGATCCTGCATAATGCAACAAAGATTCTGTATGCTGCAACAAGACCTGACATAGCCAAATAAAATTAAATAAATATTTTTTAAAATAATGGAAGACAGAGATGAGCAGAATACTAAGGAAAGTTTGCTTTTTTCTTTTTTGCAATGCAAGGGCCTGATTTAAGCTTTCATTACAGAGGCATCCACTTGAAAGATGGAGATCACAAAGAAGCACATTGCACAGCCACAGAACTAAGAAAAGAGCCGTGCCACCTCCCACCCCATGCCCCGACCCCTCCACTGAGTTTCCTCAGTTATAGAGATCTTGGTTGATTTCAATCACTGACTATTTGGGTCACTTGTTCTCACACTTTAAATTTCCCTGCTTATGTTTTAAATTCACCAATAAACAGTGCCAACTTAAAAAAAAAAACAAAAACACAATATGAGAGTTGTGAACTAAGTTTTATTTGGGGCAAAATGAGGACTATAGCCCAGGAGATAGCATCTCAGATAGCTCTGAGAAACTGCTCCAAAGAGGTAAGGGAAGGTCGGTATATATGTGATTTTGGTAAAGGGGGAATACAGGCGATCAAACACACATTTTTTACAGAAGGTTGCTGCTAGTCATGGTAGCTCAGCTGGTAAAGAACGTGCCTGCAATGTAGGAGACCCTGGTTCGATTCCTTGGTTGGGAAGATCCCCTGGAATAGGAGACAGCAACTCACTCCGGTATCTTGTCTGGAGAATCCCTGTGGACAGAGGAGCCTGATGGGCTACAGCCCATGGGGTCACAGAGAGTCGGATACGACTGAGGGACTAAGCACAGTACAGTACAGTACTGCTAGTCACGAGGAGAATACATGTCACCAAGATGTCCCCACGAGGAGGCGCCAGAGTCAGGCTCATACATTGGCTCCTGAAGATACCTATCTGAAGACCTGTTCTGCCAGTTTTCCCAGAGCTCAGAGTGCCTCATTTCTGTGCTCTGCCCTGAACTCCTTTCAGAGGGTGTTGAAAGTCAGCAGCTGCAGCAGCAACTGATTTAATAATCCTAGTAGAGGCGGATGGCAAGTGCCAATCTGTAGTTGACAAGAATGAAACCTCAGAACCTTAGCCCCCACCTTTGACCCCAGTAAAAGTAGAAACCCAGGTCGTTCTCTCTCTTCCTCCCCAGGACCTCGCTCTCTGGCCCCACCGCACTGTGTAATTTCCAGGTCTTGTAAATAATAAGCCTTTATTTTCTCAGTGTTTCCTGATGGCTATTGCTGAAGGAGGCCTTGCAATTATAATAAGACTCACAAGGGCTTCCCTTGTGGCCCAGTGGTGAAAAAGCCGCCATGCAGTGCAAGGTCTAGGAAGATCCCAGTCTGGTTCGATCCCTGACCTGGAAAGATCTCACATGCTCTGGAGCAACTAATTCCGTGCTCCACAAAAAGAGAAGCCTTTGCCATGAGAAGCCGCAATGAGGAGTAGCCACCACTGCTGCTGCTAAGTCGCTGCAGTCGTGTCCGACTCTGTGCAACCCCAGAGACGGCAGCCCACCAGGGTCCCCCGTCCCTGGCATTCTCCAGGCAAGAACACAGGAGTGGGTTGCCATTTCCTTCTCCGAAAGAGTAGCCATGGCGGGTGGGGGTGGGGGGTAAAAAAAAACAACCTAAACGTTGAGGGTTGTGCTGTATTAGGTGGATTTTCTGAGAACTTCAACCCCGGGAGACAGAGGAACTGCTCCCCAGAAGTAAGGGGCAGGGGGAGGTGGTCCTGGCTATAGAGGGGTTTTCTAACAAAGACTAGGTAACTAGAACATCAAAATTTACCATTAATTAAAAAAAAACAGGTATCTCAAGTTAAGGAATTTAGCTTTTCTCTGTATGGGAAGAAACCAGAGTCTGGGCTCCCTGAAATCATTCCTTTGATATGCACCTTTGATATCTAGGGCCGGGATCCTGTGCTTTCTCATCCCGAGTCCCCTCGGGGCTCACCATTTGAGTGGCTATAGTGGTTGACAGATGCAATATTCTCTGTTTGCTGATAGACAAGCAACATTTTTCAGTCACAGATCTTACCCTACGACCCTTAAGAGATATTCCCTAGGTTCTGGTTTTCCCTTTCATTCTATTTACCTATTTACCCTGTTGCCCAGGGTAAAACCCCCTCCTCAGCCTCCTCGCAAGGGTCCACCACAGGAAAGGTGAGTCACTGTGGAGAGCCTCTGTGTCCTTGGATTTAAGGGACTAGAAACCCAGGCAGTCTCCATTTAGAAAATAGCACTGAGAGCTTTACATATATCAACTCAGTCACAACGCTCCTTCAAAATTGTTTTCTTTAATGGTCCCATTTTACAGATCTGGAAATGGTGGCACAGAGAGGTCCATGCAGTCGGTAAGTGGTGGAGCTGGGATTTGAATTCTGAGGGTCTAACTCTGAAGTCCTTGACCTTAACCACAGGTTACATTGCTCTGAAGAAATGTAAACAGTGGTTTCCTCAGGAATTATTGTGGGCACAGGGCGAGGCTTCTAAAATGTTTGTATCTGAGTCCAGAGGAGGAAGTTCACACAGGGATTTTCCTGTTGGCTGATCCTTAAATTCTTTCTGAGATTGGAATGCCAGTGATCTTTTAAAAGCTGAGTGAAGGAGGAGGTAAGCTCTCGAGTGTTTGATCTGAGTGAGAGCCAGATAATATCAACAAGGAAAATTAACCTGGGTAAATTGTTTACAGGCAACCAGGCATGCAGGGAGTCTTGGACTGTGACCTGAGATCAGCAGACCACATACTCCATCCCTAAAGAGGAGGATGAAAGCAAAGGCTGGAGGAACTTTAGAAAACCCTTGCATTTCCTTAATTAACTGATGGGGAAAATGAGGCACAAGGAATCAAGTGAAGTGATGACCTCTTGGTGACCTCCTTATCTTTGCTAACCCAGCTCACATTGGCAGGCAGAGCTGGGACTTGGGTCTCAGGATTCTCCTTTGGGGTTCCTGACTCAGCCAACAAACATCTGTGAGCCCCTGGACGGGTTCCTTAAGGCTGCTTTGAATCCTGGGGTCCTCATATGTAATAACAAGAAAGTCAGAGAACAAATCTCCTCAGGCAGCTTGATGGACAGAGGGTGGTCAACGGCTCCCTAAATGTAGTGATCAGTAGCAGTACCTGGCCCAGGGTAGGTGCTTGATAAATGTCATGCAGTCACTTTATCTTCCACATGGAAGATCTTTCTTTGCTCCCCAGAAATCATTAAAAAGCAAACAAGCAAAGAAAGAGGAAAAAAGGTAAAAACTCAGTTGGGGAGCAGAAAAGCTCAGAGGGGAGATGGAGGGTGAGAAAGAAGAGCTAGGGGCCCCTCTCCTTGGTGTCTGAGTGCAGCTTGGCCTGCAGGAGACAGATAAACACATGACCCATTGCCAGGCTGCCTGGGCGCTGGTCAGCTGACTGAGCAGAGAGAAGCTCAGAAAACAAAAACACTTCGAAAGCAGTCCCTGGGGGTACGAGCCTTGGAGGGCAGCCTGAGTTTGGGGTCCTCAGAAGCAGACCCTGGGGCAGGGACCCTGTGAACGGTTTACTCAGGAAATGAGAGAGAAATAAAATGTACACTATGAAGTAAATTACCACGTGGACAACTGGAAAGAACTTGATTCCCCCAAGGAAGTCTGGAAAGCGTCTGGACCCTGGGCCTCAGAGTTACCCCACTGAAGGGTCAGGGCAGGGTGGGCTCTCCAGGGGCCCCAAGTCCCTGGAGCCTTTGGTGAGCTCTGTTCCCAAAGCCAGAGAGCATCCTCTGTCCTGTGGCTGGGTGCCCTGGACAGTGCAGATGGCGGTGGTGTGGTGTCAGAGGTAAAGAGAGCCTTAGGTTTGGGTCAGGTCAGTGTGATGAGGCCGGGAGCTGGAGGCTGGCAGGCGTGGAGGCTGAGATTCTGCCCTCCCAGAGTCTGGGAGATGGGATCGGCCTCCCTGGTCTTTGTGTTTCAAAAGGATGTCTTTCATCCGGGTCCTTGAGGAAGCTACTCCTGGATTGGAGGAGAAACACAAACATCTCAAAAGCATAGAGGAGGGACTTGTCATGTTAAGCTCTTTCTGGCAAACACTCTAAGAAAGGGAGGGCAGAGACCTATGGTTGGGTGTTGCCTGGAACAGATGGTAAATTCTCCCAGCAGCTATGTTTTCTCAGGCAGGCCTTTCAGTGGGAGGCTGGGTGTCATCCAAGGGGCACAGCCATAGGTTGCTAGAAGCTGGACTAGAGTCTGATCAAGTCTTTTAATGTGGGGGTTTGTATGGAGTTCCCTGGTGGCTCAGACGGTAAAGCCTCTGTCTACAATGCGGGAGACCCGGGTTTGAGCCCTGGGTTGGGAAGATCCCCTGGAGAAGGAAATGGCAATCCACTCCAGTACTATTGCCTAGAAAATCCCATGGACAGAGGAGCCTGGCAGGCTGCAGTCTATGGGGTCGCAAAGAGTCGGACATGACTGAGTGACTTCACTTGACTTCACATCCTCTGAGAGCTCTGCAGTTTTCGGTGGGCAGGTCCAGATGGATCTGTTGCGAGTGTTACCCAGGAAGCCAACCAGCCCATTTACCATTCCCCAACAGCCCAAGTCACAGACCTGAGGCTCTCATGTCCTGAAATACAGAAACCTGCCTTCTCTCTCACACACACAAATACACCATCATGGGCATACACAGTTACCTGAACAAATGTGTATTCACAGACGGCTGAACATCAGCATGATGCCTGCACACAGATACGTGTGTTTGTACACACATACACATATGAAAGATATAGAAAAGCATCGAAAACATGCACACAGCCAGACTCAAGTGTGCAAACCAGGACAGCTTCTTCGTTGTGCAACCTATGTGGTCACACAGGGCATTACAGTCAGAGGGGCTCCCACTTGGTTTAATGATCTATTGCCATGCTTTTGAAATGCTTAATACTTTTGAACAGATGCACACACGTGTGTTGTCTATCTCTTTCTGTCTCACTCTTTCCTGCCTTCTTGTCTTCACACTGGAACTTCCCACAAAGCTCCGCCGTCAGCCTTGTTAGAATGAAAACTGCATACTGCCGCAGAATGAGCTGTCTCTACTGATTGTATTTGGACTCATGTCTGATGATGACCTCTAGGTGGCAGCACCAAGCTGAGTCAAGCCTCATCTCTGGCTGGAAAGGAAAGAAGGGCTGGGCCGGCAGAGAACGTGGGTGCATCTACCCTTTTCCGGAAAGCTTGGAGTTTTCCCAAGGCAACAGGTTTACCCATTCCATTCTTCTGTGCCTGTATTTTTATCCAATTCATTTTTTCTCCGGAGAAGGCAATGGCAACCCACTCCAGTATTCTTGCCTGGAAAATCCCATGGACGGAGGAGCCTGGTAGGCTGCAGTCCATGGGGTCGCGAAGAGTCGGACACGACTCAAGTGACTTAGCAGCAGCAGCATTTTTTCTCATTTACTTTTAATATTTTTCTTTTTTTGTTTCTTACAATTTTCAGATTACAAATGCAACACATTTCATCATAATCACACAGGATAAGGATGGTGTTAGTTGCTCAGTCATGTCTGACTCCTTGAGATCCCGTGGGCTGTAGCCCACCAGGCTCCTCTGTCCATGGAATTCTCCAAGCAAGAATACTGGAGTGGGTAGCCTTTCCCTTCTCCAGGGGATCTTCCCAACCCAGGGATCGAACCTGGGTCTCCCACACTGCAGGCACATTCTTTACCATCTGAGCCACTCATCCATAGCTTGGTGCTTTGTAAAATCCTGTAACAGAAAGTGACAGCGTGTCCCCCCACCCACGACGTTTTCTTTACTTCAGCACTTTTTCTCCTGTGAATGTGTGCATGCTAGGTCACTCCAGTCACGACTCTTTGCGACCCTCTGGACTGTAGCCCACTAGCCTCCTCTGTCCATGGGATTCTCCAGGCAAGAATACTGGAGTGGGTTGCCACACCCTCCTCCAGGGCTCTTCCTGACCCAGGGGTTGAACCCAGTCTCCTGAATTGCAAGCAGATTCTTTACCATCTGGGCCACCAGTGAAGCCCACACTGTTGGTGAGAATGTAAATTGGTGCAATCACTATGGAAAATAGTATGGTGGTTCCTCACAAAAATTAAAAGTAGAGCTGCCATATGATCTAGCAAGTCCACTTCTGGGTATGTATTCAAAGGAAATGAAAGCAGCATCTTGAAGAGAGAATTGCCCTTTCATATTCACAGTAGCACTATTCACAATGGCCAAGATACAGAAACAACCCAAGTGTTCATGGGACCCCACTCCATGGCATTCTTCAGGCCGGAATACTGGAGGGGGTAGCCATTCCCTCCTCCAGAAGATCTTCTCATGGATGAATGGATAAAGAAAATGTAGTATATATACATAGTGGAGTATTATCCAGCTATAAAAAAGAAAGAAATCCTGCCATTTGTGATAACATGGTTGAACCTGGAGGACATTATGCTAAGTAAAGTAAGCCAGACACAGAAAGACAGATGTTGTATCATCTCACTTATATGTGGAATCTAAAAAACAGGACTCAGAGAAACAGAAAGTAGAATAGTGTTTGCCAGGAATTAGGGGTGGGACAAATGGGGAGATGCTGGTCAGTTCAGTTCAGTTCAGTCGCTCAGTCGTGTCCGACTCTTTGTGACCCCATGAATCACAGCACACCAGGCCTCCCTGTCCATCACCATCTCCCGGAGTTCACTCAGACTCACGTTCATCGAGTCAGTGATGCCATGCAGCCATCTCATCCTCGGTCGTCCCCTTCTCCTCCTGCCCCCAATCCCTCCCAGCATCAGAGTCTTTTCCAATGAGTCAATGCTTCGCATGAGGTAGCCAAAGTACTGGAGCCTCAGCTTTAGCATCATTCCTTCCAAAGAAATCCCAGGATTGATCTCCTTCAGAATGGACTGGTTGGATCTCCTTGCAATCCAAGGGACTCTCAAGAGTCTTTTCCAATACCACAGTTCAAAAGCATCAATTCTTCGGCGCTCAGCCTTCTTCACAGTCCAACTCTCACATCCATACATGACCACTGGAAAACTGGAAAAACCATAGCTTTGACTAGACGGACCTTAGTCGGCAAAGTAACGTCTCTGCTTTTGAATATACTGTCTAGGTTGGTCATAATTTTCCTTCCAAGGAGTAAGCGTCTTTTAATTTCATGGCTGCAGTCACCATCTGCAGTGATTTTGGAGCCCCCCAAAATAAAGTCTGACACTGTTTCCACTGTTTCCCCATCTATTCCCCATGAAGTGATGGGACCAGATGCCATGATCTTCGTTTTCTGAATGTTGAGCTTTAAGCCAACTTTTTCGTTCTCCTCTTTCACTTTCATCAAGAGGCTTTTTAGCTCCTCTTCACTTTCTGCCATAAGGTACAAAATTTCAATTATGAGATGAATAGGTTCTGGGGATGTAAATTACAACATAGTGACTCTACTGTCTCATATGTATTGTTTGCTTGAAATTTGCTAAGAGAGTAGGTCTCAAACATGGTTACCACGTGAGCTGATGGATGTATTATTAACTAACTTGATTGTGATGTTCATTTCACACTGCAAAAGTATATTAAATCATGTTGTGTGAAGAAATAACACAGTACCATGTAATCACATACACTTTTTTATTCATCAACCATGCCTCAGTAAAACTGGGGGAAATACTTTGGGCTGATGAGATGTGGCAAAGCCTACTGGAGATGGGGAAGCCTCTTTCCCATCAGTCATCCAGGGACACGGAGCTGCACCGCAGTGCAGATGTTCAGCAGCATGAGACAGAACTATCTAATGAACATGCAGAGTGTCTGCTCAGAATACATCATTGTCAGGAAAGCTCATAGCAGGACATAACTTGTGATGATGTCAAGCACTTGGCAACTGATCAAGCTAGCTGGATCTTTCAGGTGTGATCTCCCCGCAATCTCTGCAGGAGACACTAAGGGAAGGTGTGATTTACTGTTGGAAGATAGGAGAAACCAGATGCTTCACTGAAGGACTGTTGTGTGTAAGAGTGAGAGTGAAAGTTGCTTAGCTGTGTCTGATCCTTTGGGACCCCATGGACTATACAGGCCATGGAATTCTCCAGGCCAGAATACTGGAGTGGGTAGCCGTTCCCTCCTCCAGGGGATCTTCCCAACCCAGGGATCAAACCCAGGTCTCCCGCATTGCAAGCGGATTCTTTACCAGCTGAGCCGCCGGAGAAGCCCCAAAATACTGGAGTAGGTAGCCTATCCCTTCTCCAGGGCATCTTCCTGACCCAGGAATTGAACTGGGATCCTCCTGCATGGCAGGCAGGTTCTTTACCAGCTGAGCTAACAGGAAAGATTGTTAGCATCACCATAAGTCCTCTTTAGTCTTTTTGCATCACTTTCTATCTTTCTCTCTTTCCTTAAAAAATTTACTTATTTATTTGGCTGCCCCAGGTCTTAGTTGTGGTACACAGAGAATCTTCCATCTTCACTAAAGCATGAGGAATCTTTAGTTGTGGCATGCAAACTCTTAGTTTTGGCATGTGGGATCTAGTTCCCTAACCAGGGATCTAACTTGGGCCCCCTGCATTGGAAGCACAGAGTCTTAGCCACTGGACCACCAGGGAAGTCCCACTGTTTGCATCACTTTCTATCAAGCAAACCACGTGTTCATAGAGACCTTTGGAAGTGCATTAATCCCTGCTTCAGTGGTGAGAGGAGTGCAACCTCCTTGAAAGTCTCTGGTTGTTTTTTGCAGACCAGGAATGATGTAGGAGATGCCAACTTTGCAATGGGTTCCCTGAATTCAAGGGCTTGATAGAGTCCAGGGGTTGTGGAGGCTAAGAGGAAGTACTTGTAAGGTGGATGTGGTTAGTACCTTGGGAAGCAGAGCTGAAATAGTGAAAGAATAGTATAACCCGAGAGGGCTTCAGCAGAAGTTAATGGGTCATGGTGTACTTAGGAGTGATGTAGTTGGGCAGCCTAAGAAAGTTTTAATCTGTACGAATGAAAAAACTCCTAATGGACAGGGATGTGATTTGAGTCACCACACTAAGGAGATTTTCCCCCTTATTCAATTCCTAGAATTGGGCTGGTTCTTAGAACAGAGCCCCTTGATTGAAGGCAAGGGTTGGAGGAAGGACCCTGCCACACTGCCCAACATGTATATGGTAAATGTTTCTTCTAGCCTTCTCCAAAGGGACTGAGCATCAGGGAAAGGGGAGGACCTAGATTTTTTTTTTTTTTCTGGCTACTCTACAGGGCTTGTGGGATCTTAGTTCTTTCTGCAGTGGTAGCATGGAAGCTTAACCACTGGACTGCCAGGGAAGTCTTCAGACTTTTTGAAGATACTGGTCCAGGAACAAGGGCCAGAACTGGGACTAGAGTTTCCTAATGGCCCATTTGCAAAAACTGTGTTCCTGTCTCTGCAATATTAGGCTTTGCTGGTTTAGAAGTCTAGGTTACTGAGGGAGAAATGATTCTAACAGGGGACATCAGACAAAGGTTCTGCTGTCCCAGAATCTGAGGCTGCACCTGCCCACTTGAGGCTTATCACATCACTAAACCAACAGGCAAGAAGTGAGCCATGGTCCTGTTGGGGTCATTGGTTGTGATGCTCAAGGGAGAAGATTGCTATTACACCATGGAAAGGATCCAGGCCTTTGTGTGATGCCTCTCAACATTACATGCTCAGTTGCTAGGTTGTGACCTACTCTTTGCAACTCCATAGACTGTAGCCCACCAGGCTCCTCTGTCCATGGAATTTCCCAGGCAAAAATACTGGAGTGGGTTGCTAGTTCCTTCTCCATAACATTGTATGCCCAATGGTAAAAGTAAGAACAGAACTACAGCGAACTAAATGAGGTAGAACTACCTTCAAGGATAATGTGAGCTGCTCTGACAGGTAAAGAACCAGGAGTATGGAAGTGCTGGTTGGGAGCAAGGAAAAGAGAATGAGTGATGGAAGGAAAAGCTATTAACACCAGTTCCGTCCACATGGCCAGTTGCAAAAATGAGTATTGTGCAGGTGTTATTCAGTTTCTCTCTCTCTCTTTTATAACTGTACACTTCATTTTATTATCTGTTGAATTACTAAGCGCATCCTGAAGCATCACTGTCCCGCAAACTTAAGTCAGTTTTATCTGTGTTCCAGTACTTGATTGATAGAAATTTCTTTTAAGAAATTCCCCCAAGACATCTTTGGTTTGAAATACATCATCAAATGGGAAGCTGCCAGTAAAAATACTCTCTCAAGGGTTTCCCTGGTGGCTCCTCCAATGCAGGAGGCGTGCGTTTGATTCCTGGTCTGGGAAGATCCCATAGGTCGCAGAGCAACTAAGCCCTTCACCTGCCATGTTGCAAACTGCCTGATGGAACAGCCCATATGCTACAAGACTGAGTGTGTCAGGCTCTGATCCGTAGTCAGAAAGGAAGTGAGGCTCCTAGTCCTAGAGTACACAAGGCACAATCCCCTCAGTTATCACTGAGTGAACTTGGCAGCAAATCCTGGTTCAGTTGAACCTTGAGATGACTGTGGCCCCAGCTGACACTTTGCCTGTCTCCTTGCCAGAGACCCTGCGCTGGGCCATCCAACTGAGCTACATCTGATCTGAGCCAGAGACTCTGAAAGAATACGCAATGTTGTAAGGCAGGCACCCTGGCACCGTTCCCAGTCCGTTGCTCGAAGGTAGGGTTCTTCAACCTCTGAGGCTGTCTTAGAGTTTGACTTTATATCAGTTCTCTTTTTGACAGCAGTGACACCAGTGGGGTTTGCCCATGGCCAAGAGATTCCCTGCAACAGCCAGATGAAGAAGTTACCACAAGGACCTGTGTGATGTTCGATCACATGTTCCTTTTATCTCACTTGGAATAATGATACACTCACTCACTTTTCTCTAATTTTTAAGGGAAGTATATGCATATATAGCCAGCAAGCAGGTACAATTCCAACCACAAATCTGAATTATTTTTAAACCTAATTTTGAGATGGCTACTTAGAATGAAGAACTTGTAGATGTGGGGTAATTCCTTCTTGTTAGAGATAAGCAAGCTTTACTTGGAGGGACACGAAGCCCTTGGCACAGCCTCCTGAAGAAAAGGAGGCAACATTTAACAAGGAGAAAGGAAAGAAAAATGGAAGGAAGAAAAGTGGGAAGGAAAGACAGAAAAAAGGGAGAGAAGGAGGGGGAATGAAGAAGTAAGAGTAATTCCCCTCTTTCTTCCCACCAAAAGAAGAAAGTCCTGATGCTTTGGTACACACGGAACAGGTTCCATGTGAAGAATTTTCCTGAAGGAACCTGATAATGACCCACCAGAGATGAAACGTCAATACTGAAAAAGTTATATGAGGTCTTTTTTTGCTTCTGGGTTAGAAAACTTTTGGCACTAAAGACATTTATGATCTTATATCTTTTATGTAGATGATATCAATAATTTTATTCTGAGTGTTTCAGAAGACTTAATGCTGCCCAGGCCTAGGCCTAATTTTAAAAGAGAGGAAAAAAGTGTGTAATATACAAATGAGAACAGTAGATATTGTCATAGAAAGAGAAAATTGACAAGTACAAGGAAACATTATGTGCAACTTTGTGCCCATAATTTGGAAGGTCTAGTTGAAATGCCTGATTATCTGGTAAAATATCACACACCAAAATCAATTCAAAAAGAAGTAGAAATGCTAATGAGGGAGAAAAAACATGAGTATATTTCTGATGTAGGTTTTAATTTGATGCTCAGTTTAATAATATGTCATATTGCCAAGGAGGAAGAGGTTGGGGAAAGGAAGAACTGAGAATTGGGGATTAGCAGATGAAAACTATTATCTACAGGATGGACAAACAAGCAGATCCTACTGTATAGCACAGGGAACTATGCTCATTCTGTGATAAAACATAAAGGAAAAGAATATACACACACACACACACACACACACACATATAGGTATATAACTGAGTCACTTCAAGGTACAGCAGAAATTAAACCTGGCATTGTAAATCAACCATACTTCAATAAAATTTTAAGAAATAATATGTCAAGAAGCATATCAAATTAATATTATGCCCCAGGAGACAGACACAGCTCTTGGCAGGGTCGGGACTGGGCAGGGGAAGCTTTTCTTTTGACATAGATCCTTGGGAGATGAATGTCAGCTGTCATGTAGAAAGAATATTTTTTAGAAACCAACAAGTCTCCTTAAAAGTATTGTAAGATACTGAAAAACAGAATAATAGTAGAAACAAAAGGAAAAGCATATATAATAATTAACCACTTATAAGTGTATTGTGTCCAGACAGTTTAACAAGTTCTTTCAAATGCTTAAATTCATTTAGTGTTTAAGTTCTTTTAAGACAAGTTACTTTTAAGCAACAGATTATCCCTGTGTTATTTACATGACCCCAGAGGAAAGGCAAAGATGGAAGGAAAACTTCCCAGTTAGGTTCAGGGCCGCTGTCACATTCCTAAACTGTGGGAAGAAAACACATAAGCCCCTCTTGAGAGAGAAAACCTAAGATCAAGAAGATGAAGTTCCTTTTTAGAGTGGCCGTTTGACCAGCTGCTAATCAAGAACAGGCTTGCAGCTAAAATTACCAACAGAATAAAAAGCCTGAAAACCAATGCTTAATTGCTTTACCTGAACTCAAACTCACCTCCCAGAAAAAACTGAATTCCTCTGGTGCTCATGAGCATATTCATTTACTTTTTATTGCTCATATTAAGACTCTTTGAATAATTCAGTTGTTTCAAAGGCTTCTGAAACATTGCTCAGGCTAAATTATACAATTCATGAAAATTGATGATAGTTCAAAAATTATGTCAGTATACATAAATGATTCAACAGCAAGCTTAGCAAATTTCTTGAAACAGGACAATATTTAGAAAGCACAAAGCTTCAGCAGATGATTGCATCATTAAGAGAGTCTTCTCCTTTTTTTACTGTAACAATTTTAAAATACTTGATATTTGACAGCTTTTTTTAACCTTGCAATCTAAATGTGAAAGCAATGCTTTTTTTACTTATCTTTTTTTTCTCCATGTTCCCCAAATTTGGTAAAGCTAGCACAAAAAGAGATCTATAGATTTATCAGAATTTTAAATGCAGACACGAAATCATTGATAAAGTATTAGCAAATCAGATCCAACAGTGTTTCAAAGGACTATCTGACTGAGTAGAATAATTCATTCCCACAGTGCAGTGATAGTGCCAACTTAAAAAATCAATCAGTACAATAAATTAAAGTAGCTTCTATGACAGCTTCTATGACATTAAAAATCTCTGCATAACCCATAATCCCTGGTGGGTTTCAGGTTCTGAGGGACAGTCCCACCACTGTGGCTTCTGTTGCCAAAACAAATCATACTCAGCCAAATGAAACAGACAAGGAAGACTTTATTTAAGACTATTGAGGGGGGCGGTCCTAAGATGGTGGAGGAATAGGATGGGGAGACCACTTTCTCCCCAACAAATTCATCAAAAGATCATTTGAATGCTGAGCAAATTCCACAAAACAACTTCTGAATGCTAGCAGAGGATACCAGGCATGCAGAAAGGCAGCCCATTGTCTTCAAAAGGAGGTAGGACAAAATATAAAAGATAAAAAGAGAGACAAAAGAGTTAGGGATGGAGACCTGTCACAGGGAGGGAGTTGCAAAAGAGGAGAAGTTTCCAAACACCAGGAAATCCTCTCACGGGTGGGCCTGTGGGGAGTTTTGGAATCTCAGAGGGCAACATGACTTGGAGGAAAAATAAATAACAAATAAATAAAGCCCACAGATTACATGCTTAATGGCAACTCCCAGAGGAGAAGTAGTCCAGATGCTCACATCTGCCACCAGCAAGCGGGGGCTGAACAGGGAGGCGAGGGTTGAGCTGCTTAGGGTAAGGACTGGGCCTGAATGCCCTGAGGACAACTGAGGGAGCTAAAGTGAGATAGCAACCCAAACTGTGGGATAGCCAGAGAGAGAGGGGAAAAAAAAGAGAGAGAGAAAGAGAACTTTCAGGCGAAAAGCTCTAACCTAAGACCCTGCCAGCCGGCTCACAGAACCAATGACTGAAGAAATATCAGAGGAGAGCTAGCCAACTGTGGACTGGCCCATCCCCCACCGGAGGCAGAGAGGCAGGCGGCTGACAGCCAGAGCCGGAGAGGGGCAATCTCAGCCCCAGAGATGGCAGCCTCCACCAAACTGCGAGCAGGCTCCCAGTTGCTAACCAAGTTTTCCTGGGATCCTGGACGGTTGTCATCCACCAGGAGGGTCTCAGCCAGAGATGAGCTCCCTAGAGGAGACACATGGCACACCTGAGACGGTGCTCCCGCTGCGCACCCAGGAACCCGAGCAGCTGGGATGGGGGAGGTGATAAGACTAATTGCCCCACCTGGGGAGAGTGCCTTCACCAAGCACCAGGTCACCTGAGCTGCTAGGACCTGGGAAAGGCAGAAAACCAGGCCCAACCGAGCCTGCGCCTTTGTGGAGTACCCGAGAACCTGAACGTGAGCGGCTTAGACCTGGGAAGTGCACGCCACCCAGGGCCCGCTTTAGACAGTCCCCCTTCAGAGCAACCTGGAGCCTGAGCAGTGTAGACTGGGAAAGCACACATGCTGTGAGTGGGGGCAAACCCAGTGTGGCCGAGACACTGCGAGCACTCCCCACACACACCAGTGATATTTGTTTGCAGTGTTCCTCCCTCCCCACAGCACCACTGAACAGTTTAGTTCAGTTCAGTCGCTCAGTCACTCAGTCGTGTCCGACTCTTTGCGACCCCATGAATCGCAGCACGCCAGGCCTCCCTGTCCATCACCAACTCCTGAAGTTCACACAGACTCACATCCATTGAGTCAGTGATGCCATCCAGCCATCTCATCCTCCATTGTCCCCTTCTCCTCCTGCCCCCAATCCCTCCCAGCATCAGAGTCTTTTCCAATGAGTTGACTCTTCGCGTGAGGTGGCCAAAGTATTGCAGTTTCAGCTTTAGCTCATTCCTTCCAAAGAAATCCCAGGGCTGATCTCCTTTAGAATGGACTGGTTGGATCTCCTTGCAGTCCAAGGGACTCTCAAGAATCTTCTCCAACATCACAGTTCAACAGCATCAATTCTTCAGCACTCAGCCTTCTTCACAGTCCAACTCTCACATCCATACATGACCACTGGAAAAACCATAGCCTTGACTAGACGGACCTTAGGCGGCAAAGTAATGTCTCTGCTTTTGAATATGCTATCTAGGTTGGTCATAACTTTTCTTCCAAGGAGTAAGCATCTTTTAATTTCATGGCTGTAATCACCATCTGCAGTGATTTTGGAGCGCCCCCCCCCCAAATAAAGTCTGACACTGTTTCCACTGTTTCCCCATCTATTTCCCATGGAGTGATGGGACCAGATGCCATGATCTTTGTTTTCTGAATGTTGAGCTTTAAGCCAACTTTTTCACTCTCCACTTTCACTTTCATCAAGAAGCTGTTTAGTTCCTCTTCACTTTCTGCCATAAGGGTGGTATCATCTGCATATCTGAGGTTATTGATATTTCTCCCAGCAATCTTGATTCCAGCTTGTGCTTCTTCCAGTCCAGTGTTTCTCATGATGTACTCTGCATAGAAGTTACTCTGCAGGGTGACAATATACAGCCTTGACACAATCCTTTTCCTATTTGGAACCAGTCTGTTGTTCCATGTCCAGTTCTAACTACTGCTTCCTGACCTGCATACAGATTTCTCAAGAGGCAGGTGATTTCTCAGGTGGTCTGGTATTCCCATCTCTTTCAGAATTTTCCACAGTTTATTGTGATCCACACAGTCAAAGGCTTTGGTATAGTCAATAAAGCAGAAATAGATGTTTTTCTGGAACTCTCTTGCTTTTCCCATGATCCAGGAGATGTTGGCAATTTGATCTCTGGTTTCTCTGCCTTTTCTAAAACCAACTTGAATCAGGAAGTTCATGGTTCATGTACTGCTGAAGGCTGGCTTGGAGAATTTTGAGCATTACTTTACTAGCGTGTGAGATGAGTGCAATTGGGCGGTAGTTTGAGCATTCTTTGGCATTGCCTTTCTTTGGGATTGGAATGAAAACTGACTTTTTCCAGTCCTGTGGCCACTGCTGAGTTTTCCAAATTTGCTGGCATAATGAGTGCAGCACTTTCACAGCATCATCTTTCAGGATTTGAAAAAGCTAAACTGGAATTCCATCACCTCCACTACTTTGTTCGTTGATGCTTTCCAGGGCCCACTTGACTTCACATTCCAGGGTGTCTGGCTATAGAAGAGTGATCACATCATCATGATTATCTGGGTCGTGAAGGTCTTTTTTGTACAGTTCTTCCATGTATTCTTGCCACCTCTTCTTAATATCTTCTGCTTCTGTTAGGTCCAGACCATTTCTGTCCTTTATCGAGCCCATCTTTGCATGAAATGTTCCCTTGGTATCTCTAATTTTCTTGAAGAGATCTCTAGTCTTTCCCATTCTGTTGTTTTCCTCTATTTCTTTGCATTGATCGCTGAAGAAGGCTTTCTTATCTCTTCTTGCTATTCTTTGGAACTCTGCATTCAGATGCTTATATCTTTCCTTTTCTCCTTTGCTTTTCGCCTCTCTTCTTTTCACAGCTATTTGTAAGGCCTCCCCAGACAGCCATTTTGCTTTTTTGTATTTCTTTTCCATGGGGATGGTCTTGATCCCTGTCTCCTGTACAATGTCACGAACCTCATTCCATAGTTCATCAGGCACTCTATCTATCAGATCTAGGCCCTTAAATCTATTTCTCACTTCCACTGTATAATCATAAGGGATTTGATTTAGGTCATACCTGAATGGTCTAGTGGTTTTCCGTACTTTCTTCAATTTAAGTCTGAATTTGGCAACAAAAAGTTCATGATCTGAGCCACAGTCAGCTCCTGGTCTTGTTTTTGTTGACTGTATAGAGCTTCTCCATCTTTGGCTGCAAAGAATATAATCAATCTGATTTTGGTGTGGACCATCTGGTGATGTCGATGTGTAGAGTCTTCTCTTGTGTTGTTGGAAGAGGGTGTTTGCTATGACCAGTGCATTTTCTTGGCAAAACTCTATTAGTCTTTGCCCTGCTTCATTCCGCATTCCAAGGCCAAATTTGCCTGTTACTCCAGCTGTTTCTTGACTTCCTACTTTTGCATTCCAGTCCCCTATAATGAAAAGGACATCTTTTTTGGGTGTTAGTTCTAAAAGGTCTTGTAGGTCTTCATAAAACCGTTCAACTTCAGCTTCTTCAGCGTTACTGGTTGGGGCGTAGACTTGGATAACTGTGATATTGAATGGTTTGCCTTGGAGACGAACAGAGATCATTCTGTCGTTTGTGAGATTGCATCCAAGTACTGCATTTCAGACTCTTTTGTTGACCATGATGGCTACTGCATTTCTTCTGAGGAATTCCTGCCCACAGTAGTAGATATAATGGTCGTCTGAGTTAAATTCACCCATTCCAGTCCATTTTAGTTCGCTGATTCCTAGAATATTGACGTTCACTCTTGCCATCTCTTGTTTGACCACTTCCAATTTGCCTTGATTCATGGACCTGACATTCCAGGTTCCTATGCAATATTGCTCTTTACAGCATCGGATCTTGCTTCTATCACCAGTCACATCCACAACTGGGTATTGTTTTTGCTTTGGCTTCATCCTTTCATTCTTTCTGGAGTTATTTCTCCACTGATCTCCAGTAGCCTAAATAAGTGACCACCTTCACTCCCTTGTGTCAGGACAGAAATTAGACACTAAAGAGACTTGCAAATAGAAGAAGCCAAAATAGAGGGAACTGCTTTTGAAGTGACAGGTACAACAGATTAAAACTGTGTAGTTGGCACCAACTACATTGGAAGGGGCCCATAGGCCTTGAGAAGTATAAGCTGGAACAAGGAACTATCTGAAACTGAACTGACCACACACTGCCTGCAACAGCTCTAGAGAAATTCCTATGTATATTTTTACTATTATCATTTTTTAAAATTTAATTTTCATTTTTATAACCTACTATTACCTTGCAAAAAAAGACCCTATTTTTAAAGGAAACTTCATAAATATTTTTATAATTTTTGCGATTCTGTTTTTTTTTTTTAATATTGTATTTTTGGGAGTCTAACCTCTACTCTAGATTTTTAATCCTTGCTTTTTGGTATTTGTTATAAATTTTGTACCTTTAAGAATCCAATATTCAGTACCCATTTTTACTTAGAAGTGTGATTACTGGCTTGATTGCCCTCTCCCCCTTTTGACTCTCCTTTTTCTCCCCTAGGTCACCTCTCTCTCCTCCCTCCTCCCTCTCTTCTCTACCCAACTCTGTGAATCTCTTTGGGTATTCCAGGCTGTGGAGAGCCTGGGAACTGATTACTGGCTAGATTGGTCTCTCTCCTTTTGATCCCCCCTCTTCTCTTCCTGGTCACCTCTATCTCCCTCCTCCCTCTTCTCTTCTCTATGTAACTCCATGAACCTCTCTGGGTGTTCCAGGCTGTGGACAGCACATAGGGATTTGATTATTGGCTAGATTTCTCTCTCCTCTTTTGATTCCCACTCTTCTCCTCCTGGTCGCCTCTATCTCCCTCCTCCCTCTTCTCTTCTCCATGTAACTCTGTGAACCTCTCTGGGTTCCCTCTCTTTGAGAATCTTTCTTTATTAACCTAAATGTTTTATCATTGGTGCTGTATGGATGGAGAAGTCTTGAGCCTACTGTAAGAATAAGACTGAAAACATGAGGCAGGAGGCTTGAATCAAAAACCTGAGAACACCAGAAAACTCCTGACCCCAGGGAACATTAATCGATAGGAGCTCATCCAAAAGCTTCCATACCTACACTGAAACCAAGCTCCACCCAAGAGCCAACAAGTTCCAGAGCTAGACATACCATGCAAATTCTCCAGCAACGCAGGAACATAGCCCTGAGCTTTAATATACAGGCTTCCCAAAGGCACACCAAACCCATAGACACCTAAAAACTCACTACTGGACACTTCATTGCACTCCAGAGAGAAGAAATTCAGCTCCATCCACCAGAACACTGATGTAAGCTTCCCTAACCAGGAAACCTTGACAAGCCACTCATCCAACCCCACCCACAGGGAGGAACCTCCACAATAAAGAGGAACCACAAACTGCCAGAATATAGAAAGGCCACTCCAAACACAGCAATATAAACAAGATGAAAAGGCAGAGAAATACTTAGCATGTAAAGGAACATGATAAATGACCACCAAACCAAACAAAGGAGGAGGAGATAGGGAGTCTACTTGAAAAATAATTCAGAATAGTGATAGTAAAAATGATCCAAAATCTTGAAAAAAAAAAAAACGGAGTTACAGTGCTTGCTTCGGCAGCACATATACTAAAATTGGAACAATACAGAGAAGATTAGTATGGCCCCTGTGCAAGGATGACACAAAAATCGTGACACATTCCATATTTTTAATAAATGCTGGAGAGGGTGTGGAGAAAAGGGAACCCTCTTAAACTGTTGGTGGGAATGCAAACTAGTACAGCCACTATGGAGAACAGTGTGGCGATTCCTTAAAAAACTGGAAATTGAAATGCCTTATGACCCAGCAATACCACTGCTAGGCATAAACACTGAGGAAACCAGAATTTTGGAGTGCACTGTTTATAATAGCCAGGACATGGAAGCAGCAGTGTTTTTAATAGCCAGGACATGGAAGCAACCTAGATGTCCATCAGCAGACGAATGGATAAGAAAGCTGTGGTACATATACACAATGGAGTATTACTCACCCATTAAAAAGAATATATTTGAATCCGTTCTAATGAGGTGGATGAAACTGGAGCCGATTATACAGAGTGAAGTAAGCCAGAAAGAAAAACACCAATACAGTATACTAACACATATATATGGAATTTAGAAAGATGGTAATGATAACCCTGCATGTGAGACAGCAAAAGAGACACAGATGTATAGAACAGACTTTTGGACTCTGTGGGAGAGGGAGAAGGTTGGATGATTTGGGAGAATGGCATTGAAACATGTATACTATCATGTAAGAAACGAATCACCAGTCTAGGTTCGATACAGGATACAGGATGCTTGGGGCCAGTGCACTGGGATGACCCATAGAGATGATATGGGGAGAGTGGTGGGAGGGGTGTTCAGGATTGGGAACTCATGTACACCCATGGCGGATTCATGTCAATGTATGGCAAAACCAATACAGCATTTTAAAGTAAAATAAATAAATAAAATAAAATAAAAAAAACAGTTACAGATAAATAGCCTGGAGATAAGGATTGAGAAGATGCAAGAAATATTTAATAAGGACCTAGAAGAAATAGAAAGGAGTCAATCAATAATGAATAATGCAATAACTGAAATCAAAAATACTCTGGAGGGAACCAGAATAACTGAGGAAGAAGATAGGATAACTGAGGTGGAAGAGAGAATTGTGGAAATAAATGAAGTAGAGAGGAAAAAATAATTAAAAGAAATCAGGGCAACCTCAGAGACCTCTGGGACAATGTCAAACACCCCAACATTTGAATCACAGGAGTCCCAGAAGAAGAAGACAGAAAGTTATGAGAAAATACTTGAGGAGATAATAGTTGAAAACTTCCCTAAAATGGGGACGGAAATAGTCACCCAAGTCCAAGAAACCCAGAGAGTCCCAAACAGGATAAACCCAAGGTGAAACACCCCAAGACACATATCAATCAAATTAACAAAGATCAAACAGAAATAACAAATATTAAAAACAATAAGGGAAAAACAACAAATAACACACAAGAGGATTCCTATAGGATAACAGCTGATCTTTCAATAGAAACTCTTCAGGCCAGAAGGGAATGGCAGGACATACTTAAAGTGATGAAAGAGAAAAACCTACAACGCAGATTACTGTACCCAGCAAGGATCTCATTCAAATATGAAGGAGAAATCAAAAGCTTTCTAGACAAGCAAAAGCTCAGAGAATTCAGCACCACCAAACCAGCTCTTCAACAAACCCTAAAGGATCTTCTCTAGACAGGAAACACAGAAAAGGTGTATAAACTCGAACCCAGAACAACAAAGTAAATGGCAATAGGATCATACTTATCAATAATTACCTCAAATGTATATGGGTTGAATGCCCCAACCAAAAGACGAAGACTGGCTGAATGGATACAAAAACAAGACCCTTAAGTACAGACTGAAAGTGAAGGGCTGGAAAAAGATATTTCATGCAAATGGAGACCATAAGAAAGCAGGAGTAGCAATACTCATATCAGATAAAATAGACTTTGAAATAAAGGCTGTGAAAAGAGACAAAGAAGGACACTACTAAATGATCAAAGGGTCAATCCAAGAAGATATAACAATTATAAATATATGCATCCAACATCAGAGTACTGTAGTATGTAAGGCAAATGCTAGCAAGTATGAAAGGGGAAATTAACAGTAAAACAATAATAGTGGGAGAATTTAATACCCCACTCATACCTATGGATAGACCAACTAAACAGAAAATTCGTAAGGAAACACAAACTTGAAATGATACAATAGGCCAGTTAGACCTAACTGATATCTATAGGACATTTCACCCCAAAACAATGAATTTCACCTTTTTCTCAAGCACACACAGAACCTTCTCCAGGATAGACCACATCCTGGGCCATAAATCTAGCCTTGGTAAATTCAAAAAAATTGAAATAATTCCAAGCGTCTTTTCTGAATACAATGCAGTAAGATTAGATGTCAACTACAGGAAAAAAAAAAAACTATTAAAACTCTCAACATATGGAGGCTAAACAACACGCTTCTGAATAACCAACAAATCACAGAAGAAATTTTTAAAAAGTCAAAATATGCATAGAAATGAATGAAAATGAAGACACAACAAGCCCAAACCTATAGAACTCAGTAAAAGCAGTGCTAAGGGGAAGGTTCATAGCAGTACAGGCTTACCTCAAGAAACAAGAGAAAAGTCAAATAAACCTAATTCTACACCTAAAGCAACTAGAAAAGGAAGAAATTAAGAATCCTGGGGTTAGTAGAAGGAAACAAATCATAAAAATTAGGGCAGAAATAAATGCAAAAGAAACAAAAGAGACCATAGCAAAAGTAAACAAAACCCAAAGCTGGTTCTTTGGGAAGATAAATAAAACAGACAAACCATTAGCCAGACTCATCAAGAAACAAAGGGAGAAGAATTAAATCAAAAAATTAGAAATGAAAATGGAGAAATCACAACAGACAACACAGGAATACAAAGGATCATAAGAGACTACTATCAGCAACTATATGCCAATAAAATGGACAACTTGGAAGAAATGGACAAATTCTTAGAAAAGTATAACTTTCCAAAACTGAACCAGGAAGAAATAGAAAATCTTAACAGACCCATCACAAGTATGGAAATCGAAACTGTAATCAGAAATCTTCCAGAAAACAAAAGCCCAGGACCAGATGGCTTCACAGCTGAATTCTACCAAAAATTTAGAGAAGATCTAACACCTATCCTACTCAAACTTTTCCAGAAAATTGCAGAAAGTAAACTTCCAAACTCAATCTATGAGGCCACCATCACCCTAATACCAAAACCAGACAAAGATGCCACAAAAAAAGAAAACTACAGGCCAATATCACTGATGAACATAGATGCAAAAATCCTTAACAAAATTTGAGCAAACAGAATCTGACAACATATTAAAAAGATCATACATCATGACCAAGTGGGCTTTATCCCAGGGATGCAAGGATTCTTCAGTGTTCGCAAATCAATGTGATACACCACATTAACAAATTGAAAGATAAAAACCATATGATTATCTCAACAGATGCAGAGAAAGCCTTTGACAAAATTCAACATCCATTTATGATAAAAACCCTCCAGAAAGCAGGAATAGAAGGGACATACCTCAATATAATAAAAGCCATATATGACAAACCCACAACAAACATTATCCTCAATGGTGAAAAATTGAAAGCGTTTCCCCTAAAGTCAGGAACAAGACAAGGATGCCCACTTTCACCATTACTATTTAACATAGTTTTGGAAGTTTTAGCCACAGCAATCAGAGAAGAAAAAGAAATAAAAGGAATCCAGACTGGAAAAGAAGAAGTAAAACTCTCACTGTTTGCAGATGATATGATCCTCTACACAGAAGACCCTAAAGACTCCACCAGAAAATGACTAGACCTAATCAATGAATATGGAAAAGGCCATGGCAACCCACTCCAGTACTCTTGCCTGGACAATCCATGGGTGGAGGAGCCTGGTAGGCTGCAGTCCATGGGGTCATTGAGAGTTGGACATGACTGAGTGACTTCACTTTCACGCATTGGAGAAGGAAATCGTAACCCACTCCAGTGTTCTTGCCTGGAGAATCCCAGGGATGGGGGAGCCTGCTGCCGTCTCTGGGGTCGCACAGAATCGGCCATGACTGAAGCAACCTAGCAGCAGCAGCAGCAGCAATCAATGAATATAATAAAGTTGTAGGATATAAAATTAACACACTGAAACCCCTTGCATTCCTATACACTAACAATGAGAAAACAGAAAGAGAAGTTAAGGAAACAATTCCATTCACCATTGCAACAAAAAGAATAAAATACTTAGGAATAAATCTACCTAGAGGAACAAAAGACCTATATATAAAAAACTGTAAAACATTGATGAAAGAAATGAAAAAGGACACAAACAGATGGAGAAATATACCATGTTCATGGATTGGAAGAATCAATATAATGAAAATGAGTATGCTATCCAAAGCAATCTATAGATCCAATGCAATCCCTATCAAGTTACCAATGAATGATATTTTTCAGAGAACTAGAACAAATAATTTCACAATTTGTATGGAAATACAAAAAACCTCGAATAGCCAAAGCAATCTTGAGAAAGAAAAATGGAACTGGAGGAATCAACCTGCCTGACTTCAGGCTCTACTACAAAGCTACAGTCATTAAGACAGTACGGTACTGGCACAAAGACAGAAATATAGATCAATGGAACAAAATAGAAAGCCCAGAGATAAATCCATGCATCTTTGACAAAGAAGGAAAGAATATACAATGGAGAAAAGACAATCTCTTTAACAAGTGGTGCTGGGAAAACTGGTCCACCACTTGTAAAAGAATGAAACTAGAACACTTTCTAACACCATACACAAAAATAAACTCAAAATGGATTAAAGATCTAGATGTAAGGCCAGAAACTATAAAACTCCTAGAGGAAAACATAGACAAAAGACTCTCTGACATAGATCACAGCAGGATCCTCTATGACCCACCTCCCAGAGTAATGGAAATAAAAGCAAAAGTAAACAAATGGGACCTAATTAAGCTTAAAAGCTTTTTTGCAACAAAGGAAATTATAAGCAAGGTGAAAAGACAGCCTTCAGAATGGGAGAAAATAATAGCAAATGAAGCAACTGACAAAGAATTAATCTCAAAAATATACAAGCAACTCCTGCAGTTCAATTCCAGAAAAATAAACGACCCAATCAAAAAGTGGGCCAAAGAACTAAACAGACATTTCTCCAAAGAAGACATACGGATGGCTAACAAACACATGAAAAGATGCTCAACATCACTCATTATCAGAGAAATTCAAATCAAAACCACAATGAGGTACCATCTCACGATGGTCAGAATGGCTGCTATCAAAAAGTCTACAAACTATAAATGCTGGAAGAAGGTGTGGAGAAAAGGGAACCCTCTTACACTGTTGGTGGGAATGCAAACTAGTATAGCCATTATGGAGAACAGTGTGGTGATTCCTTAAAAAACTGGAAATTGAACTGCCTTATGACCCAGCAATCCCACTGCTAGGCATGCACACTGAGGAAACCAGAATTGAAAGTGTACTCCAATATTCATTGCAGCACTGTTTATAATAGCCAGGACATGGAAGCAACCCAGATGTCCATCAGCAGACGAATGGATAAGAAAGCTGTGGTACATATAAACAATGGAATATTACTCAGCCATTAAAAAGAATGCATTTGAATCAGTTTTAATGAGGTGGATGAAACTGGAGCCTATTATACAGAGTGAAGTAAGTCAGAAAGAAAAACACCAATACAGTATATTAATGCATATATATGGAATTTAGAAAGATGGTAATGATAACCCTGTATGCGAGACAGCAAAAGAGACACAGATGTAAAGAACAGCCTTTTGGACTCTGTGGGAGAATGCAAGGGTGGGATGATTTTAGAGAATAGCATTGAAAATGTATATTATCATATGTGAAACAGATCGCCAGTCCAGGTTCAATGCATGAGACAGGGTACTCAGGGCTGGTGCACTGGGATGACCCTGAGGGATGGGATGGGGAGGGAGGTGGGAGGGGGGTTCAGGATGGGGAACACATATACACCCATGGCTGATTCATGTCAATGTATGGCAAAGACCACTACAATATTATAAAGTAATTTAAAAATTTTTTTAAAAAAAGACTATTGCTAGGGGAGAGAGACAAGAACCAAATGTAAATTCAATTTTCCTGAAACAAAAAGGGCAGGAGGTTTTTTAAGGGTTTGCCAGAGAGGGAGCTCATTGGCCTGTCTGTGTTTGCTAATTGGCTTTACCCAAAGAAACAAGCCTTCTCCTATCGAAAGTCAGAAAGTAGTTTTACAATTTGGAGTAAGGTGCTCAGTGCAGTCAAGCACTTACCTCTGCACAGTAACCGGGAGAGAGAGACCCAACTTCTTTGAGGATGACACTTCAAAGGGATAGCAGCCAGGTCCTTGAGTAAGACAGTCTGGATTGTAAGACTGGAGAGAGCCTTTAAAAAAATGATGTCTACATATCTCAACAGGACAGAGAGAGTTAAGATTTCTAAGGAAAATGCTTCAAGAAAAGGGAGGTCAGAGCCTAGGGTCAAGAAGCTGGTCTAAAGTTTAGTTAATTTTTTTTTAACTGATCTGATTTAAAAATAAAAATTTAGTACTGCTTCTCTTGTTTTTTCTTTTTTTTAAGACTCACAAATATCAGTAAAATGCAAAACTTGGAAGCCATGTATGCAGAGAGAGATAGGGAAGCAGAGAAGGGCACTGAGCATTAATAGAGGAGGAAGCGTGACATCACTCATTAATGAGGGGGGCCAGGAGGAAATCTTCAGTAGAAAGGGGTCCCACTTTCAAGTGTGGGACCAGAAGCATGTCAGGAGCTGGGCAGGGGCAGAACAGGACAGGTCTGATTCTCTAGTCTTTCAGGACAGAGACTCCAGCATGAGAAAGAAGGCAGGAATTCAGGTGTCAGAGGATAGCATCCTAGCTCTCAGGAATAAGATTGGACCCAAGGATGAGATCAACTTGCCAACATCTGCTGGATCATCAAAAAAACAAGAGAGCTCCAGACAAACATCTACTTTTGCTTTATTGACTATGCCAAAGCCTTTGACGGTGTGGATCACAACAAACTATGGAAAATTCTTCAAGAGATGGGAATACCAGATCACTTGACCTGCCTCCTGAGAAATCTGTAAGCAGGTCAAGAAGCAACATTTAGAACTGGATATGGAACAACAGTTCAGTTCAGTTCAGTTGCTCAGTCGTGTCTGCTTCTTTGCGACCCCATGAATCACAGCACGCCAGCCCTCCCCATCCATCACTAACTCCCTGAGTCCACCCAATCCCATGTCCATTGAGTTGGTGATGCCATCCAACCATCTCATCCTCTGTCATCCCCTTCTCCTCCTGCCCTCAATCTTTCCCAGCATCAGGATATTTTCAAATGAGTCAGCTCTTCGCATCAGGTGGCCAAAGTATTGGAGTTTCAGTTTCAACATCAGTCCTTCCAATGAACAACTAGGACTGATCTCCTTTAGGGTAGACTGGTTGGTTCTCCTTCCAGTCCAAGGGAATGTCAAGAGTCTTCTCCAACAACAGAGTTCAAAAGCATCAATTCTTCCATGCTCAGCTTTCTTTGTAGTCCAACTCTCACATCCATACATGACTACTGGAAAAACCATAGCCTTGACTATACACACTTTTGTGGACAAAGTAATGTCTCTGCTTTTTAATATGCTGTCTAAGTTGGTCATAACTTTCCTTCCAAGGAGTTCAGTTCAGTTTATTTCAGTCGCTCAGTCGTGTCCGACTCTTTGTGACCCTATGAATTGCAGCACGCCAGGCCTCCCTGTCCATCATCAACTCCCGGAGTTCACCCAAACTCATGTCCATCGAGTTGGTGATGCCATCCAGCCATCTCATCCTGTCGTCCCCTTCTCCTCCTGCCCCCAATCCCTCCCAGTATCAGGGTCTTTTCCAATGAGTCAACTCTTCACATGAGGGGGCCAAAGTATTGCAGTTTCAGCTTTAGCATCAGTCCTTCCAAAGAACACCCAAGACTGATCTCCTTTAGAATGGACTGGTTGGATCTCCTTGCAGTCCAAAGGACTCTCAAGAGTCTTCTCCAACACCACAGTTCAAAAGCATCAATTCTTTGATGCTCAGCTTTTTTCACAGTCCAACTCTCACATCCATACATGACCACTGGAAAAACCATAGCCTTGACTAGACGGACCTTTGTTGGCAAAGTAACGTCTCTGGTTTTGAGTATGCTATCTAGGCTGGTCATAATTTTCCTTCCAAGGAGTAAGCATCTTTTAATTTCACGGCTGCAGTCACCATCTGCAGTGATTTTGGAGC